>NW_027202460.1:0-365000 GCF_024711535.1 Dipodomys merriami | reverse complement strand
CAGGACACTTTTAGCCAAGGGTCAATACTATGAAGATTAACGACTGCTTTAGTGCACAGAAGTATTTAATAAGGTCTTTTAAAACATAATTTTAAGGCATTTCTCTTCTGGTCTATTTTCCAGAAAACAAATTCTTTAGTATTAGGTCATTTAGAACCTGATTGAAGACTGTACAGAATGGAAATTGGTGCCTGTTCATGATATACTAAATATCTTGCAAGAACCCCATGTTTATGTATATATATGGAGAGATAGAGAGCATTTATACAATCCATGTATATATGTATATGTGTATATGTATGTATGTATGTATGTATATATATATATATATATATATATATATATATATATGTGTGTGTGTGTGTGTGTGTGTGTGTGTGTGTATGTACGTATGTATAGTGATATAGTGCAAGTGCAAGCCAGGAGATCTAAGCAGTGTTGTGGCCTGGGCAGAGACTAGAACACAGTTGGTCAAGAAAATTTACAAGTTTTACATAAATTTATTATAAAATTTAAAGTTTTCTTTTCTTTTTTTTTTACTTTTTTTAAGTGTTGAAGATGTTGTTTTAAGAGTGTCAGAATTTAGGGACTGTTTTAGAATGTGAGAACGTTTACCATGGTTTAAAATACTAGAGGATGTTCGTTTATTTGTTGTTCTTCTGGTATTAGTGCTTGGACTCAGTGTCTCATAATCTCTTAGCCTTTTCACTTAAAGCTGGCACTCTGAGGCTTGAGCTAAAAATCCACTTCTGGATTTTTAAAGTAGCTATTTGGGAATAAAAATCTCACAAACTTTTCTGCCCTAGCTAGCTTCAAATCACAATCCTAAGATCTCGGCCTCCTTTATACTGAAGATAACAGGAATGAACCCAACATTGCTTGGAAAAAATAACGTTTCTTATTAAATGATGTTTCATATTTCCTCTCCTAAGAGTATTGGTAAACTGAATATATCATTAGAGAGGAACATTGAATTCCCCATCCAAGATCACAAAATCAGCTATCAATATTGCTGCAATCAGAACCATAGTTATTTGAGGAAAATCTTCAGTCCTGAAAGTTAACAACAACAACAACAAAACTTTCCAAACTATTAGCAAGTATATGTCTATAGCAAATCCATTTGTCAATGTCATATTCATCACCAAGGCCTGGACTCTTGTCCAAGATCATATATAGATTTTATCACTTTTGATTTTCCACTCAAAGTTGTAGCTCTACCACTTGAATCACACTGCTACTTCTTGGCTTTTGTGTTGGTTAACTGGAGATGTGTCTCTTGAGCTTTTCTGTTAGACTTTGTGGAATATTATGGTCATCAGAATGTAAATGAAGTAGAGATGCTAGGATTAATTCTGAACATATTTTCTGCATGTTCCATGTTCTTTTTCTATGAAATTTGGGCATTGAAATCCTCCAGTGGTTTTAAATAGAGACCATTTTCAAGTTGGTAAAAGTCGTGATCATTCCCATTTTGGACACACAATAAGTGTAAGTTGATACAGATGTAGAAGAAATACTTCACCTTTTCAAATAAAGCATATCTGGTTAACTCAGTAAGTTTTGATATCATGGTAGTATCACCTGTAGTCAGAGATCACATTTCAAGGGTAAAGTAAGAACACATGGTGTATTCTGTCTGGTATCACTTCTTGTGGTGGTGGTGGTGATGATGGATGTGTTTGAGCTAAGCGACTTAATTTCTGACTCAGCTTTCTTTCTTTATTTATTTTTTTTTTATTGTGAAAATACTGTACAGAGGAATTACAATTACATGGGAAGATAATGAGTACACTTCTTATCAAGCATTGTAGACTCCTCCTTTATTTCCCCTTCCCATCCCTTCCCATCCTCCCCAACGCCCCCCCATCGTTCCTGCCTCCCCCCCCGCCCAAAAGTTGTAAATTTCGTTTTCAACATAACAACTTGTACATCTCATTGTTGCAATGGCTCCACCTGTATCCCTATGGAAACGATTTGTTTTTCACCTTCCCCTCCAAAAATTATACCCACATCAAATACAGTGAAAGCTGGGATTATACTGTAGGGGAGGGACATAAAAAGCAACAAAGAAATAATCTTATAAATGCGTTAGAAAAAATCACATTGACTCAGCCTTATTGTTCATGGCTGAGGCTCATAGCTAGAACCATCACAAGCATTTTGCTAGTTCATCAGAGATGGAGAGTCATGCGGTCTTATTCCTATACAGGCTTTGAACTTCCCTCCTCCAGATATCTGCCTTTGAGTACCTAGCATTATGAAAACATGACCCACTGTGGCCTAGTTTTAGTTTAATTTTATAATGCACCAGTCAATAATGATGAATTCTGGGTTCAAAAAAGGGGAACAAAATTCGATAAGTATATTTTATTGCGTTTATCCACAAATGACTTTCTTCTGCACTGGGTAATGGGAATCACAGCAAGATGTCAATTATAACAAAGAATAGAAAACTTTGGCAGAGAAATTTGTAAAATGTCACATCAGGTAGGTCTGCTTGCTAATAACTTTTCAACTTTTAGTAATGTAGATCCACGAGTTAAAACATCATCAAGTTTAAGGGAAAATTTAAATTTATCAGTTCATAAAAAAGACTTTTCTTTTTACTTTTTTTCAGTGGTAAAGTGCTTGCCTTGCATGCCTGAGGCCCTGGGTTCGATTGGTCAGCACCACATAAAAAAAGACTTTCCTAATGAAGTTCCTCTGATATTGTTATTAGAATATGTGGGTAGATAGCTACCACAGGGTTCATTGTGTAATTTGGATAATATGATGATATTTTCTCTTTCCTGTGAGCTTGTGTCTACTTCAATATTGCCCCCATATCACTCATACATGTATCGTGAGTATGTAGAATGCTTCATTTGTTTATGATGCTTAAGAACATGCACAGGTTTAATATGCTAGAAATTGCCTTTAAATCTAAAAATCAGATTCATTTTCAGATTTTCAATGCCTTTGCAGTTAATCCTTATAAATTGCATATATTATTAACTCCAGTGCATGATAATACATTTGGGATGGATTGTTAACACAAAGATAGGTTGGGGTAATCCATGTTCAAATCAACTCAGTTTCCTCTCACACACAATAACATCTTTAATTTGCTAGACACTGGGTGAAAAGTAGGTTCAGTTACAACTTGGTGAGAAACTTCTTTAGTGGGAGTAATGAAGATATATTTCTATGAAATTTACCTGTAAGAGTTTTGACAAGTTCCCATCACAATGCTCAGATTTTAATAATTTCTGACATCCGAGGAAAAGAGATGCTCCCAAAATATCTTGTTCTTGGCAAGAATGGGCTTCTGGTTAAGAAAAACGGTGCCACTATTGTGTGATTTGAAATAGGGAAAGGATTTTTTGAAATCCCAGCCTCTTCTTGCCTTTCTGTCATGTATTAGGAAAGTCAAAACTGAAAATTTTGGAGGAGAAAGGAAGACAGAGAGGAAGAGAGAGAAAGAGAAAGAGAGAGACTGGGGTGATGGTTCTGGGACGGAGAAAACAGAGGGAAACGGAAAGCAAGAGAAACTTAGGTATAAAATACAAAGCAAATATCTTTACAGATACCTTTCAAACCTACCACAGGGTTTGGGTATAAGTGATTGATGGTGATATAACAAAGGCTATATAACAGCAAGGTGTTTTATTTTCCCCAAATCCAGCAGGGGGGAATAAATAAAACAAGAATATAAAAAGTAAAGAACTTTTAATACCTACAAGTACAGCAAAGATGAAATAGATCTTAATGCCCAGCCATATAAATATAAATCCTCATACTACTGGCGTTTTTTACTTGTATTCTATGTACTTGATGTATTTGTCTTTTTACAAAAATTTAAGAGACACTAAGAGCCAGGTTCAGAAAATATGTATGAATTTTTAATCCAATATAACAATTTTCAGACTGACAATTTCAAAGAATTATATAATCATAATTACTACATGGAGTGAACAAATTGGACATCATGAATTAAACATACAGGTAAGGAGAGAGACAGTAACAGTAGAAAGAATTTTTAAAATATCACTGACGATATTAGTATAAAACAGAAAACAAAAGACTTTGATGAACTCATCAGTGTAGTGGGAAAAATACATATGAAGATATCAGTGAGCTTAAAGACTTTTCAATAGACAGTTACCAATCTGAAATTGAGGAGATAGAAAAAGGAATGAATTAAAAGAAATAAAATATTCAGCATCTATGTGATAATTATTGAAGGTATCATATATGTATAATGAATACTAGAGAAACAAGAATACAAAGGCCAGAACAGCTGATCAAATGATAATAGTTGAAAATTAAACAAAATTTATATGAAATTCCAGAAGCTTACAGAAAACAAAGCAAAATATTTTAAAAAATCATATTTTAATGGCAGAACACCAACAGCAGAAATAAAAAAGTTACCCACCATACAGTGAGACCATTGGCAGATATTCATAGCAGCATATCAAAAAGGAACAATCACTATGTGCACATGTTCTTATAAAATAATATTTAAAGAAATGAATTCCAAGAGATGGAAATGAGATTTTTGGTGTTGGTGCTGCTGTTTTTGTTATTTTCCTTTATTTGTCATTTGAAGGATGGGGGGGGCACAGAAAAGGTGGGACAAAGGGAGAACAAATGCAGCAGTGGTATTCATTAGACAGTATGTAGAAAATGAACTGACTGTCCCTCAATAGATGAATAGATCAAGAAAATGTGATATATGCTGGGTGCCGGTGGCTCATGCTTATAATCCTAGCTACTCAGGAAGCTGAGATCTGAGGATTGTGTTCAAAGCCAGCCTGGGCAGGAAAGTCCTTGACACTCTTATCTCCAATAAATCAACAGAGAAACCAGAAGTGGCATGTAGTTCAAGTGGTAGAGCTCTAGCCTTGAGCTGAAGAGCTAAGGAACAGTGCTCAGGCCCAGAGTTCAAGCCCCATGACCAACCAAAAAGAAGATATATATGAATTCAATGCTTCTATCAGAAAGAATGACACGGTCCCATTTGGAAGGACTTGGAAAAAAATCATATTAAGTGAAATAAGCCAGACCCAAAAGAACATAGGTCCCATGGTTTCCCTTATGTGTAATAAATAGTATACATCTAGGATAATCTTAGCAGATGAACAGAATAGCTCAATAGCTATGTACATATGATCATATAAGATGATGCTAAGAAAAATGAATCCCAAGATATGGGCACAGGAGGTTTTTCTTTGTTGTTGTTGTTTTTTTAATGTACTATGTGGATTTTTTTTTGTTTCTTTTACATGTACTTTCCCCTATGGTATAATTCCTGTTGTCACTGTATTAGATTTTGGTACTCTGGGTATTGTATAAATGTTTATGTCAATTAGGGAAGGGTAACAAAAAATGGTGAGTCAAAGGACAAAGATGAGAACCAATTCAACCGTGATACTCACAAAACCGTATGTTGGAAATGTTCTGTACAACTTTGGGGGAGGGCTTGGGGGAAGGGAAAGCAGGAGAAAAATGAAGGCAGGAGTAAAAAGTTAGCAAGAAATATACTAACTAACTTACTTATGTGACTGTAACCCCTAGGTACAACACCTGGACAATAAAATTTAAATTTAAATTAAACTGAAACTGTGAGTAGGGATGGGAGAGAAAAACTGGGAGAGAGCAAAGGAATGGCTGGCAGAGTTCAAAAGGAAATACATTTATTATCTGACTTACATAATTATAACTTTACCTGTACAATACATCTGTGTATTAGCTGAACAGTAATAATAAAATATATTTTTAAGAGAAAAAGAAAGACTGTCTGGTTCTAACACAATGTCTCTTAGCTGTGGTGAGTCAGAGGGAAAGTGGAAGAAAAAATGAGGGAGGGGTAAAAATGCTTGACAAGAAATGACCTCACTACCTTACTTATGGAATTATAAAGCCTCTTTGCATCACCTTTACAATAAAATTAAATTAAATTTAAAAAAAGAAAGAAAAATCACACATAGTGGAGCCTTACTTCAGAGGGACAAAGATAAAGATTTTATCAAAATCTTCTATATTTTTCCAAGCAACAATTAAATGGAGGAGAATATTTAAAGTATGGAAGAAAGACATAACAAAATAGAGCAAAACTAAAACAGAAAGAGAAGTTTAGAATCTCATATTCAACAAAATTCTTATGAGAAGAAAACATTGTCGGGCATAAGAGAACAATAACAAAAAAAAGTGATTTTTTTTTCTTTGTGTGTTGTGGGGCTTGAACTCTAGGCCTGGTTACTGTCATTGAGCTCTTCAGCTCAAGGCTAGAACACTACCACTAGAGCCACAGTGCCACTTCTGGCCTTTGTTTTTGTTGTTGTTGTTGTTTTTGTTTTTACTGTTTATATGGTGCTGAGGAATCCAACCCAGGGCCTCATGTATTGGAGGCAAGCACTCGACCACTCTGAGCCACCTTCCCAGCCTCAAAAGTGAGTGAACTTTGTCCTTCATCTTCCCAGATTCATCCATCAAAGTTTTTCAGAAGGAATAAAGAAAGGAGTCATCTTAAATGTCTTTCAAGATGATCTTGGTAATTCTAAATCACTTTTGATGAAATGACATTGTTTAGTGTGACACAATTCAATGAATGGACAGTCATGGTGTTAGTGACCTCTTCTGGAGAGATTATGTGTAAATAAATCTCAATCCCTATTAGGTTGGAAAAGCTCATGACCAACAACGTCTGCAGAATCCCACTCCCAGCTAGTCTTTTAGATGATTGTCCATTGCTCCCCTTAGAGTTCATTATCAAATTTGAACCATGAAGCCTTGTATTTGCCCTGGTTACTAGCCTCGAATTCACTGGTTAGAATCCTAGCTGAGGCCATTCTTGATCATCCTTGTCTATAGTTTTCACACGTTCACAGCTGGAGAGTATTCACTATGTTTAGTCCTGCAAATTAGACTCTGACTTTCCAGTATAAAATTACAAATTTGTTTCTTTTCACATGTTGTCATAAATTTCTTATAAGGACCCAAATAATAGTCATCCCTGGGCAAATGAGTCCATCAACAATGAGGAGAGGACTCTGGAGGTAGTTTGGATCTTAAAATATTAAAAATAGCATTTTTGCTTAGATGCCTTTCTGAATAAATCTAATTTAAAATAAACTAAGTATAAAACTGGGCACTGGTGGCTCATACCTGTAGTCCTAGCTACTCAGGAGGCTGACATCTCAGATCATGACTCGATTCCCACACAGGCATGTAAATCTGTAAGCCTCTTATGTGGCTGCAATGGTAAAGCACTAGCCATGAGCATAAAATTTAAGGAACAATAACACTGAGTCCTTGAGTTCAAGTCCCATTACTGAAATAAATAGATTAGTAAATAAAATAATTTATTAATCAACTAAATATAGCTACTCTGTGGCTGTACATTTAAGAGACAATTTTCTAAACATTCCAGAGAGAACATGAGATGAAATAAAGTCATATATGTTGATGCTTGGTTTTGTTATCAATGCCATGAGAATGTATCAAAGAGTTTGATCTAGAATAAATGAGTATATTGATTGAACTCTATTATTCCTGACAACTGAGATGACAGTTTGAATATCTGGTGAATGAAATCATGTATTGATTCTTATCTAAATGACAGGTGTTCACTTTTCAAAAAGGAAGATGAAGATGAGAATTTTTTAGTTGGATTGAGGGCAGAACATATTTTGGGAAGTTGACACACAAAATATCAATCAATAGACTATCTTTTAAAGAGTTTCCTTAGGACAATAAAATATATGTAGGGGTAGCAGAGTAACATGTAAAATATATCATTCAGTTTAGAGGACTTGTGAAAGGATTAAAAAGGTGATTAGGTTTCCATGGAGATATTTTTTAAATTTTTTTTAAATTAATTTTTTAAAGTTTTATTATTGTGAAAATACCATACAGAGGGGTTACAATTACATGAGCAATGTAATTAAGACATTTTTTGAATTTTTTTATTTATTAAAGATATATATATATATATATATATATATATATATATAATAGGTATATTTATATGTTATAGGTATATATCTGGCACATTGGCTGGTTTGATATTTTCTGGTATTATGAATATTTAAAAACAAATTGCTTTTGAAAGTTTTATTCAAAAAGAAAGAAAAAGAGAGGGTGTGGGTATCTTTCCATAGCTGAAAGTACTTAAAAATTACTGAGAGGAAAATAATCTAAAGAAGATATCATTCTTGATAAAGAAATGAGGCAGTTTCAAATTAAAAGTACAAGATTAAGTACTTTTCATAAAATATTAAAACTAAAATCACATGCATAAGGTATTTAATTATAAGAATAGCAGTGAAATTTTAAAAGGACAGGATTTATCAATGATAAATAGGCGTTTTTAGTGCAAATACTGCAGAAAAATTTTCCAAGCAAAGATCATAATCATTCTAATCTATATAAAAAACAATCTCAGTTCTTTAAACAATGTAGAGTGCATCTGAATTCAGCCATTTCAATGAAATGCCAACTTACAAACCTTAAATCTAAAATAATGTACTTAGTTTTATGTCTCATTTCTCTCTTGGCGGTCCATGTTTTCAGGAAAATCTGTAATGGACCATGAAGTTGGCTGTGCATTGCTATCACTTGTTTAAGTTTCTCTTCCTTGGCTCTTCTACAGTGGCAAACTGTTCTTTTTTCCATGAAGCTACTGAGAAAATCATCTATTTCAGTTTTTCCCTCCGAGAAATCTTCAGCAATATTATCAGATTCTTCCTCAGCTTCATGTGCAGCGACTTTCCATCTTGCCTGTAGGCACTTGCACTACAACTCTCACTCAGTTCATGTTGTCTCTGCCTCTTCTTTTCAAACGTAGATTTCATTTGTGTAAGTAACTCATACTTATCTAAAACAGTTTGCCTTTTGGCTTCCAAACTGGGCTCCAAGAGGAGAGTTTTCTTGCTAATTCCTCAATACTTTTTACTAAATCACCCTTGTCATTAATAATTTGTTTTAGTTGAGGTAAACTCAAACTGTTCTAGTAATACTTCCTCTTGTTCATTCATATCTGTGAGTTGTAACACAATTCTGAGAGTTCTGGAAATGCATCAGGGACATCTGGCATCTTGTACCCAAAACCATTTTGGCTTATAGGTGTTGAAGTTTCCATTGTGGGAACAGGCAATGGCCGACTTGAAAGGACACCAAATGTAGGAGCAGCAGACTTGGCTGTTGTATAACTTGTTGAAGAAGAAACAGTGTCAGTAACAAAGAAGTTATGTTCTGTTAGCTTCTTGAGGAGGATATGCAGGAAGAAATGGAAAACCCTAAGAAGCATAAGGAGGCAGCCCACCTGGGTTACTATACAGGTATGGAAATGCTGTTGAAGTGGGAGCTAAAACAGGAGAATTCTTCCAAAACTCATCCAACAGACTCTGGCTAATCTTTCCAAGATCTGAGTGTATTGTAAAATTGCTTACTAATTGAGAGGTAACATATATTCCATGTTTATCCATTAAAGGATGTCAGATTGGTGGATAAACACTGATTGCTGGTTTTTCCTGAGGAAACTGTGGAGGAAGTACTATATTAATGTTAATTGTCAAGTTGTTTACAGTGAAGGGCAATCTGTATTCCACATCTTTCTGTATTTCAGCTATACTGGAGTGGGAGTTCCGGAGGGACTCGATCAAGCACTGTTTCTGCTGTTGGAGGCTGGTGAGGCCACCACCAGGGATCCTGCTGTGGAGAAGGAGGCGCTCTTGGTCAGGGGAAAGAGCCAGCTCATCCTCCTCGCGTCCCTGGGGCAGGAGGCCCTACAAGGTTTGGGCCTGCTTCTCCCAGAGGCTGCCTGGCAGGTCTCCAGCTACAGAGGAGTGGCCTGAAATACCCAAGGTTCGAGTCCGGTTGTGTGTGTGTGTGGGGGGAGCAGAGGGGCAGGCCGTGGGTCAAGCCAACAGCGCCTTTTACCAAGTAAACCAGGTTCCTGGTCCCCGGGTTTGGGGGACCATGACATAACTGGAGAGAGCTGGAGAGAGGTAAATTGTCAAGCAGGACACAAGCAACCAGGATCCTACCCTTGGAGGCCCAGGTGCTCCAGACTGGCTAGCCAGTCAGATTGTAACCTGGCTGCGCTCGGCGTGCCTGGCCTCGTCCTACCATGAGCACATTTCTTATCAAGCATTGCTGCCTACTCCTTTGTTTCCCTTTGCCATCCCTGCTGCGACACCCCCTCTCCCCCATCTAGTCCCCCGACTCCTCCCCAAAGTTCTAAATTTCATTTTTCAACTTAATGTCTTGTATATTTCATTGTTGTAATGGGTTCCTATTTAAACAATTTGTTTTTCCCTTCCCCTCCACAAATTATACCAACATTAACTACAGTGAAAACAGGAGTTATACCGTGGGGGAGGGACACACCAAGCAACAACAACAACAACATATAACCCTGGGCTGGGAAGGTCGCTCAGGGTTAGAGTTCTTGCCTTGAATGCAGGAGGCCCTGGGTTCAATTCCTCAGTACCACATAAACAGAAAAAGCTGGAAGTAGCACTGTGGCTAAATAAGTAGAGCACTAGCCTTGAGCTGAAGAGCTCAGAGACAATGCCCAGGCCCAGAGTTCATGCCCCACAACCGAAAAAAAAATCACTTTATAAAACATTAGAAGCAATAGAAAGCAAGAAAAAACACTTCAGTCCTTATCTTGAGGTCCATTTTGCCTAACTTCAACTTATCTGTCTTTTTCTGCTTCACTCAATACATACACTGGTTATTGCAAATTAGGGAAACCATGGGACCTATGTTTCTTTGGGCCTGGCTTACTTCACTTAATATAATTTTTTCCAAGTCTGTCCATTTCCTCACAAATGGGGCAATGCCATTCTTTCTGATGGAGGCATAGAATTCCATCGTGTATATATACCACATTTTCTTGATCCATTCATCTACTGAGGAGCATCTGTGTTGGTTCCATATCTTAGCTATGGTAAATAATGCTGCAATAAACATAGTTGTGTTGATAGCTTTAGTATGGTCTTGTTTCTGATCATTCGGGTAAATGTCCCAAATTGAGTCAAAGGGGAGCTCTATGTGGAGTCTTTTGAGGAACCTCCATACTACTTTACAAAGTGCTTGAACAAGTTTACACAACCACAGACAATGCAGTAAGCTTGGACAGTTTTAAATTAGCTACCAACATATTCTTTTTATATGTTTTTATTGTAAAATATTGTACGGAGGGTTACAGTTACATGAATAAGGTAGTGAGTACATTTCCTATCCAGAATTGTTACCCCCTCCTTTGTTTTTGCCCCTACCATCCCTTCCCTCCCCAATTCCACAACTCCTCCCACCCCCTTCCAAAGTTGTAAAGTTCATTTTTAACATAGTGTCTTGTACATCTCATTGTTACAATGGGTCAAGCTCTTTCCTTACTTCAGCATTTTATTTCCTTCCCCTTCCCAAATTAGAAAAAATGTATATACAAGATGCAGGGCACTGGAATCAAGTACAGATATTTTTTTCTGCAAAAATACTATAGGATGAGAGCAAAAACATACCTTGAACAAAGGTTCTATTGGCTTTCTCTGCAGAATATGTGTAAAGCCTGCAAATGAATCCAAGATATCCTCAACCCACAGACTCACAAATCATGTAAAATTTGACTCATATTCTATACTACATTGTTTAGAGATGAGTGTGTGTGTGTGTGTGTGTGTGTGTGTGTGTGTGTGTGTGTGTGTGTGTGTGTGTGTGTGTGTGCGCGCGCAGGTATTCGGGATTGAATTAGGATCTAGGCACTGCACTTTTGCGTCTTTAGTCAAGAGTGATACTCTCACTTGAGACACTGGTCCACTTCTGGAATTTTTTTAAATAAGTTTTTTTTTAATTGTGAGAACACTGTACAGAGGAGGGGTTGCAGTTACATGAGCAAGGTAATGAGTATATTGCTTCTGAATCATTGTTGTCTCCTCCTTTTTTTTCCCCCTACCATCCCTTCCCTCCCACTTCCACAACTACACTCTCCCGTTCCCCCCGACCTAAATTGTAAAGTTTGTTTTTCCACCTAAATTGTAAAGTTTGTTTTTCCCTCCCACTTCCACAACTACACTCTCCCGTTCCCCCCACCTAAATTGTAATGTTTGTTTTCCCTGTTTTCTTGTACATCTCATTGTTGCAATGGGTCAACCTATATCCCTGTTTAAACAATTTGTTTTTCCCTTCCCCTATACAAATTATACCAACATCAAATACAGTGAAAACAGGGGTTATACCATAGGGGAGGGACATACAAAGCAACAAAGAAATCACATGGTACCTTATAAATACATTAGAAGCAATAGCAAGCAAGAAAAAAAAACACAATTGTGTCCGTATCTTGGCATTCATTTCCCTTAACATAATCTTATCTGACCTTTTTCTGCTTGTCTCAGACATATTCTAGTTGTTGCAAATAAGGGAAACCACTTGTGGCTTTGTGCTGGTTCATTGGAGATGAGTCTCATAGACATTTCTGTACAGGTTGGCTTTGAGCTGAAATCCTCACATCTCCACCTCCTGACAGGTATTATAGACATGTGTACTTTACTGTTGCTCACATTTGCTACTGATAAATTTAATCCCAAGCACTGTATTTTAGCTATGAACTTCAGAAACAAAATTTTCTGGCTTTATTAAAATTTAAAATGAAATGTGCCTGCTTTTTTCTTTCTAAATAAATGTGCCTGCTTTTTTTTTCTTTTAAGAAATCCTTTATGGGGCTGGGAAGGTGGCTCAGTGGTAGAGCTCTTGCCTTGCATGCATGAGGTCCTGGGTTCGATTCCTCAGCACCACATAAGTAAAAAGAAAAAAGCCTGAATTGGCGCTGTGGCTCAAGTGGTAGAGCCCAGGCTCAGAGTTCAGGCCCCACAACAAGCCCCCCCAAAAAGAAATCCTTTATATGCTTTAATTCTTATTTAGAAAGAACTTGGCTTCAGAAAGATTAATGAGAATTTTAAAATTTACCACCCTGCTTAAGAAATGAAGCTTGCATGAACACAGTCTTAGACTTCTTAAATCTAAAAGTATTCTCCAACTTGAATTTTTTCTGTCAGCTTTTACAACAAGGAAAGGAAATTGTTCCAAAGAATTATGACACTTGATACTTATTTGGCAAAAGTAGAGCATGACAATAGTAAAATACGGTTATTTTAAGGGGTTTGAAGCAAAGGAATACTTTGAATCTCCATAGTCTATTCAGATAGAATTTTAGAGACTTGGCATGGTCTTGGAGACACAGCGTTTGTAGGCATCCTTGAGGGACATATGTTCATGTCTGAAGTGTTGGATTCTTAAGGATGCCCAAGACAAAATTTAGTATCAAAAATCTGTGAACACAGAAAAAATAAGGAAATAACAAGGAGCACAAATCTGGAGATGAAATCTCTTACAGGACTTTGAATATATTAGAGAAAGTACAGAGAAAGACCAAGGTAGGCTGGCCAGCTTCGTATTTCCCAGATTTCCCTCTGTGTTTGATAAGAATGATTTTGTCTTAATATCACCTGCTTCAAGAGGTATTTATTATTGCTGTTGTTGTAGTTCTTGTTATTATTATTTGTGACATGGCTAAACTGCATATTTTGCATGTATGTAGATTTTAATCTCACGGAAATTTCTTTGGTAGTGGAATCTTCATAGTTAATTGGCTCAAAATTATATCATTTAGAAGGAGCCTAGTTATAGGAAATGTACTCATTACCATATTCATGTAACTGTAAACCCTCTGTACAGTATCTTTGCAATAAAATATATACCAAATAAAAAGAAGTAGCTTAATATAATATGCCTAATTTCCTTAATAAATAAGAATGTTTGGACAAGGAGATAATCATTGAAAATAATTCAGAACAGAAAAATGATAGTAATCTAGAATTCAAGGAAAAGGAAGGCCACAACAGACCCTTTTAATACAGCCTAGAGCAAGAAGTAATCTTTACTTTTGTAGCTCCCAAAATTGTGAAAAAAAAAACCTATCATCCATCTATCTGACTGTCTGTCTGTCCTTCTCCATCTGCTTTTCTTTTTTTTTTTAATTTTATTTTATTTGTGAACATACTGTACAGAGGAGTTACAATTACATGAGCAGGATAATGCGTACATTTCTTACCAAGCATTGCAGCCTCTTCCTTTGTTTACCCTTCACATCCCTTCCCAGCCTCCCCCCCTCCCACCCAATCCCAAACCTTCTCCTTCTCTCCCTTACCCCCCCCCCGCACTGACATTGCAAGCAGAAAAGGTCAGATAATGTGATGTCAGGAAAATGAACCCTTAGATGTGTATTTTAATGTTTTTTTTTCTTTCGTGCATGTGTTTCTAACGCATTTATAAGATTATCTCTTTGTTGCTTTGTATGTCCCTCCCCCACAGTATAACCCCTGCTTTCACTATATTTGATGTCAGTATAACTTGTGGAGGAGATGGGGAAAAACCAGTTGTTTAAGGATACAGGTGGACCTGTTGCAACAATGAGAAGTACAAGTTGTCATGTCCATCTGCTTTTCTATATAACATCTATCTGATTTAGTTTAGGAAGTAGAATCATTAGCTTTATGCATGTTAAGTTCACTGAGCTACAGTCCCAGCCCAATTTCTGTAATCAGAGTTTCTGTTTGACTTCCTTACTGCACCTTTAGGGAATGGATACATGTGTGGGTCTTTCCCTTAGTACTAACTAGCAATAAGCAATAATAAGCCATAAACAATATAACACTATGTATTACTAGAAATAATGGAGCTCTCTTAGAATGCATAAATTTTATGCTTATCTAAGTATAATATGTTATAAAATAACTGTATAAGCATAATAAGCAGATATTTTATGTATCCTTTATTAGCACATGTTTCCGGAGGGAATATTTCCTGAAACCAGGCTGCATTGCCAGCTACACCTGACTAAATTTAGCTGGAGATCACAACAGATTATCTTCTTATCCCTCTACTTGCTTATCAATATATGGTTGTTATAGTCTAAACAATAATTAGAGGGCTAAATGCAAGATTCTTCATTGCTGAGTGCAGTCGGTAAATTTTCCTCTGATATACTGTAAACATTCAGTATGCATTTATATATCTTTTATAAATTCAGGAGAATTTTTGTTCTATTGTTTTCATTTTCTTTATGCCTTCTAAAACCAAGGTGAAACTTTGTCTTTCATTACTTTACCATTATCTTTTTCCTTAATATTCTAGTGTGTTCGATTGTTATCTTTATCTTTCCTGGTTTGGGCTTTATTTCTGAATTTTTGACTAATATCTGTCATTTTCTAAGTCATATAACTATGCTTTCTGTTTGCCCATCCCTTTTCTTTCATGTGACTTTCTCAGTAAGCTTGCACTTTGCCCAGAGTGGCAAAATATTCCAATGCTTGTTTCATGTATGTTGTAAGATCTTCTCAGTTTTCATCCCATTATCAACTGTTACTTGTTTTGCGGGAATCTCTAGCACTTTAAAATATTATCGCTGTATGAATCCTATAATTTCTGTTTCTTTTAAAAATATCCACTGAGGAGAAATTGCTTTACTCAGATTTTGTAATTATAGTCTATTTGGAGAAGGACAAGGGAAAGAATTTTCCACAGGTTGTTTATATTTCTCTTTTGGTCGGTATTTTCATTTCTGAATATTTATTTTTTATTTTTTCCAAAAAACTGGGATACTCAAAAACGGAGATAAAAGCTGAGACTTTTAACAAGTGGAAAATCCTTCCCTTCCATCTCTCTCTGGTGCTGTCTCTCTGTTCACATTTCTCTCTCTCTCTGTCTCTGTCTGTCTGTCTGTCTGTCTGTCTGTCTGTCTGTCTGTCCGTCTCTCTTTCTCTCTCATTCTTACCTCTTATTCGTTGTTCTCCCTTGTCTCCTTCCTGAAAACATGTGTTGTATCCAAATATTCACTTTTTTCTCATTTCTTAAATGCTTTTGATTCATTGTGGCTACATATTCAGTACATATGGCTCAGCTTGAGTCTGGATTTGTATACAATTTCCTCATTATATATTTGTTAATTTTAGTTGACAAATTAAAAATATGTATATTAAGTGATATATGCATATGTTGTACAAAGATTCAATAAAGATCATTATTTAACCAATATATTACTTTTTATCTTTCCATCTATCATCTATCTTATTTATTTGTTGCCTGATAGACACATACTCTGGTTCTTTTGTTCAGCTATTCTGAATATTACTAATATAAACATGACTGTTCAGTTGTGTCTCTATTGAATGCTTACTTATATTCCTTTGGATACATACCTGGGAGTTTTATAGCAAGATATATAGCAGTTTTAGTCTTTTGAAGACTCTTCATACTGTTTTTCACAATGGCTGCACTGACTTATATTTTATTCACCTCACATTAGTGCTGCTTGTTTTCTTAATGATTGCCATTCTGATTGTAGTGAGATGGAATATCTTTATCATTTCAATTTTTTATGACAAAGGATGTTGAGGTTTTTTTCTGTTTATTGGCCACATATGCTTCATTGAGAATTGTCTGATCATTTATTTTGTCCAGCTACAAACTGGATTCTTTTCTTCAGTTTTCAGTTGGTTTGAAATTTTTTAAAGTATAGTCCTTTACTTGACAAATAGCTAGAAAACATTTTCTTTATTTTATAGATTTTCCTTAGATTTGAATCCTTATTTGCTTTGATGTCCAGAAGTTGTTTAATTTGATGCAAAAGCATTTTCAATTTTTGCTCTTATTTCTTGAGCAATTTACATTCCTTTCAGAAAGGAGTCTCAAATTTAACTACCTATTTACACATTTTAAAATAGCCATGCATAGTCATACATGTCTTAATGACAACTACTCAGAAGGGAAAATCAGGATGATTATGACTGGAGACTATTTCAAAGTTAATGATACTATCTAATAGACAAAATTAAACAAAAGTACTGCTGATTTGTTTCAAGTGGTAGAGTGCAAGAGAAAGACATTATCACAATGAAAGAAAAGGAGGAGAAAGTGGAGGAGGAGGAAGTAGAGAATGAAGAGGAGGAGGTGAAAGAAGGAAAAACCACAATAGTCTACTATAACTAGAATTGCCTTATTCTTCAATTAAGCGAATTCCCTTATTTTTGAATTCTGTATATCATCATGTGTTCAATAGTATCTTCAATAAAAATTTCTTTCCCTAAACTTCAAGATTTTTATGGAATCCAGTTTTCTTTCTCTTTTTAAATAAATCCTCCATTGTCTCTTCAAATAATTTATCACATATATTGTTTTCATTGCTCTCAACATATAAATATGTCTCTCTCATTTACATATCTGTACACATTTATTTTTAATATAGTTTATCTTTTTGTATTTTAAGAATAATACTTAATCTATACTCCATTCTTCAAATATGGAAGCCAGTCATCTATCTGGTTACTTTTTATGAACTTCATGTACAGGTTCAGAAGACAATCAGTCTTTCTTCATTAGTAGGTCATTTTGAGATTAATGGTATCACTCTCTATGAATCACCTATTATTAATAAAAATTATATTGATAAAATAGTAACCTGAAGGGATTCATCAGGGCCCATGCATTCGAAGAACCAACGTTGAATATTCTAATAATGTCAAAAGATCGAAACTGAGGAATGAAAAATGAGGAATGTTTGGAATGCTTATACCTGAGTTTTAAAATGAAAAAATGTACATGAATTGTGATACTAATATTGTAGAAACTTTGTGAAAAATTTGGCCAGGTTCTTATGAATTTTTATGTTAAATCTATTAGAGAACCCAGGAAAGATTTAAAGAAATACAACTTGTGCATACAATACGAATGTGTAATTAAGCATTTATAAATATATGTATGACTACATATGTGTAGATATATGTAGAAATGTTTCCTATAATAGCTAATCACTATAATATATTGTTATAAATTTATTTTAACTACTGGAACTAATATTTTGATTTCAGAGGTTTGTATTATTATAATAATACTTGCTTCACTATCAAGGTTTTATCATTTCATTGTCATTCTTAAATACCTTATTATAACTTTTTAATATTGCTAAGTGTGAAGGCCTTGAAAATCTAATATTTCATGTTTTTGTTACTGTCTGTCATGATGGCTGAATTCTTATTAGTGGGAAATCTTTTGAAAAAGTTTGTTTCAGTTGTGTTGAAGGAAACTTTAAAACATGGCTGCAAACATCCACCTTCTATCATGGCCATACAATGATCATGTTCTAACAGAACCAATATATGTTAAAACTTCAATAAAGCAAAGGATGTATAGATATTTAGAATGTAAATTATATATATATATGTATATATATATATATATATACATATATATATATAATTTGCTTGTGGCTAGGTCAGTGATTCTACATCCTACATCCTTTGCTTAATATTTTACATTTTTAACCCAGAGCTCAAAATAAAAAAAGACAAAAAACTCAAAACCAACTACTCTTTTCTTATTTTCCTGGTGGTAAGAATGTTCTTTACCCATGTGTTCTTTCAGTGTGCACGACTTATTTGATAGAATTTTAATGTAGGGGTCTGAATTGGTGCTCTTTCCTACACTTCAACATGTGCTTGATTTTCAGCTCAGCCTCTTTTGCTGGGCTTCGAATTTGCCCTGTTTTTATGGTATAATTCAATCAGTATATGAAAGTATGTTTTATGAATATATCAAGAATGTAGAATATTTTTACATTTCAATTCTTTCAAAAGATTATTTATATGAATGTAAAACACAAAATGCAACAGTCTGCCATTTTCCTAATCTGGATTTTAGAAGAGTCTTATTCTTCACATCATATTCTCCCAAATTGCCCTTGCAGTCAGTAGAGTGTGCTTAGCAGCTGTAGTCGGTCTGGGCATGAACACCAATCTGATTTGGCTAATAGACTGTGAACAAGCTTATACACTAGATCCAAGCAAACACTTTAAATGTATTGGAAAGGTTTGGCTATTCCTTCATCTTGAGCCCTAGAAGAGATAATATGTAGAAAAACTAGAGCTGTTTCAGCTGACAAGTGAAGTTTCTGTAAATACAAGCAAAAAGTAATTTTTTGCTGTTAGCTGCAATTGATTTGTGTTTCCTTGTTGCCATAGCAAAGAATGACAGATCAAGCAGAGTGATTTTCATTTCCCTTTGGTACTTATTCCTCTTGTACTGATAAGATTCAGACTCTGCTTTCATGAAAGTTTCCATTATTTAAAGCAGCCTTTTCAAATAATTTTTCAAATAATTTTCTGTGCTCCTAAATCGGAGACTTCTGGCACTTGCCAAACTACTTTGCCCATAATTATAATAATGGTCTCTTTTAATTAAAAACGACTTAATTGTATGTCATTTTTACATGATCTCCTATGTTTTATCCACTGAAGGAAAGGTATAATATACTCTTATGTCATTCATATGGTGCATGGTAAAAATATGGAAGGTTTTCCCTAACTTTTAAATCTAAAATGAAAACAAAATCCATTAGCTAAATTCACCCAAGATATTTCAAATAATCTGGCTTCTCCAGTGGACAACGAGGGCAAAGGATTCTCTTTGTTTTTCTTTGTTTAGTTCAGCTTAACATTTGTCAGCCTTGCTGATCTTTTAGAAGATAGACTGTTTTGTTGATTGATTCATTCTTACTTGATCTCCATTTAATTGATTTCTGCTCTAATATTTAATTATTTCTTTCCAACTACTCATTTGTGGATTGGAATGTTCATTTGAATTGTGTTTAGCTAATTATACAATAAGTTTTCAATTAACATGCCAGTTTATGACTACAATATCTCTTGACTAATGTTATCCTTCAATAGTTCAACCCTATCTCTCTTAGTTCCATTTTCACATATGAACAGACCAATGCCCAAATAGCTTCAAATAAACTATTAGGTTGATTTCTCTATTTATTTAAGGTGCATGTGTGGTTGTTTGTGGTTGATCATTTTCTTATGTAGGTATTTATAGACATAAACATTTTTTTTAAATTACTGACTTTTACATTCCCAAAGGTTCCTGTATTTTTTAAGATTTTTATGGCCTAATACATGATCTGTTTTGTAGAAAGTTCCATCGATGACTAGAAAAATGTGTAATCTTCTACAGTTGGGTGAAATACTGTTTAAGGCATTTTATCCATGGCATTGTTTAGTTCTGAGATAAACTTGTTGACTTCTGGTTTGGATCTTTGTTTATTGATAAGATGTAAGTTAGCATTCATTAAACGCACTTGAACAACTCATTATTAGTATAGTGCTTTTCATCATAGTTAAGCTACAGAAGCAGCCAAGATGCCCTAAAACTGATGAATGGATGAATGATAGGAATATAAGATGGGCTCTGTTGGTTGGTGCGTGCCAGTGGATGGGAAAAGAAGGATGTAGGCAAGAATAGGTGAAGAAGGATGAATATAGTCAAAATACTTTACATACTTGTATGCAAACAGAGCATTGATACTTGTTAAAATGGGTTTAATGAGCAAATTATGAAGGACAATGATAGAGGAAGTGGATTTGATCAGGATACACTGGACACATGACAGAAAGTAGCATAATTAAGCCCATTTGCATCCATAATATATGCTAATAAACAGGGAAACAATAGACAATAGAGTATCATTCAGCTCTAAAGAAGGAAATTATGTGATTTTCAGGAAAATGAATGAAACTGGAGATCATTATGTTAATCAAAGGAGGCCAGCTTCAGAGGGGCAAATATGAAATGCTTTGTCTTATATGTATTGAAATGATATACATTTAAACAGATATATACATACACACATTATACATTCTTATATGCATATATATATAAACACACACACACACCCATAACAGAGAGAGGATAGAGAGAAAGAGGGAGAATTTGATTTTAATATTGGGATTGTTTGTGGAGACAAGTGAAGAGAAGGAAAAAGAATGAAGAAGGCTGAAAGATATTGAAATACATGTTTGTGTACAGTTATGAGTAGAATTAAAAATAAATAATAAAGTGAAGGAATATACATTATCATTATATCAAGAAAAATAAAATTATCCTGAAGTGAGGAGCACATCTTCTGTGATCTTTCTGTGCTACAGAGACCCAGATATAATCCATTTCAATCAAACTGAATGAAACAAACACATAACAAAATGTGGAACTAAAAAAGGGACTGTATTACAGGCACACTGAGAACAAGCCCTCAACCATCTTCCCCCAAGTGACTGATATAGCCGTAGTTGGTATAGCCTCACTACTAGTAACCTCTCATTAAAAATAATGCCAGATGGAATTTTTCAGTTTGCTTTGTTCAGAACCTAATCAATAATCTTAAATTTGTACCAAGATTCTATATCTTGAAATCAATGGGGAAAAAAGTATTAAGATTCAGTATCTTTCGTGACTCTCTAGGCTTCTTCTGGAATTGAATATCTACATAATGAAGTTTGGTCATTATGAGCAAGATCTAAATTCCATTCAGGAATATAACACTAGGTGTAAGAATTCAAAGCCAACTAACAATTCATTAAATTTAAGAACTGAAAAATTTCAGTTCCTGTGAATTTAACAAGTTATTTGGCGGGGGGGAAATTAACTGAACAGGAAGATTGCATACAGCAGCTGCTGCATTACTAGTGGAGGTATATTTATTGATTTAGGACTTTCTTAAACACCTGTATTAACTTGGTGAGAAAAAGTAGAGTTTTAGAGTTGTGGTATATACATTTCATTAGATAAAGTATTGCAATAAATTTTGTACAAACCATTACGGTATACAAATAACTTGGATAAATAAAAATTACACAAAACTATAGAAAATTTTCCCCAGCTTTCAATGCATAATTATAGATAAAGTGAACAAAATTTTCATTTATTTTTGCTTGTGATCTTCTACCCTACTTTAGTAATGTATAATTTTATTGTTATTTTTAAGGTGTGCACAGAGGAGTTATCATTTCATAAGTCAGCATATGCCTTTTCCTCTAGTTTTAAAAAATGTTTCTAATAGATCAAAATAACTTTTAGTATTTGTTTTACTATATGGTGATGACATGAACCTTCAGAGAACATAATATCCCTAATTCAGAACAATTACAAAGTAGATATTATAGTGGAATGAATAATTTGAAACAGAAAACTGAATTTACTGTAATATATGTTCTCTGAGTCATCTCTTGGGCTAAAATAGGAATAATGTGCCAATGGAAGGTAGTGAAAAAAAGGAATAGTTAAAAAATGCTCATCTGGAGGTGATTGATGAAGATTAAAAATGAAACAAAATGATATCTCTGACAGTATTATTCACCACAGTTTCCATGTCAATAAGAAATATGGGAAAAGATTGAGCAATATATGAAGCATGAATAGAAATCAGCCAAAACAAATATTCAACAAGAGAACAAATGGAACATGAAACACCCCGTCCTTAGTCTATGAGAAATAATAATTGAGAAGGTGTGTTCTCAGATGCACTGTGATAAATCCTGCATATAGAACGGGATCATCATGCAACAGAAATAAAACCCAGTATTCTGGGATAGGAAAGCTTTAGACATGATGATAAAACCAAATGATTTATTTATAACTTGAACAAGCAAAATATTCCTGAATTCATTCATGCATTACAACAAAAATGAAAACCATCATAGATTTTTAGGTTTATCAATATATATTATTGAATAGTATGCAGGAAAAGTTTACACACATCTTATGAATTCTATAATATGTGTATTTTTACAACATACAATTGATACAGACTTTAATTGTGACTCATGAGTTTATACTTAATATAAAATATTTTTTAGTTTTAAGAGACAAAGTTCTGATTATAAGTATCTAAATAACTGATTTTTTTTATTCCTTTCTCTACGTTTTACTTTTGCAAGTGCTTACACATTTGAGTTAACTGAATAAAGTGTTTATTCAACTGAATAGAATACTAGCAGGAAGAAGAGGATACATCCTCAGTGGACAAGAATGTCAGGAAGAGGGCGCTGTGGTTAGAGGTGAAATAGGGATGTGTGGGCAGATTGAGTCTAGTAGGTATATTGAGTGCAACTGTGAAATAGGTACTATAGTTGGATGCTTGTTGTCTCCAAAAGAAAATTGAAACCCAAATTCATATTTCTTAAAATTAAAGACCCAGAAAAAAGTATTTTTCAAGACATATGGGCCTATATATGGGCCTATATATGGGCCCATATATATATACATATATATATATTATATATATATTTTATATAAATATATATATATAAATATATATTATATATATAAATATATATAAATATATATATTTATATATATATTATATATATATATATATAATGCTTTGAAAGAATATTCCTTATCAGATCCTTTAATGTAATTTTAGGAGAATAATTATAATTTCAATAAATTATTAAGTATTATACATCTATAATATCTATAATTTATCATTACAATTGTTTTAAATTGGAGCATGATGGTACATAAACTTTTATACAAGATGCTAAGACATGAGAATTATAATGAGGTCAGCTTACACTAAATAACAACTTTCTGTCTCAAAATTACCAAAATGATGATGATAATGATGATGAGGAGGAGGAGGAGGAGGTGGAGGAGGATGATAAAACATTAGCAACAATAACACTTCTATATATATACTTTACAATTTTATATTATTTTAAAAGTCTAAGGCAGAAAGTTTTGTTTTAGGGTCAAAATATATACACATTTATAATAAATACAGTTATGCTCTAATATTCTTAGTGATCTAAAACAAAATGGCATACTACACATATTATAAATTATGGAAATAAGGAGTTCCGGGAAGATGGCAGAGGAGAAGCTGGAATCTGAACAAGCTCTCGCATAGAAAGCAGTTTTAGAGTTCCAGTGAACAGTCCTAAGCCAGAGAATCACACCAAGTGTGCCATCACAGGACAGAGAGTTAGACAAGAGAGGGGAAGCCAAGGAAACACATCAGCTGCCGCTGTGGCGGCAGGGTCGTGGCGGCGACCACCGCCGCGGTGTCATACCTGAGACACAGAGAGTCCAGGACGAAGGAGCCAGATGCAGCGGACGAGCGGATCCTACTCAACACCAACAAGAACCGACAAGGAGCGGACATCTTCATCCTGCTGTTTGCAGACCAGAGACGACCCAGGATCCAAGACTCGGCGTGAGTACAAGCCCGAAGTCCTCACTCCTTCTCAGGGAGCACAGGAGGGAAGGCCACCCCTCCACCCCCAACACCGGTGATCTCCATCTGGGATGGAGATCCTCCGACAAAGCTCGGAGGAGCTGCTAGCTCCAGCTCAGGCCTTGGAATAAAACGAGTCATTTAGCAGGTCACAAGAACTTAATGGCGAAGTGACCTGCCAGACTCAGCTCCATCCAGGGAAAAGTCACCCAGCTCAGGCGCCAGCCATTGGAGTGCCTTGCCTCACTGGGTAACCAGAGCCAGAGGCTGCCCCTCCCTCTAGCAGCCACCACAATCAATTGAACAACAGAAACCCTGAGAATGGATCCAGGCTGGGCGCTGTGAGCTTTATCACAAAATAGCCCCAGGGAAAAGCTACTGTTTGTTGAAAGGCCTCAACTCTACCCAGAACCTAGCCTCATCACCACATCACCCTCTTTTGTGATTCTCAAAGCAGATCACCCTTCCAGAAAACTAACCTGGGAGGGGGATCTCAAAATCTTGGGTAAAGCAGAGCATTTTTCTGCCTCTTCCAACCAACCGACTTAAGAAACCAATCAAGCCACAGGACCTCAAGCTGACCAGAGACTCCAACAAGAGACTGGTTACAGACAAAAGGGAGATACAGGATTCTTCCCACTCCTCCCCGCCCCCATAAAAATCTAAAGACTTTTTTTTTCTTTTTTTTTTCTTCTTCTTCTTTTCTTTTTTTTTTTGCTTGTTTTTTGTTTTTTGTTACCTTATATATATATATATATATATATATATATATATATATATATATATATATATATATATATAAATTTTTTTCCCTTCTAAAACTTTTATTAATCTTTAATTTTTGCCTCTTCTGAAAAAATAATTGTTTTCCAGTAACTTTTTTTTTCTCATCTTATAATTTTTATTTTAGGAATATATGAATGAGCGTTTTCCTTTCTTTTCTTGTCTTCTTTCTCTTTTTCTTTCTTTCTTAATTATCTTTTTGTTTTTTGTCTAGCTCTACTGAACTGATCTTTTCTTCTCCCTTTCCCATCCTTAAAGTTTTTCACATCTCCTCTATGTCCCTCCCATTCTCTGAACATATTCACATTCCTCTCTAAATAGACGGTCTTTTAACCTCTATAATAACATTAATTTTTACGTTTCTATGTTTTTTTCTGGTCTCTCTTCATTCCCCTTTCCGTCTCTTCTTTTTTTCTCTCTCTCTACTTGCATCCTACCCAACCCATTTCCTGCATTGTGATTAGGACATAGTTAACTCTCCCTGTGCTTCCCCACACCAATCTATTCCGATTTTTTACCCACATCTCTCCCTAACCCTAATAATTTCTGGTTTTCCAAATTCTTTTCTGCAGTTCAAAGTCCTTTAACATATAGTTGTTTGATGTTGAATAGATGTATCTGTTGAACTAGATTGTATCTGTAGACTATTGACTGTACAAACACAAACTTTGGTTGATGGTTGCCTTAAGATAGTGTTCTAGCACAAAACTGTTGCAATCTTCATCTCAAATGGGCCGAGTAAGCCGGAAAAACACAAGAAAAATGGCAAATTCGGGTATCTCAATTCCCAATCTTGATAATCAGGGATTAGAACAGATAAAGAATAATCCAGAGGAGAGTTCCCAAATAGCTCTACAAACACTAATCGCAAACATGATAAATGAGAAGTTTGACAATGTACAAAGGACCCTGTATGAGATTGATAGGGAGAGAGAGGAGGCATCCCAGAAGTTTACACAGGAATATCATAAGCGTGAGGAAGCTACTCAAAAACTGATACAGGATTTGCGTGAACAACTTGAGAATACTCAAAGAGAAAGGGAGGAATGGCGTGAGCAGGCAGAGAACACTCAAAGAGAACTGCAGGAATCCCACGAATGGGAAGAAAGGGAACTGCAGGAATCCCATAGACGGGAGGAAGCTAATCAAAGCGTAATTCAGGAATTGAGAGACCAGGTAGAGAATACACAAAGATCACTAAAGGCATTCATGTAATCCATTAACAAAGAGCTGAAGGAAGTCAGGGAGACCACAAAGCGAATGCTGAATGGAACCCAACAGAAGGAATGGGAGTCCAAAGAAACCATAATCAATCAACTAAGTGATTTGAGAACAAACATTGAACACCAAATTAAAGAAGTAAAGAAATTCATACAAGACCTAAAACAGAGCTTCAACAAAGAACTTGAAGTCATCAAAGCTGACCAATTAGAAGGAAAAGAGATAAAAAACAAAGTAGAGAGTCTTGACAGCAGGTTAGACCATGCAGAAGATCAAATCTCAGGGATTGAAGACAGCCTAGATATTATAGAGAAAGAACATACAACCATCCAAGACAAGTCCAAGAAATATGATAGGTCTATCCAACACCTGGAAGACACCATCAGAAGGCCCAATCTAAGGATAATGGGTGTAGAGGAGCACCTAGAATCAGAAGTTAATGGCCTAGGAAATTGGTTTAACAGGATCCTAGCAGAGAACTTCCTAAACATACAAAAAGATAGGCCTATTCAGATACAAGAAGCTTTTAGAACCCCAAATAGACCAGACCAGAATAGGATATCCCACCGTCACATTATAATCAACACAGGATCAACCCAGACCAAGGAAAAGATCCTTAAAGCTGTCAAGGAGAAAAGATTAATCAGCTATAAAGGGAAACCAATTAGAATCACCTCAGATTTCTCAGCAGAGACAATCAAAGCAAGAAGAGCCTGGAATGATGTATGCCATGCCCTAAAAACAAACAACTATCAACCAAGAATACTGTACACAGCTAAACTCTCCTTCATAACTGAAGGCCAAATAAAAACCTTCCATAACAAAGAAAAATTGAAACAATACATCTCCACCAAACCATCCCTACAAAAGATTCTTAAAGATGTCCTACACATAGAAAACCAACAAGACCGCAACAAACCAAGAAACTGCACCCAAACTGAGAATCCAAGAACCTTAGGAAGAACCCTGTTTTCACAGCCCCCAAGAAGGGGGATAACATGGCAGGAACTCCCAAATAACTCTCAGTCCTATCTCTTAACGTTAACGGACTGAAATCTCCAATTAAGTGACATAGACTGTCTAGTTGGATTAAAAAACAAGACCCTTCTATCTGCTGTCTGCAGGAGTCACATGTTGCCCGTAAAAACAAACACATTTTCAATGTTAAAGGCTGGAACAAAATCTACCAAGCAAACGGCCCTCATAAACAGGAGGGAGTTGCAATCCTAATATCAGATAAAATAGACTTCAAATTAAAATTCGTGAGAAGAGATAAAGAAGGTCGCTACATACTAATTAAAGGATCTCTCCTTCAGGAGGATATTACAATTCTAAATATCTATTCGCCAAACAATGGAGCACCCAAATTTATCAAAAACACTACTTTCCCTCAAATCCCATATAGATCCAAAGACATTAATTTTTGGGGATTTTAACACACCACTCTCCCCACTAGATAGATCAACTCAGCAAAAACTCAACAGAGAAACCGCAGATCTAAACAGCTGCATAGATCAACTAGACTTAACAGACATTTACCGAACATTTCACCCAGCAGCATCAGAATACACGTTCTTCTCCGCAGCACATGGAACGTTTTATAAAATAGACCACATTTTAGGCCACAAAGCAAACTTGTCTAAATTCAGAAACACTGAATTTATACCTTGCATTCTCTCTGACCACAAGGAAATAAAATTAGAACTCAACACCAAAAGCCACCAAACAAAGTCCGGTATCACATGGAGGCTGAACAACACACTGTTGAATCATGAGTGGGTCATGGAAGAGATTAGAAAGGAAATTCAAATGTTCATGCTATTCAACAAAAATGAACACACAAATTACCATCTCCTCTGGGACACAGCAAAGGCAGTACTCAGAGGCAAGTTTATAGCTCTGAGCACCTACATCAACAAATTGGAGAGATCTGAAACTAACAATTTAATAACACATCTAAACCTCCTTGAAAAAGAGCAGCAACATAAACCCCAATCCAGTAGATGGAAAGAAATAATCAAAATTAAATCAGAATTAAATGAATTAGAATCCAAAGAAAACTATAGAAAGAATCAACAAAACAAAGAGTTGGTTCTTTGAAAAACTTAAAAAAATTGACAGACCCTTAGCAAACCTTATCAGAAAAAGGAGAGAACACACCCAAATTAATAAACTCAGAGATGAGAATGGAAACATCACCACGGAAACAACCAAGATTCAGAACATTATAAGGGAATACGTCTCAAAACTTTATGCAAATAAGTTTGAGAACTTGACAGAAATCTACCTTTTCCTAGCAAATATTGACATGTCAAAACTAAACCAAGATGAGTTAAACCATCTTAACTGTCCCATATCAAGCATTGAAATAGAAACAGCAATAAGAGACCTCCCAGCTAAGAAAAGTCCAGGACCAGATGGTTTTACAGCGGAATTTTACAAGGCCTTCAAAGCAGAGCTCACACCAATTCTCCTCCAAATCTTCAATGAAATTGAAAGAGAAAGCTCACTACCGAACACATTCTATGAAGCCATTATAACCCTCATCCCAAAACCAGGCAGGGACTCATCAAAGAAAGAGAACTATAGACCCATTTCTTTGATGAACATTGATGCAAACCTTTCAACAAAATTTTGGCCCATCGACTTCAACAATTCATCCAAAAAAATCAAACACCATGATCAAACAGGATTCATTTCAGGGATGCAAAGCTGGTTCAATATACGCAAATCAATTAATATTATTCATCACATCAACAGGATCAAGGATAAGAAAAACTTGGTTATCTCAATAGATGCAGAAAAAGCATTCGACAAGATCCACCACCCCTTTATGATGAAGGTTCTGGAAAAATTACGAACCCATGGATCATTCCTCAATAAAATAAAGGCTGTATATGACAAACCTACAGCCAGCATTATAGTTAATGTTGAAGAACTAAAGCCATTTCCTCTTAACTCAGGAACAAGACAAGGATATCCATTCTCTCCACTTCTCTTCAATCTAGTATTAGAATGCCTAGCTACAGCAATAAGACAAGATGCAGACATAAAGGGGATCCAAATAGGGAAAGAAGAAATAAAACTCTCCCTATTTGCAGATGACATGATCTTGTATTTAAAGAATCCCATAGACTCCACTCCCAAATTACTCAAGCTGATTCAAAACTTTGGCAAAGTAGCAGGTTATAAAATTAACCCCGAAAATCAATGGCTTTTCTATATGCCAACAATGAGAAAAGTGTGGCTGAAATTAGGAAAGCAACTCCATTTGTAATAGCCCCACAAAAAATAAAATACCTAGGAATTTACTTAACCAAAGAAGTGAAGGACCTCTATGATGAAAACTTTAAAATCTTGAGAAAGGAAATCAACACAGAACTTAAAAAATGGCAAAACCTCCCATGCTTCTGGATTGGCAAGATTAACATCGTGAAAATGGCAATACTTCCCAAAGCTATCTACAAATTCAACGCAATACCTATCAAAATTCCACCCTCATTCTTCAAGGAAATAGAAGAGGAAATCCAAAAATTCATATCAACTATAAAAGACCCCGAATAGCAAAAACACTCCTCAACGGAAAGAACACTGCTGGAGGAATATCAATACCAAATTTCAAACTCTACTATAAAGCCATAGTAATCAAAACAGCTTGGTATTGGCATAAGAACAGACCTCAGGACCAATGGAATAGAATTGAAAACCCAGAAATGAACTTACAGACCTATAGCCATCTAATCTTTGATAAGGAAGCTAAAACAATAGAATGGAAGAAAGACAGCCTCTTCAGTAAATGGTGCTGGCAAAATTGGTTAACTACATGTAGAAAACTAAAGCTAGATGCTTATATATCACCCTGCACCAGAATCAACTCCAGATGGATCAAAGACCTTGAACTCAAAGCAGACACTCTGAAAACATTACAGGATGGAATAGGAGATACCCTAGGTCTCCTTGAATAGAGACCCGGAAGCACAACAAATCAAAGAAAGGTTGGACAAATGGGATTGCATAAAGTTGCAGAGCTTCTGCAGGGCAAATGACATAGCTAGCAAGATCAATAGAAAGCCCACCGATTGGGCGAAGATCTTTACTAGCCATACAACGGACAAGGGTCTCATATCTAAAATATACTTGGACCTCAGAAAATTAAACCACCGAACAACAAATCCTCAAAGAAACAACTGCTCAATAAATAAGTGGGCGAAAGACTTCAAGAGAAGCTTCTCTGAAGAAGAAAGAAGGATTGCCAATAGACACATGAAGAAATGTTCAAAACAACGTTGAGATATCACCTCACTCCAGTTAGAACAGCAAAAATCAAGAATTCTTACAACAACAGATGCTGGAGGGGATGTGGACAGAAAGGAACCTTACTTCATTGTTGGTGGGAATGTAAACTTGTTCAACCACTTTGGAAAGCAGTATGGAGGTTCCTCAAAAGACTTCACATAGATCTCCCCTATGATCCAGCAATCCCACTTTTAGTCATTTACCCAAATGTTTACAAACAAGACCACACTAAAGCTACCAGCACAACTATGTTTATTGCAGCATTGTTTACCATAGCTAAGATATGGAACCAACCCAGATGCCCCTCAGTAGATGAATGGATCAAGAAAATGTGGTATATATACACAATGGAATTCTATGCCTCCATCAGAAAGAATGTCATTTCTGCATTTGTTAGGAAATGGAAAGGTTTGGAAAAAATTATATTAAGTTAAGTAAGCCAGGCCTAAAGAATCATAGGTCCCATGGTTTCCCTTATTTGCAATATCTAGTATAGGTATGAGTCAAGCGGAAAAGGTCAGATAATGTGATGTTAGGAAAACGAACCCTTAAATATGTATTTTAATGTTTTCGTTTCTTTCATGCATGTGTTTCTAACGCATTTATAAGATTATTTCTTTGTTGCTTTGTATGTCCCTCCCCCACAGTGTAACCCCCGCTTTCACTATATTTGATGTCAGTATAACATGTGGAGGAGATGGGGACAAACAAGTCATTTAAGGATTCAGGTGGACCTGTTGCAACAAGTAGAACTACAAAATGTCATGTCAAAGCAAGCTTTACAATGTCGGTGTGGGGGGGGAGGGGGGTATGATTGGGTGGGGGGAGGGGGGAGTTGGCTGGGAAGGGAGGTGAAGGGTAATCAAAGGAGGAGGCTGCAATTCTTGGTAAGAAATGTATGCATTATCCTGCCAATGTAATTGTAACCCCTCTGTACAGTATGTTCTCAAATAAAATAAAATAAAATTAAAAAAAAAATTCTTTAAATAATAATAAAACACATGTTTCTGCGATACATAGAAAATAATTAAAGCTTTTAGGAGTATAAATAAGAATGTATATCAAGTTCTTTAATCCAATATGTAAATGGTGATGTAGACTTATGCAGCAAATAATTACCAATTATGAATTTCTAAACTCTTCAACTCTTCAGTGAAATTCTAATAGTGTCCTAATTATGAACAGTATTACTTCTACTTCATATTATGGCAGTTATATATTTCTAAATGTTACCTAATGCGAAATATATAAAAAGTTTAATTATTCTACCTAGCTTCTATATTTCTGCATTTTCATTATTGAGACTTGATGAATATAAATTCCTTCCCCTTATGCATAATTTATTCCTTATCAAGATTGGTTATGTCACTCACAGTGTTAAAATCCATAATGGATACTTATACATTCTTCACATTAATTTTAGGATTCACGATTAAATAGATGAACTCTTTTTAAACTTGTTGGTTTTATTATTTAGAATGTATATCTAATTCATCTTTCTTCAGTTTGAAGAATAGAAATAGTACTATATGTTCAAAGCACTAGTTAATTTGCAACAGCAATGATTTTTATGTTCTTTTTGCATGAGCTCTATGAACTTCAATTTAACTAATAAATCATTTAGATATTTTAAGTCTCACACAGAATATTGGGACTACATAGTATTTTCCATGTATCTTAATAAAAATTTAGTGAACTTACTTATAATCATAATTAATATACTATTATTTTTATAAGAATATTAAGTGTTCATAACGTGTTCTATTCAAATATACTTTATTCATAAAACAGTAGAGTCAAAGACTCTACTGACTTTGAGACAAAGACTCAATAGATTTTTCCAGGATTTATAAATAAGAAAACTGACTAAAATTCTATGAAACAACAGGTACTTACAAATTCTGAAATACAAGTCAGATTCTATACCCTGTTGTTTTTCATTGTGACCTAATAAGGGAATCATATCTTAAGTGAGAAGGAAAATGTATTCTAGAATCTTCTTCTGAATTGATACTATTTACTTCCACCAGTTCTTGAAAGCATTGCCTTAAAAGTACTTATTCTGCCAGGTGCCAGTGGCTCGTGCCTGGAATCCTAGCTACTCAGGAGGCTGAGATCTAAGGATCACAGTTCAAAGCCAGCTCAGGCAGGAAAGTCCGTGAGACTCTAATCAAATTAACCACTGAAAAACCAGAAGAGGTGTTGTGACTCAAATGGTAGAGCACTTGCCTTGTGCTGAAGAGCTGAGTGACAGTGCCCTGGCCCAGAGTTCAAGCCTGATGACTAGCCACACACACACATATATATATATATATATATATATATATATATATATATATATATGTATATGTATATGTATATATATACATACTGATTTTAAGAAAAATTAGACATAGTATGCAATTTCAAAATATTTTTATATATGAATATCTGATATATAAATATATAAATATATATCATATGTATTCTATATTATAAATTACATTTCAAATATATATATATAATAAATGCACACATATATAAAGAAAATGTATTTATATAAATATATAAAATATATAAGAACACATATGTGTATATGTATTTATATATATGTATATATATAAATGAAATTCAAAGTACACTGTGTGCATGTATGGAAATATCACAATATAATTCCTAGTTTTACAAGTTTTGTTTATCAAAAATTAAACAGAAATGCTTACATAAGTTTAAAATGTTAGTAAAATATACGGTATGAACTCCTTAATACACATATGTGTATTAAGGGAAATATGTGGGCAAGAGCAATAGTTGTAACCAGAGTCTATTAGTGAAGGCTCAGTGCTAGTCATTTACAACTAAGTCTGAATTGGCCTACCACAAGCAAGCACTGTCCAGGAATGGAATTATCTAATAAAGAATTTGCTAATTATAATAGAAATTATAGGGAATAATAATAGAAATTTTGCAAGTTTTCTCTAAATTACTGAATTTTTCTGTATAGACTGTGTAATGAAATTCTGTTTCTACAATAATTAGAATCACTTTCAAAGTTCATCTAACAAATTTATTTATTTATTTTTATTGTGAAAATACTGTACAGAGGGGTTACAATTACATGAGCAATGTAATGAGTATATTTCTTACCAAGCATTGTTGCCTTCTGCTTTGTTTCCCCTTACCATCCCTTCCCATCTCCCCACCTCCCACCAACATCACCCCCATGCCACTTTTTTTTAAATTTAATTTAATTTTATTTGTGAACATACTGTACAGAGGGGTTACAATTACATGGGCAGGATAATGCATACATTTCTTACCAAGGATTGCAGCGTCCTCCTTTGGTTTACTTTTCACACCCCTTCCCAGCCTCCCGCCTCCCCCCCAATCCCAATCCTTCTCCTTCCCCAGCTTCCCCCCCCCACCGACGTTGTAAAGCTCGTTTTGGACATGACAACTTGTACTTCTCATTGTTGCAAGAGGTCCACCTGTATCCTTAAACAACTGGTTTTTACCCATCTCCTCCACAAGTTATACTGACATCAAATATAGTGAAAGCAGGGGTTATATTGTGGGGGAGGGACATACAAAGCAACAAAGAGATAATCATATAAACGCGTTAGAAACACATGCATAAAAGAAAGAAACATTCAAATACATAGCTAAGGGTTCATTTTCCTGACATCACATTATCTGACCTTTTGCGCTTGACTCCTACATATACTAGATATTGCAAATAAGGGAAACCATGGGACCTATGTTTCTTTGGGCCTGGCTTACTTCACTTAATATAATTTTTTCCAAGTTTTTCCATTTCCTAACAAATGGGGCAATGTCGTTCTTTCTGATGGAGGCATAGAATTCCATTGTGTATATATACCACATTTTCTTGATCCATTCATCTACTGAGGGGCATCTGGGTTGGTTCCATATCTTAGCTATGGTAAATAATGCTGCAATAAACATTGTTGTGCTGGTAGCTTTAGTGTGGTCTTGTTTGTAAACATTTGGGTAAATGCCCAAAATGGGATTGCTGGGTCATACGGGAGATCTATGTGAAGTCTTTTGAGGAACCTCCATACTGCTTTCCAAAGTGGTTGAACAAGTTTACATTCCCACCAACAATGAAGTAAGGTTCCTTTCTGTCCACATCCTCTTCAGCATCTGTTTTTGTTAGAGTTCTTGACTTTTGCTGTTCTAACTGGAGTGAGGTGATATCTCAATGTTGTTTTGATTTGCATTTCATTTATGGCTCAGGATGTTGAACATTTCTTCATGTGTCTATTGGCCATACTTCTTTCTTCTTCACAGAAGTTTCTCTTTAAGTCTTTCGCCCACTTATTTATTGAGCAGTTGTTTCTTTGAGGATATGTTGTTGGGGGGTTTAATTTTTTGAGGTGCAAGTATATTTTAGATATGAGACCCTTGTCCGTTGTATGGCTAGTAAATATCTTCTCCCAATGCGTGGGCATTCTATTGATCTTGCTAGCTATGTCATTTGCCTGCAGAAACTCTGCAACTTTATGCAATCCCATTTGTCCACCTTTCTTTGATTTGTTGTCTTTCCGGGTCTCTATTCAAAAAATTTCGGCCTCAGCCAAAGAGACCTAGGGTTTCTCCTATTCCATCCTGTAATTTTTTCAGAGTGTCTGCTTTGACTTCAAGGTCTTTGATCCATTTGGAGTTGATTCTGGTGCAGGGTGATATATTAGGATCTAGCTTTAGTTTTCTACATGTAGTTAACTAATGTTGGCAGCACCATTTACTGAAGAGGCTGTCCTTGTTCCATTCTATTGTTTTAGCTCCCTTATCGAAGATTAGATGGCTATAGGTCTGTAGGTTCATTTCTGGGTTTTCAATTCTTTTCCATTGGTCCTGAGGTCTGTTCTTATGCCAATACCAAGCTGTTTTGATTACTATGGCTTTATAGTAGAGTTTGAAATTTGGTATTGATATTCCTCCAGCAGTGTTCTTTCCATTGAAGAGCGTTTTTGCTATTCGGGGTCTTTTATTGTTGATATGAATTTTTGGATTGCCTCTTCTATTTCCTTGAAGAATGAGGTTGGAATTTTGATAGATATTGTATTGAATTTGTAGAAAGCCTTGGGAAGTATTGCCATTTTCACAATGTTAATCTTTTCAATCCAGGACCCCTTGCCACTTTTATGTTATTCACGATAATATTGCACAAAATAGTGTAGGTTGAGAGAAAATGTAGTTATATATGGTTTTCCATTGCTCAAATAATCACCTAATATTGAATGGATGTGTTTTTGTCAATTACATATTCCCTATTACCTGAGCAAAAAGCTTACTTTGGAAAGAAAGGCTTTCACATAAATGGTTTCAAAAATTGTTCTTTGCTCTATCATACTGAAAAGGCTTTATCAAGTTTTTCATTAAAAGGTAAAAGTCTGTCCTCGAACTTTGATCGATTTAAGTCAAAACTTCTGAATAATATATTATTATAAATCCTTTCTCTAAAATATAGTGAAGACAGTTCAGAGGGCTTATCTTGATCAGTACTTAATACAGAAATGGTGGTCATTTAAACAACACATATCTAATAATTAGGTGTATTAATTATTTATAGTTTGTGTAACAAGTTTTTTTACATGTAAAAGTACTTATTACAAGATATTGTTGTTGCTGGCAAAGTGTGTCCAAAATCTTTAAGGTAGACATCCATGGGAAGGAAAGATTGTGCATAACCTGTAACTCCAAATGTGCAGGCTGCAGAAAGTAATACACAAAATAAAATCTTGGATTTTAAGGAAGTTATAAGCCTTCTTTTAAAGACGTTTTAGCTGACCACATTGGACCTTGAGGAATAACTTAAAGTCAATTTAAAAGTCGACTTTAATCTCTTCTGTAACATTGTTCACAGCTATGTCTAGAAGGCATTTGATAGAATAATAGAAATGTCATAAGCTAACTACCCGAAGTCCAGGTGCCATCCTCCCCGACCACGTATTCCTAGAGGAAATGTTATATGCTTCTTTACTTACACTAGCAAAAACACTCTAAAACTATGGCTCAGCTGAACCACATTCATATATTGAAACCAATAGTGACTGATACCTTATTGATAACTCTTGTACAAGATCTTCCTGTTTGAGAATTGTCTCTTCCACTTAGATATTGCTTTCAATTAGATTGTTCCGATAGAACTCAAGAAAAAAAATTAGCATTCAACAAACAAAAAAAATTACCTTCTTTAAACTTTGGTATTAAATTATTCATAGTAATAGGCAAAATATTTGGAAAATATAGTGTCAATTCTATGTGTGAAAAGAAAGTTGTAAACACTTAAAAAAAAGAACAGTGTTTCAATTAAATCAATATTATGTTTTCCTGGCCTATATGCTGACTATATTTTGCTTTGTCTTCCCTCCAAACTCAAATATGAATACTTCTCTTTGTCTTTGTTGAGGCCTGATAAGAAGTCCTATGAATATAGCTAAAGTAAATGGAACTCTATGCCTCTATCAGAGAGAAAAACATTGCCCCATTTGTTAGGAAATGGAAAGACTTGAAAAAAATTATATGAAGTGAAGTAAGCATGGCCCAAAGAAACATAGGTCCCATGGTTTCCCTTATTTGCAATTACTAGTATATGTCTGAGACAAGTAGAAACGGTCAGGTAAGTTGATGTTAGGCAAAATGAACCCTAAGATAAGGATTCAAATGTTTTTTCTCTCTTGCCATTGTTTCTTTTATTTTTTTATAATTATTCTTTTTTGGGTTCAGTCGTGGGGCCTGAACTCTGGACGTGGACACTGTCCCTCAGCTCTACAGCTCAAGTGTAGCGCTCTACCATTTGAGCCACAGCGCCACTTCCTGCTTTATTTTCTGCTTATGTGGTGCTGAGGAATCGAACCTATGGCCTCATGCATGCAAGGCAAGCGCTCTACCACTGAGCCACCTTCCCAGCCCCTTCCGATTTTTTCTACCATATCTATAAGATGATTTCTTTGTTGCTTTGTATGTCCCTTCCCCACGGTATAAGCCCTGTTTTCACTGTATTTGATGTTGGTGTCATTTGTGGAGGAGAAGGGAAAAAAACAAATCGTTTAAATAGGGATACGGGTGGATCCATTGAAACAATGAGATGTACAAGATGTTATTTCAAAAAAAGAACGTTACATCATTGGCTAGGGCTGAAGAGGGGAAGGAAGTGGGGCAGAGATGGGAAGGGATAGGAAGGGGAAACAAAAGAGGAGTCAACAATGCTTGATAAGGAATATAGTCATTACCTTGCTCACGTAATTGTAACTCCTCTGTACGATATTTTCACAATAAAAAACTTATTAATAACCAAAAATAAAATGAAATCTCAATCATGGGCATTGGCAGTTTAGGACTTCCACATAAAAATATATGAAACAAGTAAACTAATTCCAGTGGTATTACAGAAAATAGTAATGCAACAAACTATGCTTGTTTTGTCATAAAACTACTTAAAATAGTTTAAGTGAGAACAAAACAGTCTTAAGGTAGCAGTATTCTTAGCATAAAGTTTTATTCCAGTATGTACCAGTCTATTACTTAAGAAAATGTATTTTGTCCCCCAAATTTATTTGTTTCATAAAAAAGAGTAGGTATAGGATTTTTAAAAAAATTTTTATTTTACTAAGCATATAGTTTCTGAAGTATTCTAAGTTCTTTCCCTTTAGAATACTCTAAGGGCTTAACTTTCTGGTGAGAACATTAATTGAAATACTTTATGGTCAATGACTTAGCAGACTTCCAGTGACTTTCACTATCTATTACGTTCTTATTTATGTCTTTTTTGGTGCTAGTACAAGGGTTTGAAATAAAAGCCTTTTACCATTGCTTGGCTTTTTCCACTGAAGGCTGCTGCCTTACCACTCATCCAAACTTCCAGATCCAGTGATTTGCTAGTTATTGAGGATAAGAATTTTGAGGACTTGAGGATTTGTCTGCTGGAGCTGGTTTGTACCTTCATCCTTGGTTCTCATCCTCCTTAGTAGTCAAGATTATAGATGAGAAACACCATGACCTAGCAGCTACTTTTTTTTTTTTCCTGTCATGGGGCTTGAACTCTGGACCTGGGCACTGTCCCTCATCTCTTCAGCTCAAAGTGAGCACTCTACCACTTGAACCACAGCGCCACTTCTGGTTTTTTGGTGGCTAATTGGAGATAAGTGTTTCACAGCTTTTCCTGCCCAGGCTGCCTTTGAACTGTGATCCTCAGATCTCAGCCTCCGGAGATCTCAGCTAGGAGTACAGGCATGAGCCACTGGCACTTGGCTTAGATTTAAGATTTTTATTTGTCCTACACATGGGGTTGAACTAAGGGCCTAATCCCTGTCCTGAGCTTCTTTTGCTCCTGGCTAACATTTTAATACTTGAGCCATAGCTCCATTTCTGGCTTTTTGATAGTTTATTGATGATAAGAGTCTCATGGACTCTCTTATCTGGTGTGACTTCAAACCATAATCCTCAGATATCAGCCTGCTAAGTAGCAAAGGTTATAGGTATGAGCCACCTGCACCTGGCTAGATTTAAACTTTTATATTAAGTTATACAGTTTAAAAAATCCTACTAGCAAATCCTAGTAGAACAAACCTCTTTGATATTTTGAAGAATTTCACATATTTTGTCCTTTATGCTACATCTGAGTTTTTTTAAATAAAACCTCTCCTTTCATTCAGATGTTTGTGTTGATGGTTGACCAACACCGTGTAATACGGGCCAGAATATTGAAATCATGCAGCTGTTGATTCACCTAGTCTAGCATACAGTTCTTTTAGTCTAATTTTTATCTATCTCAACTTCCATTCATAAACTCAGTTTTGAAAATGCACATTTTTTCACTGCAATAGCAGTGAAAATTACAACTTTGGAACCTGGACATTTTTTGAAACATCTTTCACAGCTCTGCCAGCCAAATAACTATCTTTGTAAACATGATACTTCTGACATGTGAAAGCTGCCATCAAATTCTGATGTTTGAATAGGCAGTTATACAGCTTAATCTCTGATAAATTTTCTATGTCAGATGTCAGTGTGCCATATCTTATTTTTTATGCAAGTTTCTCTTTTCTTTTAAAAACTTTATGCTATGTTTTTAAACTGAGTGAAATTCTATTGCCTATTTTATTAACTTCAGAGCTCTTACAGATTGTAGGGAAAATGCTAGAAAATGTAGACAATTAATTACCACTCTCTCCAACTGGAGGTTTGTTTTATTTGCAAAACCTAGAGTATACTATCATTTCTCCCCATCATTTACCTTCTTTCTCATGTATATCATTTGTACACAGAAATGACCCCTATGTTGTCACACTCTGTTGCTTACAAGTAAAAATAGATGCCTGAAATATTAGTTGTCAGTTGAAGAGAAGTTTGAAGGTAATAATTCTAAAAAAGACAGTCTTATTTTGTAATGAGGCCTAATTCATGAGGATACTTTCAAAGCATGTGTGTTTTTTATAATTACCTCTGAATATTAGGAAATTATGAGATGCTACAGCTGGAAAGCATGCATACTGTACATATTCAGAAGTTGGAGAAACAAACATATGTAGTCCTGTTGTCTAGATGAATAGAAAATAACACGAAAAACACAAAATCAGAATATAGATAACTCACCCAGAAAAACTTTTCAAAACAACATTAAAGCCATCAGGATAGCATTAGAGTTAAAATCTATAAAGATTAATGGTGATATTTTCTGCAAATTTGCATAGTAGTTTAATATCAAATATTTATATTTAATAAATATCTTTTTTCATACATACAAAAGGCCAATAGTCATTCAACAAAAGACTCAATATCACTGTTACAGCAATGTAAATAAATATACACATCAATTTTTCCTCCCATCTGTTAGGGAAAGTATAATTAATCACTTAGATGACAAGTGTTGGTAAGGGTATAACAGAATGAAGGGTTTGGACACTCTTCACGTGAATATAAATTGGTACCACCAATTGAAAGCATTATGGAGACTTCAAGATATTATTCATAATTTTAATATGCAGCAGTTTTGTCTATGGGTACATTGCCAAGACAATGAAGTCAACATTTTGAAGAGCCATGTGCACCTTCACTTCCATTTTTATACTATTTTTTGAAACCAAGAAATGGAAATAGACTGTCCTGATTGATTGCTGAACCAATAAAAATATATTACATATATGTATACATATATACATGTGTGTATAAACACATATGTATATTATATGCATATCACTGGAATGTTATTCAGACAAAATGAGAGAAATTCTATGATATTACAGTATTTGATAGCTAACAAATTTGTTCTCCCAATAACAGAGATAATTGTGCTTATCATGGTTGAGTGGATGGCAAGGTGTTTCTCAAAGTAAACTTCAAATCATAGGATGAATGAGTTTTGGGAATCTGTGTACAGAAGGACTGAAGCTATAGATTTTATTTGAATACATTTGTCTTTAAGAATACTAGAAAAATTACTTTCCTTCTTTATTAAAAGTGTAATATAGTTGATACTTGCTTCCATTGTCCTTTGACTGATCTTATGACTTTTATCTGCGAGCTTGACAATGGATATGATTTTATATGATACCATCAATTATTCTTCATAATAATAATTTTATTGTTTCGATATACCAAGTAAACCAGTTTTGCCATATCCAATTCAGAAAATTGTGTACTTTCTCTAAAATAAGTTGTAAAAGTCATAATGAGAGGTTAAACTTGTTTTTTTTGGGTCCAGTTGTGGGACCTGAACTCTGGGCCTGGCTGCTGTCCCTCAGCTCTTCAGCTCAAGGCTAGCACTCTACCACTTGAGCCACAGCGCCACTTCCTGCTTTTTTCTTTTTACTTATGTGGTGCTAAGGAATCGAACCCAGGGCCTCATGCATGCAAGGCAAGCACTCTACCACTGAGCCACCTTCACAGCCCCTTAAATTTGTTTTAATCTGCATTGTAAAATATCAGGAAAGAGAGTAGAAACATAACTGTACACTGGATCCTAAATATTTTGGATAAAGTAGAAAGATATTAGTTTAATTTACCTCTCTCTCTAGATCCCTCATTTTCAAAACCAGAGATTTTCAGAAATAATGGATGTGTTTTCTGACTTTTAATGTGCTTGCAAGCTAAAATCAGAACCCAAATCACTCAATATTAACTCCTCTGTCCAAAAATACCATTAAAATGTTTAGCTTACAAAAATAATTTAAGGAAACATAAGTCACCAAGCGTGTTTCCTATGTTTCCACAAATGCCTCAATATGAAGAATACAAATTTTACTAGAGGAAACAATCATGCCAATTATGACACCTTCTTAAAGGAAAATACATCTTTATGAATCAATGCAAAACTCATTTATTGAATATTTCCTGGATGTCACAATGTGCTCTATTAAAAAATCATAAGAGAATTGTAAGTTCTTTCAGAGAAATCTGGTTTTTTGTTGTTGTTACTGTTTATTTTCCTTTGATTTTTTATGTCAGTCCTGGGTCTTGAACTCAAGGTCTTGGCTTTGGCCCTGAACGATTTTTGTTCAACGCTATCATGCTATCAGTTAAACCACCGCTTCGCTCCCAGGTTTTGTATTTGTTTTTTGTTGTTTTTTTTTTGAGTAATTAGTTGGATATTAGAGGTCCAAAAACTTTCGTCCCTAGTCTGGCTTCAAAGCCTGATCCTCAGATCTCAGCCCCGGGGAAAATGAAGAGTGCAGGCATAAGTTACTGGCAGCCAGCTGTTATTATTTTTCACATAACAATTGTCTGTCCTAGCTTGAATGGCTTTTCAGTAAATCATGCTATTAAAATACTGGGGTTTTTTGCTCTTATATTTTTAAGAGTATAGACATGTTTCTTTTGGTATATTGATGAAGTAATGGCTTTAATACAAGTTATGAACTATGGATATAAAACACTGTTTCAAGGTGTTTATGGTTTTCATAAATTTTCATCATATAAATTCAGGGTGAACTGTATAAATTTTTCTAACTATAAACCATCCTTGTTAATAAAGTGCCTGAGTTATTTAACAAGTTGGACAAAGAATTAACCAAGGAGGGGCCAGCTGATCAACTTTTTATATTATTAAACATAAGGGTCCTTGTGAAAAATTCAAATTTTATTTTACTCAATTTAGGCATTAATAACACATAATACAAAAAAGCCACACTCAATTCTTTTCTTCTAAATAAGGAGTCTGTTTCAAAAAATGAGGTCTGTGGTTTGATGCTGGGAGCTCTTTTGTTTGGTTATTATGTTTCTTATTTGATTGTTCCTTCTTCTTATTTTAATATTTAATGAAAGGTTTTATCCATCTTGTGTCCTTAGGCTTTGAAGCAAAAAGCATAATTTAAAACATCTAATGAGTAAATAAATGTCTGAATACTGAAAAGTTATGGAATATGCTAAAGATATTAAAAGTGATTTTAATAATAGAGCAACAGATTCTACTTTTCTCTTGAGATGATGAAGTATACAAAATAGGATCAGGGTTTGAAGCCAGACTGGGGAAAAAAGTTCTTGGGCCTATTATCTCCAACTAATTGCTCAAAAACAAAACCAAAAGCCAAATACAAAACCTGGAAGCGAAGCTGTAGTTTAACTGGTAGCGTGATAGCTTTGAACAAAAATCGTTCAGGCCCAAAGCCAAGACCTTGAGTTCAAGACCCAGGACTGACATAAAAAATCAAAGGAAAATAAACAGCAACAGCAACAAAAAACAGATTTCTCTGAAAGAACTTACAATTCTCTTATGATTCTTTAGTAGAGCACATTGTGACATCCAGCAGATATTCAATAAATGAGTTTTGCATTGATTCATAAAGATGTATTTTCCTTTAAGAAGGTGTCACAATTGTGCATGATTGTTTCCTCTAGTAAAATTTGTATTCTTCATATTGAGGCAATTGTGAAAACATAGGAAACATGCTTGGTAACTTATGTTTCCTTAAATTATTTTTTTTGTCGGTCTTGGGGCTTGAACTCTGGGGACTGGGCATTGTCCCTTAGCTCTTCAGCTCAAGACGAGCGCTCTACAACTTGAGCTACAGCGCCACTTCCTCCTTAAATTATTTTGGTAAGCTAAACATTTTAATGGTATTTTTGGTCAGAGGAGATAATATTGAGTGATTTTGGTTCTAATTTTAGCTTGCAACTACATTAAAAGTCAGCAAACACATCCATTATTTCTGAAAATCTCTGGTTTTGAAAATGAGGGATCTAGAGAGAGAGGTAAATTAAACTAATATCTTTCTACTTTATCCAAAATATTTAGGATTCAGTGTTACAGTTATATGTTTCTACTCTCTTTCCTGATATTTTACAATGTATATTGAAACAAATTTAACCTCTCATTATGACTTTTACAACTTATTTTAGAGAAAGTACATGATTTTCTGAATTAGATATGGCAAAATTCGTTTACTTGGTGTGTCAAAACTATAAAATTATTATTATGAAGAATAATTGACGGTCTCATTTAAAATCATATCCATTGTCAAACTCCCAGATAAAAGTCATAAGATCTGTCAAAGAACAAGGGAAGCAAGTATCAACTATATTACACTTTTAATAAAGAAGGAAAGTAATTTTTCTAGTATTCTTAATGGCAAATGTATTCAAATAGAATCTATAGCTTCAGTCCTTCTGTACACAGATTCCCAAAACTCATTCATCCTATGATTTGAAGTTTACTTTGAGAAACACCTTGCCATCCACTCAACCATGATAAACACAATTATCTGTGTTATTGGGAGAACAAATTTGTTAGCTATTAAATACTGTAATATCATAGAATTTCTCTCATTTTGTCTGAATAACATTCCAGTGATATGCATGTAATATACATATGTGTTTATACACACATGTATATATGTATACATATATGTAATATATTTTTATTGGTTCAGCAATCAGTCAGGACAGTCTATTTCCATTTCTTGGTTTCAAAAAATAGTATAAAAATGGAAGTGAAGGTGCACATGGCTCTTCAAAATGTTGACTTCATTGTCTTGGCAATGTACCCATAGACAAAACTGCTGCATATTAGAATTATGAATAATTTCTTGACGTCTCCATAAAGTTTTCACGTGGTGGTACCAATTTATATTCACATGAAGAGTGTAAACAACCTCCATTCTGTTATACCTTTACCAACACTTGTCATCTGTGTGATTAATTATACTCTCTCTAACAGTTGGGAGGCAAAATTGATGTATATATTTATTTACATTGCTGTAACAGTGATATTGAGTCTTTTGTTGTATAACTATTGGCCTTTTGTATGTATGAAAAAGATATTTATTAAATATAATTATTTGATATTAAACTACTATGCAATTTTGCAGAAATTATCACCACTTATCTTTATAGATTCTAACCCTAATGTTACCTTGATGGCTTTAATGTTGTTTTGAACAGTATTTCTGGGTGAATTATCTATATTCTGATTTTGTGTTTTTCGCGTTATTTTCTATTCATCTAGACAACATGACTACATATGTTTGTTTCTCCAACTCCTGCATATGTACATTATGCATGCTTTCCAGCTGTAGCATCTCATAATTTCCTAATATTCAGAGGTAATTATACAAAACACACATGCTTTGAAAGTATTTTCATTAATTAGGCGTCATTACAAAATAAGACGGTCTTTTTTATAATTATTAATTTCACCCTTCTGTTCAACTGACAACCTAATATTTCAGGCATCCATTTTTACTTGTAAGCAACAGAGTGTGACAACATAGGGGTCATTTCAGTGTACAAATGATATACATGAGAAAGAAGGTAAATGATGGGTAGAAATGATTGTATATTCTAGGTTTTGCAAATGAAACAAAATCTCCAGTTGGAGAGAGTGGTAATTAATTGTCTACATTTTCTGGCATTGTCCCTACAATCTGTAAGAGCTCTGAAGTTAATAAAATAGGCTATAGAATTTCACTCAGTTTAAAACATAGCGTAAAATTTTTAAAAGAAAAGAGGAACTTTCATAAAAAATAAGATATGGCACGCTGACCTCTGACATAGAAAATTTATCAGAGATTAAGCTGTATAACTGCCTATTCAAACATCAGAATTTGATGGCAGCTTTCATAGGTCAGAAATATCATGTTTACAAAGATAGTTATTTGGCTGGCAGAGCTGTGAAAGATGTTTCAAAAAATGTCCAGGTTCCAAAGTTATAATTTTCACTGCTAATGCAATGAAAAAAATGTGCATTTTCAAAACTGAGTTTGTGAATGGAAGTTGAGATAGATAAAAATTAGACTAAAAGAACTGTATGCTAGACTACGTGAATCAACAGCTGCATGATTTCAATATCCTGGCCCCTATTGTTCAGCCATCAACAAAATCATCTGAATGAAAGAAGAGGTTTTATTAAGAAACTCAGATGTAGCATAAAGGACAAAATAGGTATAATTATTCAAAATATCAAAGAGGTATGTTCTAGGATTTGCTAGTAGGATTTTTTAAACTGTAAAAATTAATATAAAAGTTTAAACCTATTCAGGTGCGTGTGGCTCATACCTATAACCTTTGCTACTTAGCAAGCTGAGATCTAAGGATCACGGTTCAAAGCCAGCGTTGGCAGGAATACCTGTGAAACTCTTATCTCCAATTAACCACACAAAACCCGAAGTGGCCCTGTGGCTCAAATAATAGATTTCTCCCTTTGAGCTGAAGAGATGAGGGACAGTGCCCAGGCCCAGAGTTCAATCCCCACGACAGGAAAAAAAAAGTAGCTGCCAGGTCATGGTGTCTCTCATCTATAATTTTGACTACTAAGGAGGATGAGAACCAAGGATGAGGGTACAAACCAGCTCCAGCAGACAAATCCTCAAGTACTCATAATTCGTATCTTCAATAACTAGCAAATAGCTGGTTGTGGAAATTTGGATGCTTGGTAAGGCACCAGCCTTGAGTGGAAAAAGCCAAACAATAGTACAAATCTTTTATTTCAAACCGTAGTACTAGCACCAAAAAGGACATAAAGAAGAACCTAGTAGATAGTGGAAATCACTGGAAGTCTATGAAGCCATTGACCATAAAGTATTTCAATTAAAGATAAGCCCTTAGAGTATTCTAAAGGGAAAGAACTTAGAATACTGCAGAAACTATATGCTTAGTAAAATAAAAATTGAAATAAAAATAAAAATTAAGAAAAACCGTACCTACTCTTTTTTATGAAACAAATAAATCAGGGGAGCTAAATACATTTTCTTCAGTAATAGACTGGTACATACTGGAATAAAACATTATGCTAAGAATACTGCTAGTTTAAGACTGCTTTGTTGTCACTTAAACTATTTTAAGTAGTTTTATGAAAAAATAAACATGTAGTTTGTTGCATTACTATCTTCTGTAATACCACTGGAATTAGTTAACTTGTTTCATATATATTTATGTGGAATTCCTAAATTGCCAATGCCCATGATTGAGATTTATTTTATTTTTTATAATTAATAAGTTTTTTATTGTGAAGATATTATACAGAGGATTTACAATTACATGAGCAAGGTAATGAGTATATTTCTTATCAAGCATTTTTGCCTCCTCCTGCTAATTCAGTTAAGAGGAAGTCATTCCTAAGTATGGAATACCTCTAATCCAGTGGGACTAATGTCTTAATATAAATAATATTTGGGCAAAAGTATATACTTAAGGAGAAAGGCGGATGACACGGTGTTGTCTTTACAAAGCAAAGAATGCAATAGATTATCAGAATACCACCAGAAATGAGTTGAGCAGGATCAACTGGATCCTCTTGAATCGTGTCCAGAAGAAACTTACCCTGCTGATAGGTTTAATTTTGAATGTTCAGGGTTTATCTGAGGATATGAAATTGTGTTGTAGTTCATTCAGTCTGTGGGAGTTTCTCTGAGTAAGTGAAGATGACTAATAATTATCCACACAATTCTATTGTACTCCCAACAGAAAAAGGTATATATGTATGTGTCTGTGCATATATATATATATATATATATATATATATATATATATATATAAAATACAATTACTATTAGATCATATGATGACAAAATGTGTAGCATATACTTAGGTAGAGGAATTTTTAATAACTATAATACAGTATTTATTTAATTATGACTGAAACATGAGCATTGACATCATCACGAGGAGAGAAATAGAAAAATCCAGATAATGGAAACAAAATAGAATTTCAGAAGTATATGAGTTTGAGAATTGAATGAAGTTATAATTCCAGGGCAGACTTTGTGAAGAGAAACAGATATCCTCAGAATAAGCAGCTGTCTATGATAAATGATAAATTCCATCGGTGTTCCAAAAGTGAACAACTGTAAGGAGTTGAAGAATCATCCATCAAATGAAGTAATATGATGTCTTGTCAAGTTTGTAGCATTTGATAAAATTTAAAAAGTCAGGTATATGATTTAAAATTATAAGAAACTTAAAGGCAGTGTTCCTTTCAGGCTAGAACTGACTTAACATACATGGCCAGAAAGTGGATGCAGAAACATTGTGTTAAACAAATTTTGCTAATATCTATTGTTTCACATTTTTTGGTTATTAAGTGTGAAAAAATTGAAGAAGTCTCTAGGACTCTAAGTTATAATGCACAAAATCTTGGAAGATACATAAAAATTGTGCCTTTGATATAGACAGAAAGACCATTATCCATAAGCAGGAATTCTTGGTCTATCTCTGGAGGAGTCTTATCTGATGCATCTACAGAAATGAACAAGAGATGTGCCCCCAAATCTCCTAAACCCAGTGCTTCAATAAATGGAAAGAAAAATGAAATAAGCAGATAGACTTCATTGCAAATGTCATAAGATATATAAAGCATAACAAAATGGTATTAAAGGGACCTAGGGCATACAGTAATTGAGAAGCACTTGACTTAAAGAAAGCAATTATCTGAGGCAAAGTCAGTTATGTGAAGATCTCAGGGTAAAGAGCTCAGTCTGAGTGTAGAAAAACTAGAACAAATGTATAAATTAAAGAATATTTTAGAGAAGAATGAGAAGGATTGGGAAGCCATATAAATGGAGAAAAAATGGAGAAAAAACATATGTAAATGAAATACCAAGAAATAAAACAGAAAAGCTGAGTTCGTGAATATTTTAGTACGTATTTTCGAAGTGAATATTTTAGTAAACTAGTTCTAGCTACATGAAAGTATTCATGAAAATATGGCTGTGAGTTGTTATAGGTTCTTTCAAAATCCTACTTTCTCAGGATCTACTGGATCTACTAATGTAAAGTACTATGCCTTTTCTGTGCCCTTAAGTAATGTCTGATGCTACAAATGATACAGGGAAGATATGTATAAGATCTTTAAAAGAATACATACTAGCAAGATGTATTTTTTTCATTTTTATTGTGAAAATACTGTACAGAGGGGTTACAATTACATGGGCAAGGTAACGAGTAGATTTCTTATCAAGCATTGTTGCCTCCTCCTTTGTTTCCCCTTTCTATCCCTTCCCATCGCCCCTCCTTCCCTCTCCCCTCTACCTCTCTCCTCCCCACTTGCTCCCAGCCAAAGTTGTAAAGTTCGTTTTTTGACATAACATCTTGTACATCTCATTGTTGCAATGGGTTTACCTGTATCTCTATTTAAACTATTTGTTTTTTCTTTACCCCTCCACAAATTATACCAACATCAAATACAGTGAAAACAGGGGTTATACCGTGGGGGAGGGACATACAAAGCAAAAAAGAAATCGTATTATAAAAACGTTAGAAACAATCGCAAGAAAGAAAAACACATTTGAATCATTATTTTGGGGTTATTTCGCCTAACATCAACTTCTCTGACCGTTTCTACTTGTCTGAGACATATACTAGTAATTGCAAATAAGGGAAACCATGGGAACTATGTTTCTTTGAGCCAAGCTTACTTCACTTCATATAATTTTTTTCAAGTCTTTCCATTTCCTAGCAATGTTTTTCTTTCTGATGGAGGCATAGAGTTCCATTTGCTTTAGATATATTCATAGGACTTCTTATCGAGCCTCTACGAAGACAAAGAGAAGTATTCATATTTGAGTTTGGAGGGAAGACAAAGCAAAATACAGTCAGCATATACGCCACGAAAACATAATATTGATTTAATTGAAACACTGTTCTTTTTTTTAAGTGTTTACAACTTCCTTTTCAAACATAGAATTGACACTATATTTTGAAATATTGGCTTTTCTGTATGTCAATCATGAGAAAAACGTGGCTGAAATTAGAAAAGCAACTCCATTCGTAATAGTCCCACAAAAAATAAAATACCTAGGAATTAACTTAACCAAAGAAGTGAAGGACCTTTATGATGAAAACTTTAAAAATCTGAAAAAGGAAATCAAAACAGAACTTAGATAGTGGCAAAACCTCCCATGCTCCTGGATTGAAAGGATCAACATCGTGAAAATGGCAAAATTTCCCAAGGCTATTTACAAATTCAATGTGATACCTATCAATATTCCAACCTCATTCTTCAAGGAAATAGAAGAAGCAATCCAAAAATTCATATGGAACAAAAAAGGACCCCAAATAACAAAAGTAATCCTTAAAAGAAAGAACGGTGCTGGAGGAATATCAATACCAAATTTCAAACTGTACTACAAAGCCATAGTAATCAAAACAGCTTGGTACTGGCACAAGAACCGACCTCAGGAACAATGGAATAGAATTGAAAACCCAGAAATGAACCCAAAGACCTTTAGCCATCTAATCTTTGATAAGTGAGCTAAAAAAATTAGAATGATAAAGACAGCCTCTTCAGTAAACGGTGCTAACTTGCTTAACTACTTGTAGAAAACTAAAGCTAGATCCTTATATATCACCCTGCACCAGAATCAATTGCAAATGTATCAAAGACCTCCGAATCAAAGCAGACACTCTGAAAACATTACAGGATGGAATAGGAGAAACACTAGTTCTCCTTGGCACAGGCCGAAATTTGCTTAATAAGGACCCAGAAACACAACAAATCAAAGAAAGGTTGGACAAATGGGATTGCATGGAGTTGCAGAACTTCTTCATGGCAAAGGACATAGCTAGCAAGATCAATAGAAAACCAATGGATTATGAGAAGATCTTCACTAGCCATACAACGGACAAGGGTCTTATATCTAAAATATACTTGGAACTCAGAAAATTAAATCCCCCAACAACAAATCCTCAAAGAAACAACTGCCCAATAAATAAGTGGGCTACAGACTTAAAGAGAAACTTCTCTGAAGAGGAAAGAAGGATGCCCAATAGACATATGAAGAAATGCTCAAACTCTCTAGCCATAAAAGAAATGCAAATCAAAACAACATTGAGATATCACCTCATCCCAGTTAGAATGGCTATAATCAAAAACTCTAATAACAACAGATGCTGGAGGGAATGTGGACAGAAGGGGACATTAATGCATTGTTGGTGGGAGTGTAAACTTGTTCAACCACTTTGGAAAGCACTATGGAGGTTCCTCAAAATGCTCCACATAGAGGTGCCCTATGACCCAGCAATCCAACTTTTGGGCATTTAACCAAATGGTCACAAACAAGACCATACTGAAGCTACCAGCACAACTATGTTTATTGCAGCATTATTTACCAGAGTTAAGCTATGGAGCCAACCCAGATGCTTCTCAGTAGATGAATGGATCAAAAAAATGTGGTATATATACACAATGGAATTTTATGTGTCCATCACAATGAATGACATTGCCCCATTTGTTAAAAAATGCAAAGACTTGCAAACAATTATATGAAGTGAAGTAAAGCCAAGCCCAAAGAAACATAGGTCCCATGGTTTCCCTTATTTACTATAACTAGTACATGTCTGAGACAAGGAGAAAACGTCAGATACGATGATGTTAGGCAAAATGTACCCCAAGGTAAGTATTCAAATGTTTTTTTCTTTCATTTGAGTGTTTCTAACATATTTATAAGATTATTTCTTTGTTGCTTTGTATGTCCCTCCCCCACGATATAACCCCTGCTTTCACTGTGTTTTATGTTGGTTTAATTTATGGAGGGGAAGGAAAAAAAAATTGTTTTAATAGGGATACAGTTGGACTCATTGCAGCAACGAGATGTACAAGTCATTATATTGAAAAACAAACTTTACAACGTTGGGGGGGTTGGGAAGTGGGGGGTGGGAGGTGGGGGAGGGGGGTGGAGATGAGAACGGAAGTGATTGGACGGGGAAACAAAGGAGGAGGCAACAATGCTTGATAAGAAATGAACTCATTATCTTGCCCATGTAATTGTAACTCCTCTGTATGGTAGTTTCACAATAAAAAAAAATGAAACATAGGTCTTATCCTTTCTTTATTTGCAATAGTTAGTATATGTCTAGGATATTCTTAGCAGATGAGCAGAATAGCTCAATAGCTACATAAATGTGGCCATATAAGATGATGCTAAGCAAAATGAACTACAAGATGTGGACACAAGTGGTTTATCTTTATTGTTGTTTTGTTTTAATGTACTATATGATTTTTTGTTTCTTTTGTTCCTACCCCTATGGTTTATCCCCTGTTGTCACTATGTTTGATTTTGGTACCCTGGTATTATATATATGTTTATTTGAATTTAGGAAGGGAAGAGGAAAACAGAATGATGAGAGAAAGGATAAGGGGAACCAATGCAACATACACAAGACAATTTGTTGGAAATGATCCCTACAACTTGTGTGTGGGGTGGAAGGGAGAGACATTAGGAGAAAAATGAGGGTAGGAGTAACAAGTTTAACAAGAAATGTATTGATTACCTCATTTATGTAATTGTAACCCCTCTGTACATCACCTTGGTAATTTAAAAAAATGTTTCTGTCCTTTAACCATTGCTTATTTCTGATCACCAGCCCTGTCCTAAAGCTGCCCATAGGAAACACCAAGTACTATTTAAATGAGGGTAACAAATATAGAAAATTCTTGAGTTTTGTAGTTCTGTGACAGAAATGGAAGTCAAAGGAAACTACCTTTTTATTTGAAGAAGCAGAATTTTGCTTGGCTTTCAAAAAGTTAGCCACCATATGAAATATTGAGACATAAATGCCAAGTACTTAGTGCTATCCAAAAATACAACGTGATTCAATTTGCCGAGCACTCTTCTCATTCTCTTGTGTGAATTTAATGCTATGAACTGAGTGACAATATTCCTTTGAATTGGAAAGGAAAGCAGATTTGTTAACCATTAAGTGAAGGAGTTTGTAGATAGTGACTCAGAGAACCTTCAAAGTAAGTTTATATGGGTGAGAAATTGAGAGTCAGAGACTGAACATTACCATTCAGTAAATGTGAGTTATATTTACTTCCTACCTTAGAGTCTATGTTATTTCTGTTAATTCCTTAAACTGAGACAAATTTTAAGTAAATTGTAGGGATAAAAAATCATTTTATTTTTAACACACTCTCCAGTGATTCCATCTACACCTATGGGTTATTGAAACCATAAACATGAATCCCTTTCCATGCTTCGTTTGTAGACCTTTAGATACATTTCACTGTATTTGCTATCATTATTAAATAGTAATGTCAATTTGTGCAGATTAGTTGTTTGTATGTTATTGAAAATCTTAAATTGGAAAACTTGAATAAAAAAGAACCTTTTATTCCTACTGTTATGACTGTCATTACATGTCTCCTTCCCCTATTCTCTCTCATATTTTTCCGATCATGGGGCTTGAACTCTGGGTTTGAGTGCTGTCCTTCAGCTCCTCAACTCAAGGTTAGTGCTCTACCACTTGAGACACAGCGCCACATCCAGTTTTTTGGTGGTTTATTGGAGATAAGAGTTTCACAGAATGGCAATCCTCAGATCTCAACCTCCTGAGTAGCTATGATTACAGGCATGAGCCACCAGTGTCAGGCTACATGTCCCTTATTCTTTTGTTTTAATATATTTTTATTGTAAAGATACTGTACAAAGGGGATACAGTTACATGAGTAAGGTAATGAGTCCATTTCCTATCAACCATTGTTGCCCCCTCCTTTGTTTATATCCTACCATCCCTTCCTTCCCCAACTCTCCAACTTCTCCCTCCCCCATTCCAAAGCTGTAAAGTTCAATTACAACATATTCTTTATACCAGATTTGAAGGTTTAATGTAGCTTTGCCTTTAGACATTAGAATCAAGGTAAAAGCAGTTAACAATGCATGTTTAACTACAAGATTTGGCCTTTTATTTTATTTATCTATTTATTTTTTGTCGGTCATGGGGCTTGAACTCTGGGCTTAGGCACCATCCCTGTGCTCTTCAGCTCAAGGCGAGTGCTCTACCGCTTGAGCCACAGGACCACTTCTGATTTTCTAGTGGTTTATTGGAGATAAGAGTCTCACGAACTTTCCTGCCTGGGCTGGCTTTAAACCGCAATCCTCAGATCTCAGCCTCCTGAGTAGCTAGGCTTAGAGGTGAGCCACCGGCGCCCAGTTTTGCCTTTTATTTTTTATTTAACATATTTTATTAATATGAGATATTTAGTTGTGAGTTTACACATTCACAGAGTTTATTATGAACAAATTCATCCAATCTACCAGAACCATATTCCTGCTGTGATCTTTCCCCATTTCAAATAGTATTTGGTTTCATGATATTAGAGAGATGAATGTCGATAGAGAGATATATGATACATAGAGATAGATAGATAGATAGATAGATAGATAGATAGATAGATAGATAGATAGATAGATAGATAGATAGATAGATAGATAGATAGATAGATAGATAGATAGATAGATAGATACACAGATAGATAATGTAAGGTCCTTCAATCCTCTTTCCCCCCTGGTACACCTATTTAAACCAATCCTCTTCTTGCTGATTATTTCCTAGATAGTTCCCCTTTCACATTCATATCCTGTCACTACTACTAAGGTTATTAACATCATCATCTTTTATGTCTGCAATCCACAAATAAGCAAGAACATGTAAATAACTAGTTTTATGGGCTTAGCTCATTTCATTCAGCAAGATGTCCTCCATCTCTTGCAAATAGCATAATTTCATTTTTTTTCCTTTATGGCTGAGTACTATTACAAATTTTCCCTTTAAGACTCAGTAATATTACATGATACATATATAGAGAGAGATACATCTAGTATATCTATGTAGTATTTATACGATCTATCTAGCTTGCTAGCTTGCTAGCTAGCTAGCTATCCATCCATAGTATGTTTCCCTTATTAGTCAGTTGCTGGAAACAGAGATGCAATATACATTGATTTACTTTCCTTAAACGCATGCTCAAAAAGAAGGAATCATATACTATTTTAGTATTATCAGGCACTCAATTCTGGTTTCCATAATGGTTGTAGGAGTTTACAGTTTCATCAATGTTTGTTGTTTGGATTCTTGATGATTGCCATTCTGATTGGCAGCATATTCTAATTGAAACAGAATATTAGATTATCTTTCCTTTGAATTCCCTTTAGATCTAAAGGCATTGAACATTTTTTCATATACTTATTACCAATTTATTTTGTTATTCTAAAAACAATAAACAAATTTGTTCAATTTACATGCTAATTTTAATAAGATTATTTGTTCCTTTGTAGTTTAATTTTTGACCTGCTTGTATATTCATTACAGTATTCTTATCCATTTAAATTTGAAAAAGATTTGCTCTCATTCTGTAAGTTATTTATTAATTCTGGCAATTGTTTCTTTTGATGGGTAGAAACTTTCAAAACATTGATGGAATCCCATAAATTCAATCTCATTTTTACTTGGTGGACTATTGTAGTCCTACTAAGAATATAATTGGCTAAGCCTAAATGTTTCAGTGTTTTTACCAAACATATTTTCCTCATATTGTTTTAAGGTTAAAGGCTTTCTATTCTTTTTTTTTTGTTTGGAGTTGTTTTTCTATTAGATAAGGTATATCAGTCTAATTTCAGTCTCCTGAATGTTGACAATTAGTTTTACCATTTTTGCATATTCATTAAAATACTGATGCCCCTCTTCTGTATTTTTTATTATAATCCTCGAATACATATTTTGATGTCTCCTGATAATAAAATTTCCCTCAGAATTTCTTCTAGCATAACTCACATCTCTCTAAAATTGCCATGTGTCAGTTTTTCTGTAGTGACTCTCTCATAGTCTTTACCAACAATATTTATGATAAGAAAACTTAACAATGATCGATGATAGGCAATCTTTAAGCTGCCTGTGCTGCTTAAGTCACATAATCGATCTACAACCTTGAAGAAATGGCTGCAGTACGGAAATAAGACACAACTAGGCAGAATCTTTCTATAAAGCTTTCTCATTTTGATTTGGAACCTCTACAGGCCATTTAATTCCAATGGTAATACTCTGTCTGTTATGGTAGAACATATTTCATATTCTTTTCTTAAAATATTTTTATTGTGAAAATACCATACAAAGGGGTTATAATTACATGAGCAAGGTAATGAGTACATTTGTTATCAAACATTGTTGCCTCCTCATTTGTTTCCCCTTTCCATCCCTTCCCACCTCCAACCTCAACCTCCATCCCCGTGCCAAAGTTGTAAATTTCATTTTTGACATAAAGTCTTGTACATCTCATTGTTGCAATGAGTCCACCTGTATCCCTATTTAAACAATTTGTTTTTTCCCTTCCCCTCCACAAATTATACCAACATCAAATACAGTGAAAACACGGGTTATACCGTTGGGGAGGGGCAAACAAAGCCAAAAAGAAATCATCTTATAAATATGTCAGAAACAATTGCAGGAAAGAAAAATCATTCGCATACTTATCTTGGGTTCATTTCACCTAACACCAACTTATCTGACCGTTTCTCCTTATCTCAGACATATGCTAGCTATTGTAAATAAGGGAAACCATGGGACCTATGTTTCTTTGGGCCTGGCTTACTTCACTTCATATAATTGTTTCCAAGTCTTTCCATTTCCCAACAAATCGGGGAATGCCATTCTTTCTGATGGAGGCATAGAATTCCATTGTGTATATATACCACATTTTCTTGATCCATTCATCTACTGAGGGGCATCTGGGTTGGTTCCATATATTAGCTATGTAAATAATGCTGCAATAAACACAGTTGTGATGGTAGCTTTAGTATGGCCTTGTTTGTGATCATTTGGGTAAATGACCAAAAGTGGGAGTGCTGGGTCATAGTGTAGCTCTTTGTGGAGTCTTTTGAGGAACCTCCATACTACTTTCCAAAGTGGTTGAACAAGTTTACACTCCCACCAACAATGCAGTAGGGTTCCCTTCTGTCCACATCCCCTCCAGCATCTGTTATACAGAGAGAGCACATATTTCATATTCTTGTCTCAATATCTTTCCATCTTAATTTTTATCCTCAAACTACAGGCATGTTAATAAAGAGATGATAAGATTTCTGCAGGCCTGGTCTCAGTCTCTCTGTACATTACGTGATACTTGATGAGAAGTTCTACCAGCTAAATGCTCCCTTTGACTGTCTATTTTTGTGACTTTTTGAAAGTTAGGTTATTATTTTATTTCTGAGTCAGTCAGCATTTTGTTAGGTCATCATTGATGGTAAAATCATTACAAGAATTCTGCCAAGCTATGACATCTTAATAAATTATTAATACTTCATAGTCCAAAATAATATCATATTCCATCTTAGGTACTGTCACAAGAAAGGCACTAGAATCGATGCCAGCACTCACACACACACACATACACACACACACACTCACACACACACATACACACACACACACACACACACACACACACACAAAATACATTGTAAAGTAGTTCTGTATGATTTCTCCAAATGCTTAAAATATATATATGCATAGTATTTTATAATTCTCAGAAACAAAGATTATACCCACAGATGTACCAATTGTGATGAAATATAATTTATATATTGACTAAGTGTTCAACATAAAAAATCAATGTACTTAACTAAATGTAGATAAATCAACAACAAATTTAGCTATAATTCTTGCTAGAATTCCAACCAGTTGTGGTAAACATCTCTTTAATACCAGACATCTGGAATAATCTAAAAATTGTTGTCATATTTACAGTCATATTTAATATAGGGTGAAAGACAAGATGACACATTGTCTAAAGTGTGGCCTTTTGGAAAAACTCTACCATGTGCCCTCTTTTTCTATCATATTGGTTTTCTAATAATGTTGTTTTCTGTTGTCTTTAGTGGTTTTTGTTTGATCTTTTTTGTTTTGTTTGCTCATTTATGTCTTTGGGGGGAGGTGAAGGGATGTACAAAAATGGAGGGATAAATGATGAACAGATGCAGCAATGCTACTCGTGAGACACTATCTTGAGAATGAACTATACAACTTGCGAGTGTAGACAGGAGGGAAAAACTGAGAGAGAGCATGGAACGATGATGTTGCCCAGAAAGAACTGTACAGGTTAGCTGACTTACATAACTGTAATCCCTTTATACATCACTTTTATAAAAATAATGAAATAGGGAAAAAGTCTTACCACTCTAAAAATAGTTAATGTAATTATCTCCAATAATTAACAACCATTCATTGATTATATACCAAAAATTAATACAAATCATTCTTTTTAAAGTACACTATATGATACAGTGTGGAAATACATTTGTCAGCAGTTGAAGTATATGTTTCCTCTATGAATCCTGCAGGTTTATTATGACTTTTCATACCATATTTTTTCTAAGATAAGGCAGTATATTATTGGAGTCAACAGTCTTAAGTGATTTTTGATGTAAAAATTGTTATAAATGAAATTTTTTAAAAACCTGATATCTAGAATGACAACTTTCTGAATCTTCAGTCTTCAAATCACTATAGCATTGATCTGAAATTATCAATCTTGAGGCCAGTTGTATAGAATGAGCTTTCAAATATTCATCATTTTCTTTAAGCAGTTAGATTTCTGGTATGAAATTGATACTTGTAGCAGCCAGAATATTTTTAAGGGCCACTGGGTATTCTGGAATCATTGCTTGTTATTCTTGATCTTTCAATCAAGCTCCAAAGTTATCAATAAGTTTTAATGTAGCAATTTCCTCTCCCTTTTCTACATATGTATCAATCAAAAGTGGTAGATACAAGAAATAACTGAGAGGTATCTTTTATGGTTTAGTGAAAGGAAGTTCCTGATTCTTTTTGAGATATAAAATTTGGAACTACCACAAATGTAAGCATATTTGAATTACAATCTCATATGATTACTTAATTTTTGACAAATATCTATTATATTGTTCTATTCAGCATTGTGTTTAACTTTTAATTTCCTGAAGTATGTATGACATAAGAAATGCATAGATCTGAGGTTTCTGATATTTCCATACTTTATTTTCTCCTATGATTCAGGATGAAATGGTGAGCTAGGAAAAGTCATTGGCAAATCAGCATTGACTATAAGTGCATAGTTCTAAGGGTATTACACAATCAATTATAAATTGCATTAGATGTCTTTCACCACAATGTGTACAAACATAGAAACTGACCCATCCAAAGAAGATACATTAAATGAAAATGCAGTCATTTTTCATTAAGTTTCATAAAGAGATGTTTCTTTTATGATAATTTTATTGTTACTTATAGAATTGATTTAAAATCATGAGTGCATACCAACAATTTTATGCATAAAAATCATGCCATGAACACTTCATGAACTATTAGCCATGTGCCTGAAGCTCACCTCTGAATTTGTAGTTATACATCAGCGTGAGTTCCAGAGGATTGAAGATTGAGGCCAGCTCAAATAGAAAACTTCATGGACTCACTTGCCAAATCTACAAGCAAAATGCAGAAATAGATGCATGGCTCAAGTGGCAGTAGCAGCTCAGCATGTAAGCCTATTGAGTACCCTATGTTCAAATTCCAGTATTGCAAAAAAATTAGTCAATAATTTTATATTTCCTTTACAAACAGGGATGTTGAACATTTCGTCATGTGTTTCTTTGCCATTTTTGTCTCTTCTTCTGAGAAGTTTCACTTTAGTTCCCTTGCCTATTTAGTAATTGGTTTGTTAGGTTTGGGGGGATTAGTTTCTTAAAGAAAAACATGAGGAAATGTTCACCATCCCTGATTGTAAATGATATGCAAATAAAGACAACCCTGCCATTCCACCTTACACCAGTCAGAAAGGCCCACATCCTAAAGTCAGCCAATGACAAATGCTGGAGAGGATGCAGAGAAAGAGGAACCCTATTACACTGCTGATGGGAATGTATACTTATCCAACCATTTTAGAAATCAGTCTGGTGGATCCTCAGAAAACTAAATAGTGACCTCCCCTATGACCCAGCCATACCACTTATAGGCATCTATCCTGAACAACAGGAACCAGTATACAAGGACAAATGTACCTCCATTTTATTGCAGCACTGTTCACAATAGGCAGGATATGGAAACAACCCAGATATCCCACCACAGATGAATGGATCCAAAAATTATGGTATGTATACACTATGGAATATTATGCAGCCATTAGAAAGGGCAAAATAATGGCATTTGCAAGGAAATGGATGGAACTAGAAGAAATCATGTTGAGTGAGGTAAGCCAAGAACAAAGAGACAAACGGCACATGGTCTCGCTGAAAAGTAGATGTTAAATCCAAAACCTAAGTAGATATGACAAAGTTAATAAGACTTAAGAAACAAATAACTTCCACTCACCTGGTTGAATCACTACTAAATAATCCCATGCTGCTGATCACATATATGGTATATATGTGCACACCAGAGGGAAACCAGAAGGACACAGAACTAGATGGAATCAGGGAAAAACATACAACACTGGGACCCATCAGCTGCACTGGACATTGATCAAAATGAACTAAGCAACACAATGGCAGCAATGGGAGTGAGCGAACTATGGAAAAGAGGGATCAGCTGATGCTATGCAAAATGAAAAAAAATGTACATATCACCCAATGTGGAAGAAATAACTGTATTGTCAAAGCTCATAGAACACATAAATGTTATAGAGCACGATAGACAGTTTGGCCCATGAAAGTTAGATTGTGTTTGTAATTTTAACTAGGCATCACTATCCCACAATACTGTGAAATTTGGGAAATTATGTAACCACTTAATCACAATAAAGAATTTGATCTATCTAGTGGGGGTAGTGGTGTGTTAAATTCCCCAATAATTAATGTGTTTGGATCTATGTGAGATCTGAGGAAAAGTATTGGTACTCCGTTGTTTGGTAAATATATATTTTGAATTGTAATATCCTCCTGAAGGGGAGATCCTTTAATTAGTATGTAGCGACCTTTTTTATCTCTTCTTACTAATTTGAATTTGAAATCTATTTTATCTGATATTAGGATTGCAACTCTCACCTGTTTACGGGGGCATTTGCTTGGTAGGTTTTGTTCCAGCCTTTCACTATCAAAATGTGTTTGTTTTATGGGCCAGGTGTGACTTGTGAAGGCAGCAGATAGAAGGATCTTGCTTTTTAACCAACTAGACAGTCTATGTCGCTTAATTGCAGAGCTTCTGCTTGGCAAAGGACATAGCTAGCAAGATCAATAGAAAGCCCATGGATGATGAGAAGATCTTCACTAGCCATAAAACAGACAAGGGTCTCATATCTAAAATATATATGGAACTCAAAAAATTAAATCCCCCAACAACAAATCCTCAAAGAAACAACTGCCCAATAAATAAGTGGGCTACAGACTTAAAGAGAAACTTCTCTGAAGAGGAAAGAAGAATGGCCAATAGAAACATGGAGAAATGCTCAAGCTCCCTAGCCATAAAAGAAATGCAAATCAAAACAACACTGAGATAGCACCTCACCCCAGTTAGAATGGCTATAATCAAGAACTCTAATAATAACAGATGCTGGAGGGAATGTGGACAGAAAGAAACCTTACTCCGTTGGTGGTGGGAGTGTAAACTTGTTCAAGAACTTTGGAAAGGGGCTGGGAAGTTGGCTCAGAGGTAGAGAGCTTGCCTTGCATGCCTGAGGCCCTGGGTTCGATTCCTCAGCACCACAAAGCAAAAAGAAAAAAGCCGGAAGTGGCGCTGTGGCTCAAGTGGTAGAGCGCTAGCCTTGAGCTGAAGAGCTGAGGGACAGTGCCAGATCCAGTGTTCAGGCCCCATGACCGGACCCCCCCCCAAAAAAAAAGACTCCACATAGAGCTCCCCTATGACCCAGCAGTCCCACTTTTGGGCATTTACCCAAACGATCACAAACAAGATCATACTAAAGCTACCAGCACAACTATGTTTATTGCAACATTATTTACCATAGCTAAGATATGGAACCAACACAGATGCCCCTCAGTAGATGAATGGATCAAGAAAATGTGGTATATATACACAATGGAATTCTATGCCTCCATCAGAAAAAATGGCATTACCCATTTGTTAGGTAATGGAAAGACTTGGAAACAATTATATGAAGTGAAGTAAGCCAGGCCCAAAGAAACATAGGTCCCATGGTTTCCCTTATTTGCCATAACTAGGATATGTCTGAAACAAGCAGAAACGATCAGGTAAGTTAATATTAGTCAAAATAAACCCCAAGATAAGGACTCAAGTGGTTTTTTTTCTTGTGATTGTTTCTAACATGTTTATAAGTTGATTTTCTCCAGTATATTTCAAAGTATTTTCTCATAGTTAATTATATTTGACAACATTGTTAAAGTGTTTCCTGATGAAACAGTTACTTTTCTGTATGAGTCTGTGAGAGTGATTCTGAAAAATTGTCTTTTCATTTGGTGGTCTGAAAAAGTCACTTTTACCAAAAGGGAGTGTATGTGACCTGCTGAAAGTGTAGATTGAAGAAAAAGGCAGAGGAAGCCATATCTCTATCTTTGAGAGCAGGGATATTTGCTTTCTCTGTTCTCAGGCATTACTGTTTATTTTATTTTGGCGGGGGGGGGGTGTCCGGTCGTGGGGCCTGAACTCTGGGCCTGGGCCCAGTCCTCAACTCTTCAGCTCAAGGCTAGCTTTCTACCACTTGAGCCACAGTGCCACTTTCGGCTTTTTTCTTTTTGCTTATGTGGTGTTGAGGAATCAAACCCAGGGCCTCAGGCATGCAAGACAAGCACTCTACCACTGAGCCACCTTCCCAGGCATTAGTGTTTATGACTATGAAAGATTTCACTTAGGCAAGGATTCAACAGTCTCTCATTACTCAAACTTTTGATCTCAATTTGAATTGCATACCTGCTTTCCTGATTCTCCAGACTAAACACAGACTATCATGGGACTTCTTGTCGTCTAGAATCAGTCCAATTCCCATAACAAACACCCATTTGAGAAAAGTACAGTGGAAGATATCATGTAGGGTTTACATATACCGGTATATGATACAAACCATTCATTAAAGAAATATTTGTACATCTACTTCAATATAAAACTTTGAAACTATACCGTAATTGCTCAAGAATTCTCTCTAAAATGTAGTATAAAATATGAGAGCTGAAACTGATTATATTAGGACTAATAAGTGTCAGTGCCCTTCATTATTCTCTAAAGAGAAATAAAATCATTCATCTACAAACGTATCTTCTGCAATCATTAATTTAAAATACATAACAGCAACACTAACAAAAACTAACTATAGCAAAGTTTCAGAAGAAAAAAATCTATCTATCATCTATGTATCTATGTATCTATTTGTCTATCTGTATGGAGTTAGAAATCAACTCTGAGATGAACTCAGGCTAATGTAATAAAAAAGGAAATATGGCTGTGTACTCATACTTCATTACATACAGGACAGCAATGAAAGCCAAAATTCATTTCTCTCTGGCATTCACTAATAAAAGGACTTTTAACACATTATTCACCAACAAAACTCAAATGATAAATATTTCTTAAACATGTGAACGTTAGCTGGGTGATTTTCACTCACACCTATAATCCTAGATACTTAAGAGACTGAGATCTTGAAGACTATAGACTAAAATCCAGACTGACGAGAAAAGTCCCCATGACTCTTTTTCTAATGAATCAACAAAATATTGACTGAAGACATGTTTCATTTTATTCTTGAGTCATTAAGCCAAGGAAAGAAAGAGAGATCTGGAATTAAGGTCCTGGCATAAACACAAGGAATATGTAAATGAAGTAAACAAATAAGTAGCAAGGCAAATCTTTTCTAAATGTTCCATGATAGTAAATTTTTTATATTAACATAGTAAATCATGTGTTATTATGTCATAATCACCTTGAAAGTAAAATAAAGCAGTTACAATAGAATTAATCTCCTAAGGATATAGTTGATATTAGTCGAATCATCAACTGGTATAAATACTTGAAGGGCAACTGACAAATTGCTATAAATGGAATCTGAAGTAGCATGAAAAAAAGGAGTTAATTGGAGTTAGTCTTGTAAAGGGCTATACACTTTTGTGTGTACACACACACACACACACACACACACACACACACACACACACACACACACACACACACACTTTTTTCCTCCTTGAATACTCACAAAGAAAATTGAAGAAATCTTCCTTCATCGTTTTTCCATAATAAAGTTAAGAGCAAATATTTTGAAATATACTTTAATTCTTCATATAAAAGCTCATTTCCCGGGGGAAAAATTTCTTCCAAAACCCTTCCACTCTAATAATTAAGCCAATTCTATCTCCCATAGCTTTTTCCACTTATATAAAAGAGGACAAACCTAGGAAGATACCACATAGAAGCCATAGATACTGCCAATGACAAGGTAAAAATTAAATATCATTTAGAGAATATTTTCTCTCACCACTACAAGACAGCAAAATAGTTGTAAGAGTGGTATTTAACAAAACCCAAGAGTAACAAAACACTCAAGGAACTTGAATTCATTGCAATAATAATTACAACAAACAGTAAAGCCAGTCCAGATCTCTAATGGTTTTAAGTTAAGTGAATTTTCAGAGCTTTGGTTATCTTTGTTACTATTTTGATATACATTTCAAAATCCTAAATCTTCTGACATAATGGTCTTAAACATGTAATGGTGACTATATGTAAAAATGAAAAAAAATACTTCTTTGTTCAAAATACATGTCTGCCCTTTCTATCTGTTACTACTAGGGGAAGAAAAAAATATTAACTTGAGTTGACTTTAACAATAGCTTATAGAAGTGTACATTACTTAAATTTTCTTTAAATTCTCTTTCCTCTAACCTTTACTAGGCTTGGTTAAGGATGGATTATTTTGGTATACCTTGAATAATTTTCTTTTGAATCCTAGGCTGGACTAATCAGTTTGTGTGTATTTAATTAATTTAATAATTAATTTAATTATTCCATGCCTCAGGTTGTATAAGATGTAACTAATGGTCATTTTTTCCCTTGTGATAAGTGCAAAGGTTCGTATTACTTCCCTGACAAAGTATCTCCTTTTAATGAGACTTAAATACAAGCAAGACATACAATTTTTCCCAAAGAAGTGTTAAAGCTGCACAACTATTGGATATTGAATTTTAAATTTTTATCTTTATGTAATAATCTATTAAATAAAATATGCTTAATTTGCTTTATTCTCTTCTGACTGAAAGACTCAAATATATAATCTATTTTTATGCTTACAAATGCTAAATGGATTTTTCACCTAGTTTCTGGAATCTACTCATTAAACTGATTCAAAGAGAATCACTTAGCAGTTTTCTCTAACCTATCCTTTGCATCTAATTGTTTGCAGTTGAGTCAATATATGTTTGTCTTTAAATGTTAAACACATAAGCAGCAATGTTTATGCTGTTTAAGTGTGATTAACTTGTGAAAAATGCATCAAGTGCCCTGAGATCTGCAGCATTTATTTAAAAACTATGTCTAAAGTTTTGAAGAATAAAAAATGGCTTGACAAGGAGGCAGCGCACAAAGATTCTGACACATCAAGGGAAGAAGATCAAACAGGAAGAGAGCAGGCATATTCCCACTGATGGCTTCAATGTCTGGCTGCACTGCAAGGGGCCCAGAGAACAGGCAGACATGAAAAATAGAGAAAGAAGAGAGACATGAATCTCAAGGTGAAGAAATGAAAGACCGTTTGACATTCAAAAATGATTTCTATTTTTGCAAGTTTTGCACCATGAATAAATTCAACTCAACCTAACTTAGTTAAGTCACAATGCAACTAGTTTTCTACATATGTAAAGAATGTAACAACAGCACATTATCTCTCATCAAATGTTTCTATTAAATAAATCTGAGCTTTCATAAATTTTCTTTTTGGTAATATGTTAATTATCCTTAAGTACTTGTTCAAAGGCATTTCAATTCAGCACTCCAATTTATGACCACAATGCATCTTGATCAATGTTACCCCTTTACAATTTTTCAATAACATCTAATATAACATAAAAAATAGATGGGTGAGATGGATTTTAAAATTTGTAAGACTTTAATTTATTTTCCACAAAACTTAGAATAAATTTTTACATTTTCTTTATACATAATAAACGTTAATTGATTAAATGACATGATCTAGCTAAGCACTGACTGGAACATTTAATTATGTTCTCAGGGTTTTTTTGTATTGTCCAGTCATCTATTATTTTAAATTTCAATATTTAAATTAATTAAGTTGTGTTTCAAATGCAAGCTATTCCACCATCTGTATGGCACTGGCTTTAGGTTAGAATTAGTTATTTTCAAATTCTCTTGAGTAAAAGCATATAGATATAGCCAAATAGGGCAAAAGAAATGGGAAGAAAACTATACTAAATTAAAAGTATTGGATTTAAAATCACATGGCACATTTAAAACAATAGTAATAAAGACAGACCTCTTGTGTCCATATCTTGGGGTTCATTTAACTTAACATCATCATATATGGTCATATGTACACGCTTTTGAGCTTTTCAGCTCATCTGATAAGATTATCTTATATGTCTACTAATTACTGCAAATAAGGGAAACCATGGGACTTTAATTTCTTTGGGACTGGGTGACTTCACTTAATATGATTTTTTTCAAGTCTTTCCATTTCCTAACAAATGGGGTGGTGTTGTTCTTTCTGATGGAAGCACATAAATCCATTTTCTTGGTCCACATTTTCTTGATCCACTCATTTACTGAGAAGCATCTGGTAATGTACTCACTGCATTACTCATGTAACTGTAACCCCTCTGTACAGCATCTTTACAATGAAATAAAATTAAAAAAAGAAAAGCCAAATGATGATTTTTAAATATCTTTTAAAAAGTAATGGATTTAAGAATGTATTAGACCTAGATTAGAAGTTTACTTTTAAAAAGTGGGATTTTGTTTGAAATCCAGTAGAATCCAGATAGACTAAAGGTCCCTTAACTTCTATCTTATCATATTCTTCTTCTTCTTCTTCTTCTTCTTCTTCTTCTTCTTTTCTTCTTCTTCTTCTTCTTCTTCTTCTTCTTCTTCTTCTTCTTCTTCTTCTTCTTCTTCTTCTTCTTTTTGCTTATGTGGTGCTGAGGAATCGAACCCAGAGCCTCTGGCATGCAAGGCAAGCGCTCTACCACTGAGCCACCTTCCCAGCACCTTTCCTATCATCTTAATGCATTCAGTATTTCATTTTGAATTGAAACATTGCTTCCATCAACACTAAAATAAAATATATAAAAATACTAAAGTTTTAGTTACATAATCATATACTATTAAATAGCATTAATGAGCCATGTCGGCAATCCTGATTTTAAAACCTGAAAGAAATTAGAAATTAAGAAGAAATGTGATAATTAAGAATTATCTGAGGAATAATGAGACTATTGGAACAATTTAATCAAGAGATAGTGTTTTCCATTAAAAGTATTTCTCACGCACGGGGGATGGGAAGGGATGGGAAGGGGAAACAAAGGAGGAGGCTACAATGTTTGATAAAAAATGTACTCATTATCTTGCCCATGTAATTGTAACTCCTCTGTACAGTATTTTCACAATAAAAAAATAAAAAAAATTCTCACCCAGTTTGTATTTATATTATAATAATGGAAACTTTGACTTGAGAGTATCAATGTTGCATTTTCCCCAATCTTCATTTTATTTATGTGTTAAGACTCAAGACTGTGAATGTCTTTCCTTTGTGATTTGGTAAAATAATTAACTGGAAATATATAATACAATATTTGAGATGAACTCCAATTTTTAATCCCAGTATAATCATTCTACACTTCCATTTATCAACTACAGATGGACGGTTGCTAGGGATATTTGACTGAGAGGGAAAAGTATTTCACTAGGATTTTTTAAGGAAAAACTTTCATAAGCCCTTTCAAGGAACTAGAAGATCATTTTCAGTGTGACTAATGTCAGTATTACCATTTTGACTTTCATATTACTCTGAACTTGATTGAAATGTTTTTATTATTTTTTTAATTTAATTTTATTTTATTTGAGAACATACTGTACAGAGGGGCTATAATTACATGGGCAGGATAATGCATACATTTCTTACCAAGCATTGCAGCCTCCTCCTTTGTTTACCCTTCACCTCCCTTCCCAGCCTCCCCCCTCCCCCCACCCAATTATATCCCCCTCCCCCCCCACACCGACATTGTAAAGTTGGTTTTGACCTGACATTTTGCACTTCTCATTGTTGCAACAGGTCCACCTGAATCCTTAAACGACTTGTTTGTCCCCATCTCCTCCACATGTTATACTGACATCAAATATAGTGAAAGCGGGGGTTACACTGTGGGGGAGGGACATACAAAGCAACAAAGAAATAATCTTATAAATGCATTAGAAACACATGCATGAAAGAAACGAAAACATTAAAATACATATTTAAGGGTTCATTTTCCTAACATCACATTATCTGACCTTTTCGGCTTGACTCATACCTATACTAGATATTGCAAATAAGGGAAACCATGGGACCTATGCTTCTTTGGGCCTGGCTTACTTCACTTAATATAATTTTTTCCAAACCTTTCCATTTCCTAACAAATGCGGAAATGTCATTCTTTCTGATGGAGGCATAGAATTCCATTGTGTATATATACCACATTTTCTTGATCCATTCATCTACTGAGGGGCATCTGGGTTGGTTCCATATATTAGCTATGGTAAATAATGCTGCAATAAACATAGTTGTGCTGGTAGCTTTAGTGTGGTCTTGTTTGTAAACATTTGGGTAAATGCCCAAAAGTGGGATTGTTGGATCATAGGGGAGATCTATGTGAAGTCTTTTGAGGAACCTCCATACTGCTTTCCAAAGTGGTTGAACAAGTTTACATTCCCACCAACAATGAAGTAAGGTTCCTTTCTGTCCACATCCCCTCCAGCATCTGTTGTTGTTAGAGTTCTTGATTTTTGCTCTTCTAACTGGAGTGAGGTGAAATCTCAATGTTGTTTTGATTTGCATTTCATTAATGGCTAGGGATGTTGAACATTTCTTCATGTGTCTATTGGCCATCCTTCTTTCTTCTTCAGAGAAGCTTCTCTTTAAGTCTTTCGCCCACTTATTTATTGGGCAGTTGTTTCTTTGAGGATTTGTTGTTGGGTGGTTTAATTTTTTGAGGTCCAAGTATATTTTAGATATGAGACCCTTGTCCGTTGTATGGCTAGTAAAGATCTTCTCCCAGTCGGTGGGCTTTCTATTGATCTTGCTAGCTATGTCATTTGCCCTGCAGAAGCTCTGCAACCTTATGCAATCCCATTTGTCCAACCTTTCTTTGATTTGTTGTGCTTCCGGGTCTCTATTCAGAAAATTTCGGCCTGAGCCAAGGAGACCTAGGGTTTCTCTTATTCCATCCTGTAATGTTTTCAGAGTGTCTGCTTTGAGTTCAAGTTCTTTGATCCATCTGGAGTTGATTCTGGTGCAGGGTGATATATAAGCATCTAGCTTTAGTTTTCTACATGTAGTTAACCAATTTTGCCAGCACCATTTACTGAAGAGGCTGTCTTTCTTCCATTCTATTGTTTTAGCTTCCTTATCGAAGATTAGATGGCTATAGGTCTGTAGGTTCATTTCTGGGTTTTCAATTCTATTCCATTGGCCCTGAGGTCTGTTTTTATGCCTATACCAAGCTGTTTTGATTACTATGGCTTTATAGTAGAGTTTGAAATTTGGTATTGATATTCCTCCAGCAGTATTCTTTCCGTTGAGGAGCGTTTTTGCTATTCGGGGTCTTTTATTGTTCCATATGAATTTTTGGATTGCCTCTTCTATTTCCTTGAAGAAGACAAGGATGCCCACTCTCTCCACTTCTCTTCAATCTAGTATTAGAATGCCTAGCTACAACAATAAGACAAGATGCAGACATAAAGGGGATCCAAATAGGGAAAGAAGAAATAAAACTCTCCCTCTTTGCAGATGACATGATCTTGTATTTAAAGAATCCCATAGACTCCACTCCCAAATTACTCAAGCTGATTCAAAACTTTGGCAAAGTAGCAGGTTATAAATTAACCCCCAAAAATCAATGGCTTTTCTGTATGCCAACAATGAGAAAAGTGTGGCTGAAATTAGGAAAGCTACTCCATTTGTAATAGCCCCACAAAAAATAAAATACCTAGGAATTAACTTAACCAAAGAAGTGAAGGACCTCTATGATGAAAACTTTAAAATCTTGAAAAAGGAAATCAACACAGAACTTAAAAAATGGCAAAACCTCCCATGCTCCTGGATTGGCATGATTAACATCGTGAAAATGGCAATACTTCCCAAGACTATCTACAAATTCAACGCGATACCTATCAAAATTGATTGAATGTTTTTAAAGAGAATTATTTGAGATGCCTACAGTATTAAAACTGCCACTCAATATTGATAAAATTTCACTTGAAAGAAAATTATATATTACTTTTAATCAAATTTCTATAGTGTCATTATGACTTTTACAAAGACCAGTGACTATGAATTAAGTGAAATTAAAATATTTTTAAGTTAATCTGTTCATTTGATTTTTGCATATGTTCACTAAATCAGAAATTCTATGTTGTCTGTGTTTGCATTGTACATTCTGGAGTGAATGCTGTTCTCATAAAATTTTTGCTTACATATGCTCTTTTTCAGGAGCGTAAGAAAGGGTTTGGAAGGTTCAATATGGTAATAAAAGGGAAATTTATTGCAGGTTAGCTAAGAGAAATCGGCATAAGCTTTGAATTCATCTAATATATGTTTTATACAGTTAAATATGAAGCAAAGAAAGAAATGGAATTCCTTTCAAGCCATAGTATATTATCATTCAACAATTTAAACACTATAACTGCTTAAACTTGCCAAAGGCTCAACTCTATCTCCCCGAAAATTGTAAAGTCTATCCAGATTGTAGTAAAAAAGGCTATTTATTTTGAAGTGTAATCTTTAGTGTTGTTATCCCTACAGCATGATCAAAATAGGATTTCAGACTCTGCATTGAATTTTATTTCATGTATCTCTCAACATTCAAGTTCCCTAAGATTAGTATAAAACATTTCAAAGAAAAGAGTAGTATTATTTATACGGTGATCTGTGACGAATAATAAATATCTTAAATGCTGTGCTGATCATCAGTGTTATACTATTTAACTACCCCCATGATTTTATTTGTTCCAACAAAAATCTGTAAGCTTCAATTAAGAGCACCTGTTTCATCTGTGTTGACAATTATATTATAATGGGTTAACCAAAGAACCATCCTTCCTTTTCTTCTTTCGTGTTCAAATATTTACTTCGAACCATTTCCTATTCAGTGTCTTCTTTTGATTTTCTGTTCTGTTTTCATTTTTAACCAAACTTACAAAGGGGAAAAAAAAAGACCTCAGTTGTATTTTCTATTATTATTTCTCCTCTAAATATAAACACCCTTTTCCTACTTGAAATTTCTAAGCCCATTGTCACTCATTTCCTTGGCATAATTTTGACCTCTTATTTTTTCCCTTGATGGATACTGTCATTTTCTTCCTTCAGTGATATGACCTCCTTGTTTCCCCACGAAACATAATTTCTGATTTTCTGCTATAATAGAATCTAAAGCACACTGATCTCATTTATTTTATACTTTGAGAGGACTTTTTGCTTAGCTTATCTAAGTCAGTTTCACTCATTTTGAATTTCTGTAAAGAATTCACTTCTATGTTTTGTAACAATAGTTTATTTTTTAAATTTATTATAAAGGTGATGGACAAGGGGGTTATAGTTGCATGAGTAAGGTAATGAGTACATTTCTTTTTAAACACTGTTACACCTCCCTCATTTTCTTCCCCTTACCACTCCTCACTCCCCTCCCTGCCCAAGCAGTAAAGTTCATCTCCAAAATAGTGTCTAGTGAGTATCATTGTTGCATTAGTTCATGTTATGTCCTGTTGTTTCTGTGATTCCTATTTTCTTCCATGGATCAGATAAGCTCACATACAATACAAAGGGTACAAAAAACTAAAACAGAAAGAAAAAAAGAGAAATAACTGCATACAGGACATAGTAAGTACCTCTTGTTTCCAATTCTTGGAGTCCATTTTGGTATGCTATGCATTTAGCAGTTGTGATACTCTGCTAAGTATATCATAGACATATTCTAGTTATTAAAAAAGAGGGAAATTATGTAGCCTGTATTTCTTTGGACCTAGCTTGCTTTGCTTAAGGTAATTTTTCTAGGCTTTTCCATTTCCTTACAAATGGGGCAATAGCATTGTCTCTGATGGAAGCATAGAACTCCATTGTATGTATATATACATCTTGCTGATTCATTCCTCTCCTGAGGGTATCTGGGTTGGTTCCATACCTTAGCTATGATAAAAAAAAAAAAAAAACGCTGCAATGAACATGTAATGCTGCTGGGGATGTGGCCAATCTAATGCTACTACACTGTTTTTGGGAGTGTAAAGTTGTTCAACTACTCTGGAAAGCAGTATAGAGGTTCCTCAAAAAGCTAAACATATACAAGATGAGGGAGTAACAATGCTCAAGAGGAAATGTACTTATTACCTTACTCATGTACCTACAATCCCTCTGTACAGTATCTTTACAATTCCCCTATGACCCAGCAATCCCACTCCTGGGCATTTACCCAAAGGACCATAAACAAGACTATACTGAATTTACCATCATTTCTATTTATTAGCCAAATATTTCTTTAGACAGCTGGGAAAGAAAAGCTTCTAATATTATATTTAATCATTTTCCTAAAAAATTTGTAGAACATGTATAAAGTCTAATGGGATCATTATATGCATTTTCTTCACTAATTTCTGTTTATTTTTCTCCTTTGCAAATTATATTTTATACACTACTTAGATTTCCTTCTCAATCTCCAGAAATATACTTTTATAGATCATAATTCCTACCCAAATAATTTTCCAAATAACTTCTATTTGCAAAATAATTTTTCATTAAAACCATTTCATTGAATTAAATATGTCTATTTTGGAATAAGACATAGTATTTAATTTTTAATATTTATTAAATGTTTAGAAATTTTATATTTTACTAGATGTGTGCTTTGTTTTGGTCAAATATGACATTTTTTAAAATATTAGTTGATAACTATTTTCATGAAATATGGGAACTTGGAACATACTGTCACTTTGACTTTACCTGTAAGATTCTCCTAAGTTGTCTTAAGTTTTAGCACCTCTCACATGAACATTTTTATTTAAATGTATCAAGAGAAATATATCTGCTTTCCCAATCTTATTCAATTTTCTTCCCTAAGGGTCAACTTCAAATCAATTTTGGAAGAGAATACATTTTATGAGTACATATTATTTGTATGTGGCTGTAATACATAGTTCTACATTAGGAGAAATAATCCCTCCCCTATTTATTTTCATGAATGAATTGACATCTGGTGTTTTCCAAATGGACTACATGTTGGCTTTCTTATTTTTATTTATTTTTAATATAACTTTTAAAATGGAAGGTGAATTACAAAATCATGATTTTTTTCTAATATCATTGTTTTCTTTGTGTCTATTATTTTGAATGAGGTCACTACAAATTCCTAAGTGTGTGATGTACTTTCATGTTGGTCTCATTTCTTATATTTACTAATATTCTATCCAGGATACATTTAAGAAGATGCAGTTACTTTGTTTTGATTTGATGGTCATGATATATTTTTTCCTTTGAAGCCTCCATTCCTTCGTCACGAATTTTGAATGTAAAAATGTAAAAAAGAGAAAACATGTTTACTAGTATTAAGAATGCTTGAAAAACAATTTACACTAACAGCAAACTTTTTCCTTTCTTTTTTGAATTAAGTTTTTTATTGTGAAAATATTCTACAGAGGGGTTACAGTTACATGAGCAAGGTAATGAGTACATTTCCTAACAAGCATTGTTGCCTCCTCCTTTGTTTTTCCCCTACCATCCCTTCCCTCCCATCTCCAGGGCTACACCCCTAAGCTCACCTCTCTACCTCCCACTCCTCTACCCCTCCACTCCTCCACCCCTGCCTAAATTGTAAAGTTTATTTTTCTGTCTTGTACATATCGTTGTTGCAATGGTTCACTTGTATCCCTATTTAAACAATTTGTTTTTTCCCTTCCCCTCCACAAACTATACCAACATCAAATACAGTGAAAACAGGTGTTATACTGTGGGAGAGGGACATACAAAGCAACAAAGAAATATCTTTTAAATATGTTAGAAACAATAGCAAGGAAGAAAACAAAAAATACTTATGTCCTTATCTTGGGGTTCATTTTGCTTAACATCATCTTATCTGACCTTTTCTGCTTGTCCCAGCATATACTTATGTTTTATTGCAAATAAGGAAAACTATTGGACCTTTGTTTCTTTGGGCCTGGCTTACTTCACTTAATATAATTTTTTCCAAGTCTTTCTATTTCCTAACAAATGGGGTAATGTCATTCTTTCTGATAGAGACATAGACTTCCATTGTGTACATTTTCTTGATCCCCTCAGTAGATGAATGGATCAAGAAAATTGTTATTCTTTCTGACATTGTGTTGCTATATAGCCCGAAATTTCATTCAACCCGTGTGTGTGTGTGTGTGTGTGTGTGTGTGTGTGTGTGTGTGTGTGTGTGTGTGTTTGTGTGTGTGTGTCTGTGTGCCACTGCCTCCTGTTGTTGCTAGGCTTTCTTGCCCATAACTAGTGCTCTAACACCTCAGGCATCCCTCTAAATCAGCTTTTTACTAGTTAATTTGAAATGAGATTTTACAGGCATTTCATCTTAGGCAGGCTTCCTACCATGATCCTCTGATCTCGGTCTCTGGAGGAAAGCTAGCACCAAAAATGGAGAATGAAGTATATAAATAAATAAATAAATCAGATAAGAAACACTGATGTGAAGATGGAGATATCATAATTTTTATACAGGGCCATCTGTGGTGGTTCTTGCCTGCTATCCCAGTTACTTATGAAGAGAAGACTGTAAGAAGTTTGAAGCCAGCTGGTGCAATTAGAGAGGACCTGTTACACCGAACATCTGTACGATGTAACATGCACCTGTGATTTCCGTTATGGTAAGAGCTGTAGGCTCAGCAGCCCTAGGCACCCAAAATGGTACTTAATTTGGAAAATAAAGAAAGAGGCAAATAAGGTCAAGTGTTATATTGCATGCCTTGTAAGCATGAGTCCCTGAGTTCATATGTTAAAATCTACATAACCTACATATATATGTGAATATACATATGTATAAAAGTTCAGATATATGTGTGTGTATATATATATATATATATACTATATCTATATATAAAGTGAAGATAAGTAATACAAATTCTTTGTGAATTTTAAAGAAAATAGTGGTGAGGCAAAAATGGCATTCATGATTAAGATTCTAGGAACCATGATTTTCTAGAATCTATTCAAACAATTTTACTTTTATTCTCATTCTAAAAGATGTACAAGGGCTGGGAACGTGGCTTAGTGGTAGAGTACTTGCCTAGCATACATGAAGACCTGGGTTCAATTCCTCAGGACCACATAAACAGTAAAAGCCAGAAGTGGAGCTGTGGCTCAAGTGGTAGAGTGCTAGACTTGAGCATAAGAAGCTCAAGGACATTGCCCAGCCCTGCATAAAGGAAAATAGTCTAATTTTAAACATTTTAATAAATTTAAGGAACAGTCTCAAGAAACAAACAAGTAATATGATCATGCATTTCAGAATGCCAAAAAAACTCTATCTTGAAATTTATCCATGTGAGTAGGGACTGAATTATGACTTATAAAAGAAACATAGGAATATACACCATTTTCTCAATTTTTCCAGGTTTGTGAATATTTCCTTTTCCTTATTTTGTCAGTACTGGGTTTTGAACTCAGTAGCTTACAGTCTTACTTAGCATTTTCCACTCAAGGTTGGTGCTCTACAACTTGAACCACACCACGACTTCTATTATTTTACTAGTTAATTGGAGTCTCTCAATTGTCTCCCCAGGCTGGCTTTGAACTGGGATCCTTACATCTCAGTCTTCTAAATGGCTAGGAGACCATCATTAATTATCAGCATCCAACTAAATATTTTAAACACAAGTATTTTCAGTGTTAGGAAACGTAGAAATGTAAATGAATTACAATATCCTTGTATATTTATTTACATGCTACAAACATCTATACTCTTCAGCATTAAAAGTTTGAAAAAATTGTAGTGTATTTTCTTACTGTAGTATACGAGGTATAGTTTTAAGAATTAAGCACAATGTTTGAAATGAATAGTTTTTTTTTCTCTTTTTGATGGCCTGATAATATTTATTGGCGATCAATAACATTCAATAGTCTATAAACTTGATTTTCCCTCTTTAAGGCAATATTTTGAAGTAAAAATACAGATACCAGTGACAGATCTCTGCTCTTCTGGCTTCAGTGAGGACTCAGCCTATTTTCTCCATGTTGTAGGCTATCACTATTATGTTCTGGGAACCAAATGAAATAGATTTCTAAGAATATTATTGATAGTATGCTTAATAGTTTGGAACAGCAAATTTAATTAACTTAAAATATTAAATATGACTCTTCAGTGAAAAATACACTGCTTACATAATTTTCTGATTTTTAAATGTTAAGAAATTTAATAGCTGTCCTAAATTGTGAAACTATATAAACTCAGTAATACATTGATTATACATAAAAGCAGAGAACCCTAAAGTCTTCTGCTAGTATTCCATTGTATTCCTAGTGAATACTCAAAATGAGTATTTTACTTAATACAAATTATAGCTTCATTCTTTAGTTCTTTTTTAATTTAATTTAATTGTAAAGGTGATGGACAGAAGGATTATAGTTGTATAGGTCAGGTATTGAGTATATTTCTTGTAAAACATTGTTTCCCCTCCCTCAGTTTTTGCCCATCCCCGCCTCCAGTGCTCCGCACCAAGTGGTAAAACATTTGCAACATATTGTCTTATGAATATCAATGCTGCAGTGGTTCACTCTTTGTCCTTTGTCTCACCATTTTGTTGTTCCCCTTCCCTTCCTTAATTCAAATAAACATATACTCATAATGTTGAAATTTCATGCTCATTTTATTTTGCAAAATTAATGCTTAAATTGCATGTTAAGAGACTTTAATGCCACAATTCCTTATTCCTTTCTTTATTAACATATTTATGTATGTATAATATATATCAATATATAACACAAATTAATTTATGTATGTATGTATGTATGTATGTATGTATGTATGTATGTTTGAGGACTGTGACTTAAACTCAGGGCTTTGGGATCTTGATGGTATTTTTACTTGAGGCTGACACTGTATTAGTATTTGAATCACAGTCCAATTTCAGTAGTTTATTGGTTAATTAGATAAGAGTTTCACTGCCCGGGCTGACTTTGAAGCATAGTGCTTAGATCTCAGCTTCCCAAATAGCTTTAATTATAGTTGCCAATCACCAGCATCCAGCTTCTGTTTCTTGTCATGGAGATATTATCTTCAAAATCCACCTATGAAGATCTTACAATAAGCATCTTTGCATCTCAAAATAGTAAAATATCCTACAGATTCTGACTAATTTTTATAAGACAATGTAATTTATCTTAGGATGTACTGCTTTCATGACGCTCATAGCCTGGATTAATAGTGTAAGCTAATTATCTGTAGTTATATTAATTAATCTTTCATTAAATTTTCTTGTCTTTAACCTGATTATAACAATAATATCTATGATTGCTATGAAGAGTAAAACAAATTAATATTTCTAAAATTATTACGAAGTACCTATGATTAAATGTGTTCTTACTGAATGCTAGTTATTCTCATCCAAACAATGAGCTTTTGATATGTATTAGAGTTTGTTAATAGTACTAACTCTAGGATGATATGGTTGTAGAAGAAATGTAAAAAGTGGAAAGCATTCTTTAGGACTTTGGTTACTGTACTGCTATTTTTCTGTTACATTTAAAATAGGTTTTGGTTATATTAAAATTATGCCACAAACAAATGTCATTAAGTGAATTAAAGCATTAATAGAGAAATCTAGGACACAGGAGACAAGATTATTCTTAAAGAGATGATCTTATTAAGATTATTGTTAAGGAGACAAAATAGAGAAAAAGAGCAGAGCAGAGAAGAGAAGAGAAGAGAGAGAAGACAAGACAAAGGAAGAGAGGAGAGTAGAGAAGAAGAGACAAGAGAGAAGAAGAGAAGAGAGGAGGAGAAGAGAAGAGGAAAGGAGTGGAGAAGAAAGGAGAGGAGAGGAGAGAAGAGAAGTGAAGAGAAGAGAAGAGAAGAGTAAAGAGAAGAGAAGAGAAGAGAAGAGAAGAGAAGAGAAGAGAAGAGGGGAAGGGACAAAAGAGAAAAAGGGAAGAAGACAAGGACAAAGATGAGCAGAAGAAAAAAGAGGGCAAGAAGAAGAACATGTTGGTTGTCAGATTGTTTTGGGACAGAAAGAACAATGACAGCTGAAGCAAAAGGAGGAGTGAGTAGAAGAGCAAAGAGTAAGAAGAAGGGTGAGAAAGAGAGAAGGAGGAGGTAAAGGACGAAGAAGGGGAAATCAAGAAAAGGAGAAAGAAATAATAAAAATGTTGGAAATTTGGAGAGTAGCCTATGTGGCAAATGAGTAGCCTTTTTATCTTAAGCAAAATGCACATAATTAAATTCTTAGGGAATTAGTAAATACAAGAGAAAATGCAGCTGGATCGCCAGTGAAGATCACTATTTTTCAAAACATATAATGCAGAACTTACTAAATGTTCTTTCCTTACCTAAACTTGGCAGGTTTAAGAAGTTCCTTTTATTCTGGTTTCTTTTTGGCCTGTGTTTTAGGGGAAAAATTCAAGAAACTATATTTAAGGGTAGACTTTATTGCAATTGTCTTCACTGAAGTTTGGGAGACATTTTCATTCCTTCTGCTCTCTCTTTTTTAATCATTTTTCCATAATAATTGAAGGTTTTGAACTCTTTCCCTTTGTGTGTCATCAGATAAATTCAATTAATGCTTCTATTTCAATTATCCTAGTTTCTTTTGTTCAATTTCATCCTCTTTTCTATTTTATATAGAAGTTATCCATTATTTCTGTGATGGTTACATTCATCTTTTAATTTAGTATTTCTTTGATTCTAATCATCTCCCTTATAAAAACTGAGCAGCTGTGTGATATAACGTTCTCCTATTTTACTCAGATTTTATTTTTCCACACTTTTAACTACACAGACTAGATTTTAAAACTTTAAATCTGCTAAATTATTATCCTCACTATGTGCATTCATTTGATTTGTCCTTCCTAAGTTTACTAATATTTTCATTGAAATATTTTACAATATTTCTTACATCAAACAAATTGCATAGGTGTTAAAATTTCAATAATGCTTTGACTAATTTAACAAGACTATATTTCATATGGCTCTCATGTTCAGAAATAGGCCTTGGCTATATTTACATTCTTCATCTCATTTCCTAAGTTATTGCTTTTCTCCTATAATCAAATAAGTAGGAAACTATATTGCAGTTGGATTAAAAGTTCAAGTATTATAGGCCAAGATACTTGACTCAGAGATAGCAAAAACATCTATTTCTTTATTTTTCTAGAAACAAACATGCGATTAAGAAAGGGAAATTGTTCCATTGGTAATTACAGGTGGAATTTCAGCGAGCGATGGGAATAATCTTGCTTACTGCACAATGGGACATGATACTATTGAAGCTATTTCGTAAAAAAAGATAAATATTGATTCATTACTTCTAAGTCAGTAATGCTATATAGATGTCTCCTTTTATGCCTTATAGTATGTGTGTGTGTGTGTGTAGTTCTCTGCAGTAAAGGGACTTGTTAGTTACACTGTCTTACAATCTAGTATAGATATTTAGGTATTTTTGAAAGTATTAATAGCTAATGTATTTGGGGCATCTGTGGGTATTGTGAATTTTATAAAACTAATATTATTTAATGACAATGGAAAGAAATAGCTCAAGTAAGATTTGTTTTAAATTACCTGATCGAAATTCAAGAGAATTAATTACTCTAGACTATATGAGACTATACTATAGACTATATTACTGTATGAGAAATGTAAAAAAAGGCTCTACTGTGTTCTACCAAGAAAAGAAATCTGAATTGTTCCAGAAATGAGTTTTGGATTTATATTGACTAATTAGAAAATGATATTCACTGTGAGTATTTGAAAATGGAAGACTTAAATATCTTCTATGGAAGTGACTAAAGATTTCAGCATCAGTTGATATTATATTTTACAATTGAAGGATTCTGGAAAGATCAGTCTTCATTAGTGAGAAATTTGAATATCAGTCTGGAAGTGCAATTTATCCTGTAGATAATAGGAAACAGCTAAACATTTGAGCAAGAACATGACATGACAGAAGGTTCATTTCAGGTATATTGAGCTATGAGATTATGAAAAATGAATATAAAGATGGAAAACGATTGCTCTTGAAGGATTAAAACCTATCAGAGAAGAGAATTCAGCTTGAAGAGAAGTAACAAAAGACCATCTTATAAAAGGATGAATTAACATTTTAGCATGCAGAGATAAGATATGAAAGTAGAACGCAGAAAATGAGTAATATGCAAATATTAAAAATCTTCTCTAATGAGTAAGTCAGATAAAATAATTAATTTTCCTTGGGAAAAAAGGAATTTTAGTCTTCTGATGCTGTCAATAAATAGAATCTTATGCTTTCATCAATGATTATATAATTTCTCTTAAAAATAGTATTCTATAAATTAATAAAAATCTATAAATTAATAATATATCTATAAATTAATGCCTTGTGAAGCAAGGTACTATTCTCTCACACCTGTAATCTTAGCTACTCAGGAGGCTGCATTCTGAGGATAGCAGTTCAAAGCTAGCTCAGATGGGAAATGTCACAAGACTATCCTTAGTTAACAAGTGCAAGTGTGGCTAAGAGATAGAGTACCAGCCCCTTGAGCAAAGAAGCTAAGGGGCCGTGTGAGTGCCAATACCAGAAAATGAATGTATATACACATTTGTTTGTATATGTATATATCTACATATAATATATTCACACATATATCCATTTCTCCTTGTGTACAGAAAACTATACTACAGTATAGAAGATAGAATATAGAATAGAATATATTATACATGATTAATAAAAACTCATATAAAAGTTCATATATATGAATAACTGCTACGTATATAAATATAGACTATAGAATATATATAGAATTGAAATTGTAACATATTATAAAATAATTATAGCATAATATATTGTAATATAATTTTATATAATATATAATATATAAATATAGAATATAGAATAGCTATAAATAAATATAGAATAAAAATGCTAATTCTATAAACTACACTAACATTATATATAGAATGCTTATTCTATATTTATATGTTATATTGTGATATGCATATGATTAACAAAAACTTACATAAAACTATTCTATTATTCAAATCCTATGTCTGAAAAAGTTGTAAAAGTTCCATCTAATTTTTTTATCTTCCAAGAGATCCCTATTTCATCTATGTTTCGATTTCCATACAGTCATTTTTGAATAATATGTGATTTCAAGAGAGTATACATCATGGTCTTCCTACACTTTAATGAGAAAAGGTATGTTTTGAAAATATATCATTTCAATTAAATGAAAGCAATTCTTTTTAGGAAGACCTTGAATTTTAAGGTAAAATATTATGGACAAATTTAATTCAAATAAGTGGAATGAAAGACTTTCTATAATTTTGTCTGTCCTATGACCTCTCCCTGGAATTTTCAGAAAATAGAATATGTTAACTAGCTTTGTTAATCATATGGTCAACAAAATAAATTACAATAAATATGAGCTGCTTCTTACTCTCATGACATTTTATTTCCATGTATTATACTGTTATTCTTTTCATATGACAGGTACATTTTCTATTCTAAAAATTATCATGCACTTGACATCCATAATAAGTATGATTCCTGGAGATTTTATCTAAGATTCTCCAATTGTATCATAATAGGCCTCTGATAATGTTAGAATTCCAGAATGTATGAATGAAGTCACCCAGATATATAGAAAAGGCACTAGCAATAAAATTTAGATATAATTTAGGGATATTCCACTTCTGCTCATGCCTCTTTCATTTATTGAGTCCTGTGATTATTAAGACATGGTCCATTTTTTTATAGTTTTTGTGTTTGATTACTGTTTCAGAGGTATATCACATTGTCTATTTGTATGCAAGCTTTCTTGACTCACCTTATTTTGCTAAAGCCTACCATATTCAGCATACATGCTACACTCATAAATGAACTTTCAGAGTATCTCCAAGGTCATTATTACAAAAGGTTATTATTGTTGTTGAGGATAGTGAATATACGAAATACAGACATTGTTTTACTTCCTTTTCGAAATTTGCTTTGAGATAGTGAGATAATAATTTTGAATGAAGTTACATAGATATTTAATGTGATCTTCAAATAGGGTCTTTGAGGAATTGTTGTTGTTTTGGTGGTGGTTTCTTTTTCCTTCTGTTGCTTTTCATTTTAGGAAAAGTTAAAGCCAAAAATTTTGGATAAGGATCAAAATGGTCAGTGTTTATATTCTGGGAGAAATTAGCTCCAAATGTATTGACAGGATCTATAATAAAATTAGCATAGGCCAATTTTCTGAGAGCCAGAGACTTCACTACAGATGAGGAAAGCTCTCAAAAAAATCTGTGCAAAAAAATTTCTCCACGGAATCATGCTTCTTTTCATGGAAGAACTCCAAGATTATAAACATGGGTCTGGGCATGAAAAACCTTTCTCCATGCAGTACAGATAATAGGTAAGCAGGTGATCACCACTGTTCTCCAAGAAACGTAATCATCCTAATAAATACTGTTAGCTAGCTTTCCTTCATTATTAATGAAATATCAGATACTTTACAACAGCAGCTTCCAGATGGTCTACACACTCAGTTGTAGCACATGGATCTACACCTGTTATGTTAGTCACCCCTGATGTTATTTCCTAAAGAAAGTTTCCTTGAAATTCAGACAATATGGCTTTTATTACATTGCTAACTGTTCATCTGTTTTTATTTTAATACTAGTTATTGCAAATAAGGGAAACCATGGTACCTATGTTTCTTTGGCCTGGCTTACATCACTTCATATAATTTTTTTCCAAATCTTTCCACTTCCTAACAAAAGGGCAATGCCATTCTTTCTGATGGAGGCATTGACATTTTCTCGATACATTCATCTACTGAGGGGCATCTGGGTTGGTTCCATATCTTAGCTATGGTACATAATGTTGCAATACTTATAGTTGTGCTGGTAGCTTTAGTATGGTCTTATTTGTGATCATTCAGGAAAATGCCCAAAAGTGGGATTGCTGGGTCATTGGGGAGCTCTATGTGGAGTCTTTTGAGGAAACTTCACACAGCTTTCCAAAGTGGTTGAACAGTTTACACTGCCACCAACAATGCAGTAGGGTTCCCTTCTGTCCACATCCCCTCCAGCATCTATTGTTATTAGAGTTCTTGATTATAGCCATTCTAACTGGGGTGAGACCTCAGGACCAATGGAATAGAATTGAAAACCCAAAAATGAGCCCACAGACCTATAGCCATAGGACCCTTCGATAAGGGACCTAAAAAAATAGAAAGACAGACTCATCAGTAAATGGTGCTGGCAAAATTGGTTTATCACTTGTAGAAACTAAAGCTAGCTCCTTATAAATCACCCTCTAACAGAATGTACTCCAAATGGATCAAAGACCTTGGGGTAAAAGCAAACACTCTGAAAACATAACAGGAGGAAATAGGAGAAACCCTAGGTCTCCTTGGCACAGGCTGAAATTTTCTTAATAGAGACTCAGAAACACAACAAATCAAAGAAAGGTTGGACAAATATAATTGCATAAAATGGTAGAGCTTCTGCATGGCAAAGGTCATAGCTAGAAAGATCAATAGAAAACACATGGATTGGGAGAAGATCTTCACTAGCCATACAATAGACAAGAGTCTCATATAAAATATACCTAGAAATCAAAAAAATTAAATCCCCCAACAACAAATCCACAAAGAAACAACTGCCCAATAAATAAGTGGGATAAAGACTTAAAGAGAAAGTTCTCTGAAGAGGAAATAAGAATGTCCAATAAACACATGAAGAAATGCTGAACCTCTCTACCCATAAAAGAAATGCAAATCAAAACGACGAGATACCAATTCATTCAGTTAGAATGGCTAAAGTTCCTTTTCAACATAATGTCTTGTACATCTCATTGTTACAATGAATCAGCCTGTATCCTTATTTCAGCATTTTGTTATTTCCCCTCACCTCCCCAAATTAGAAAAATGTATATACAAGATGCAGGGCACCAGAATCAAATACAGTGACAACAGAGGTTATACTATGGGGGAAGAACATACAAAAGAAACAAAAAAATCACATAGTACATTAGAAACAACAGGGAAGGGATGGTATGTGACAAAAAAAAGGAAGAGGCAACAATGCTTGTTCATGTAACTGTAACCCCTCTACAGTATTTTTACATTAAAAAGTTATTAAATATACTAACATTATATACTAAAATATAAATATTAATATAGTATATACAATATATTTGAATATATTATGTATAACATATAAATAATCAAATATATTATATAATGCATATAAAATATGTATATATAATATATTATATAATATATATAATGTATATACATTGTATATATAATTTATATATAGATATATGTTTCTAACATATTTAAAAGATATTTCTTTGTTGCTTTGTGTGTCCCTCAAACATGGTATAACCCCTGGTTTCATCGTATTTGATGTTGGTATAGTTTGTGGAAGGGAAAGGTAAAAACAAACCGTATAAATAGGGATACAGGTGGACCCATTGCAACAATGAGATGTACAAGTTGTTATGTCAAAAAATGAACTTTACAACTTTGGAGGGGTGGATGGGAATGGATGGGAAGGGGAAAGAAAGGAGGAGGCAACAATGCTTGATACGAAATGTACTCATTACCTTGCTCATGTAATTGTGACCCCTCTGTACAGTATTTTCACAATAAAAAAATCTAACTTGCCCTCACTGGTGCAAGTTTTACGGCTTTAAACATCCCCTTTTCGAAAGCAATCTTATTCCACATGGTATTCAATGTAAACAAAAGTACAATTTTGTGACTTTTTAAATATTATTTTTGTGTATGAGTGATGAGTGGTGGTCTTGAGGCTTGAACTCAGGGTCTAAGACTTTTGCTCAATGCTAGAGCTCTACCACTTGAACTACAGCACAACTTCCATGTTTTTGTTCATGAAGTGAAAATTTGAGTCTCACAGACATTCATCCTTGGGGTGTCTCCAAACTGTATCCTCTGATCTCAGCCTCCAGAGTAGCTAGGGATTATGCCACTAGTGACCAGAATAATGTTTGTGATTTCTTTTGCTCTGATGATGCACTTTTCTCCTAGCAGAACTCCTGTTTTCTATTTCCAAAGTCAAACACCTGCTCGCCACACCAATGCATTTTCTGTTTTCTATTCCCATAGCACGTGCTTTTCTAGGGTTTTAAGACAGGTAATCCACTGCTGACAGCTCTCCCCATCACAACCTGATGGAGATTGATAAGGGATAAACTGGGGCAAGACCAAACCCAAGCTCATTCATCTTCCTCCTCTCAAGAGAGAGTCGACTTCTCATTCAAGTTTTGATAAATGTGAATTTAATTACTAGATTGTTACACTTTTCCTGCAACCGAGTTAAAAATATGCTATCATTTCTTATTTTGATTTAAAAACGATAAGGGAGACTGGTGCTGGTGGCTCATGCCTTTAATCGTAGCTACTCAGGATTCTGAAATCTGAGGATGTGGTTCAAAACCAGCCCCAGTAGGAAAGCCCATGAAATTCGTTTCTCCAATTAACCACTAGAAATCCGGAAGTGCTGCTGTGGCTTAAAAGTGGTACATTGCTAGCCTCGTCCTGAAGAGCTCAGGGACACTGCCCAGGTCCAGAGTTCAAGCCCCATAGCAGACCAAAACAAAATCAAAAACAAAAAATAAAATTATGAAATAATTAAAAGTACTGTGAATATATAGGATATACAATATGTTTTTAAATATTACAAAATGGGGCTGGGAAGATGTCTCAGTGGTAGAGCGCTTCCCTTGCATCCCTGAGGCCCTGAGTTCGATTCCTCGGCACCACATAAGCAAAAAGAAAAAAGCCAGAAGTGGCGCTGTGGCTCAAGTGGTAGAGCGCTAGCTTTGAGCGGAAGAGCTGAGGGACAGCGCCCAGGCCCAGAGTTCAGGCCCCACGACTGGACCCCTCAAAACATAAAAAAAAATACAAAATGGTTAAAGAAATATCAATCACAGTGCATAAATCTTGTATTTTCATTGTATCCAACATAGAATAAATTGTAGTTACCGATTAGTTGGAAAAAAACAATGAAAGAGGAAGTTTTAGAATGAAAAAAATATTCGAATCTAATTTATTGAAAATGAAAATATTCACTAGCATCAATGTTTTCTTAATGATTTTAGGATACTCATTTTTTTGGGGTCTGTTTCTGTTTTTTGTTTTCTTTTTGGTTTTTAACTCTGGGCCTGGGCGCTGTCCCTCAGCTCTTCAGCTCAAGGCTAGTGCTCTACCACTTGAGCCACAGTGCAATTTCCGGCTTGTTTCTGCTTATGTGGTACTGAGGAATCGAATCCAGGGCCTCATGCATGTGAGGCAAGCACTCTACCACTGAGTCAACTTCACAACCCATTATTTTAGATATTACATCTTTGTGACCTTATGTGGTTCAAGGGGTAGAATGCCAGCCATGAGCAAAGAGGGTCTTCAAGAGTTCAAGGGACTAAGTTTAAGACACAATACCATAACAAAAACATGCAAATAACCAATATCCATTCCTGTTCAAACGATTTTCAAGGGAGGAAATTGCCCTAGTGTTTGCTAAAAGGAAAAGATCCAACACATGGTAATGTTCATTAATGTAAAATATAATGTTATCATTATACCTAATGGGTATAAATGGAGTGCTAGTATCCTAAATACAAGAAAGAATATCATTACTTTCATGAATATGTGTAGTGGTATATGTTTATAAATTATGTTTTCTATGTTTTATATTATATAATATATATGATTATAATTTATGCTGTGAATGGTTATAATTGTTTATAATTCATAAACAACATATTCATTATATTCAATATATTCAAATATATTCATTATATACAATATGTAATTTAAATATTTATAATATGTCATGTTGTCTTCTTCATATAAATTATAGAGTGCCTTGGTAGTCTCAGGAATAACAATTGGGATCGAGAATCATCAAAGTGAAAATTGTCTTTGGGGTGGGAAAAAATTGCCTAGAATTTGTGAAGCTTTGAGTTCAACCATTCTCCCACTCAAATTAAATGTTTGAATTTTAAAATGTTAACAGTTCTAAAGACAGCAGTACTTCATGAGACAATATAAGGCTATGGAACTTATACAATACATAAAACACATTTAAAATCTAGTGAGAATTATACAACCTATGAGGGTATTTATTTTTCACAAGTAGTAGTAGCCAGGATCAATTGTTGAACACTTGAAAAATAAGACTTATTCAGGCAGCGAAAGAAGCGCCTATGAGGAAATGCAGGGAAATTTCATGTTATAGGCACAGATAAGGTTTGAACAAGAAGTGGCCCACCGAACATCATGCTCCATGTATACCCAGCAAACACATAATTCCTCTGAATCTGGAGATATCAGAACTGACAGATGGGTACTGACTCTGGAGAACAGTGACATGTGGGATTGTCACACTGTCACAGCCTTATATACCAGGTACACCTGACCCTGAGTTTTTTTTTTGTTTTTTTGCCACACCTCCCTTTATGCCTATTTTTTCTGTGGTCAATTAGAGATATCTCTGATACATTCCTTCGATCGTCATATTTCAGCCTCCTAGGTAGCTAAGGATACAAGCATTAATCATTGGAATTGTAGTACATCTTCAGTATATTTAATATAATATTAATATTAAATGATAATTTTATATTATATGATATTATGATATATAATTTATTACATATTTTGTATATATACTATATAGTATTAGTATATAGTATATATACATTATTTATGTATGTATATGTTTATATATATTCATTATATGTACATTATATATATATACATTATATATACATCATGTATATACTATATATGTTGTATATACATTTTATAATATATTTTCATTATTTATGATATATTACACATAATATATTCAAATATATTATATATGCTATATTAATACTTATATAATGTTAGTATATTTTAATATCTTTTTATTGTAAAAATATTGTACAGAGGGGTTACAGTTACATGAACAAGCTTTGTTGCCTTTCTTTGTGTGTCCCATACCATCCCTTCCCTCCCACTTCCATAACTATGTTTTCCCCTTTGCCCCCCTAAATTGTAAAGTTCATTTTCTTTTCTTTAACTTTTTTACTGTGAAAATGCTGTACAGTGGAGTTAGTTACATGAGCAAGATAATGAGTACATTTCTTATCAAGCATTGTTGCCTCCTCCTTTGTTTTTCCCCTACCATACCTTCCCTTCCATCTCTGCAACTACACTCTTCCCCACCCAGCCAACTCCCACCCGTAAATTGTAAAGTTCGTTTTCCTACGTAGTGTCTTGTACATCTCATTGCTAAAATGGGTCAACCTGTATCCCTATTTAAACATTTTGTTTTTTCCCTACCCCTCCACAAATTATACCGTCATCAAATTTAGTGAGAATAAGGGTTATATCATAAGGGGAGGAATATACAAAGCAACAAAAAAATCACATGGTACATTATGAATGTGTTAGAAACAATAGCAAGAAAGAGAAAAAAAAACACTTGAGCCCCTAAGTGGGTGTTCATTTTGCTTAACTTCATTTTATCAGGTCATATGTCCATAGCTTTTGACCTTTTCTACTTGTCCCAGATGTATACTAATTATTGCAAATAAGGGAAAACATGGGACATATTTTTCTTTGGGCCTGGCAGAATTTATTAAATATATTTTTCCAAGTCTTTCCATTTCCTAACAAATGGGCGAGGCATAGAATTCCATTGTGTGTATACATACATATACATATATGTGTGTGTGTATGTATATATATATATATATATACATATATATATACATAAATATATATCACACTTTCTTGATCCATTCATCTACTGAGGGGTGTCTGGGTTGGTTCCATATCTCATGCATGGTAAATAATGCTGAAATAAAGATAGTTGTGCTGGTAGCTTTATTAAGGTCTGGTCTGTGATCATTCTAGTAAATGCCCAAAAGTGGGATTGCTGGGTTATAGGGGAGCTCTATGTGGAGTCTTTTGAGGAAACTTCATACTACTTTCCAAAGTGTTTGAACAAGTTTACACTCCCACCAACAATGCAGTAGGTTTCCCTTCTGTCCACATACCCTCCGGCATCTGTTGTTATTAGAGTTCTTGATTATAGCATTCTAACTGGGGTGAGGTGGTATCTCAATGTTGTTTTGATTTGAATTTCTTTTATGGTTAGAAAGGTTGAACATTTCTTCATGTGTCTATTGGCCATTCTTATTTCCTCTTCAGAGAACTTTCTCTGTAAGACTTTATCCCACTTATTTATTGGGTAATTGGTTCTTTGAGGATTTGTTGTTGGGGGATTTAATTTTCTGATTTCCAGGTATATTTTAGGTATGAGATCCTTGTCCATTGTATGGCAAGTGAATATATTCTCCCAATCCATGGGCTTTCTATTGATCTTGCTAACTTTGTCTTTTGCTATGCAGAAGTTCTGCACCTTCATGCAATCCCATTTGCCCAACCTTTCTTTGATTTATTGTGTTTCTGGATCTCTATTAAGAAAATTTCAGCCTGTCCCAAGAAGACCTAGGGTTTCTCCTATTCCGTCCTGTAATATTTTCAGGGTGCCTGCTTTGACTACGAGGTCTTTGATACATTTGGAGTTGATTCTGGTGCAGGGTGATTTAGAGGCATCTAACTTTAGTTTTCTACAGGTGTTAAACCAATTTTGCCTGCACGATTTAATGAAGAGGCTGTCTTTTTCCATTCTATGTTTGTAGGTCCCTTATCGAAGATTAGATTGCTATAGGTCTGTGGGTTCATTTCTGGGTTTCAAATTCTATTCCGTTGGTCCTGAGGTCTGTTCTTGTGCCAGTATCAAGCTGTTTTGATTACTATGGCTTTGTAGTAGATTTTGAAATTTGGTATTGCTATTCCCCCAACACTGTTGTTTCTGTTAAGGATTGTTTTTGCTATTCGGGTCTTTTATAGTTCCATATGAATTTTTGGATTGTCTCTTCTATTTCTTTGAAGAATTAGATTAGAATATTGATAGGTATCACATTGAATTTGTAGATAGCCTTGGGAAGTATTGCCATTTTCACGATGTTGATCCTTCCAATCCAGGAGCATGGGAAGCTTTTCCAATTTCTAAATTCTGCTTTGATTTCCTTTTACAGGTTTTTATTTTTTCTTGTAGAGGTCCTTCACTTCTTTAGTTAATTCCTATGTATTTTATTTTTTTGTGGGACTGTTCCAAAAAGAGTGGCTTTCCTGATTTCAGCCACACTTTCTCATTGTTGGCATACAGAAAAGCCATAGATTTTTGAAGGTTAATTTTATACCCTGCTACTTTGCCAAAGTTTTGAATCATAGCTATTAATTTGGGAGTGGAGTCCATGGGATTCTTTAAATACAAAATCATGTCATGTGCAAAGAGGGAGAGTTTTATTTCATCTTTCCTTCTTTGGATCCTCTTTATGTTTGCATCTTATTTCTGTAGCTAGGCATTCTAATACTAAATTGAAGAGAAGTGGAGAGAGTGGATATCCTTGTATTGTTCTTGAGGTTAGAGGAAATGGCTTTAGGTTTTCACCATTAAGTATAATGCTGGCTGTAGGTTTGACATTCACAGCCTTTGTTGTATTGAGGATTGTTCCATAGATTCCTAATTTTCCAGAGCCTTCATCATAAAGGAGTGTTGGATCTTGTCAAATGCTTTTTCTGCATCTATTGAGATAACCACGTGATTCTTATCCTTGCTCTTGATGTAATGAATTATGTTAATTGATTTGTGTATATTGCATGCTTGAAATGAATCCTGTTTCATCATAGTGTATGATTTTTTTATGAATTTTTGAAGTTGATTGGCCAAAATTTTGTTGCAACCATGTTCATCAAAGAAATGGGTCTATAGTTCTTTCTTTGATGAGTCCATGTCTGGTTTGGGGATGAGGGTTATGATGGCTTCATAGAAAGTGTTTGGTAGTGAACATTCTCTTTCAATTTCATTGAAGATTTGGAGGAGAATTGGAGTGAGTTCTACTTTGAAGGCCTTATAAAATTCAGGTGTAAATCCATCCTGTCCTGGGATTTTCTTAGATGGAAGGTCTGTTATTGCTGTTTCTATTTCAGTGCTTGATATGGACCTATTAAGTTGATTTAACTCATCTTGGTTTAATTTTCGCATGTTGATATTTGCTAGGAAATCGTGATTTCTTCCAGATTCTCAAACTTATTAGCATAAAGTTTTGAGAAGTATTTCCTTATAATGATCTGAATATTGGTTGTTTCGGTGATGATGTTTCCATTCTCATCTCTGAGTTTGTTTATTTGGGTGTGTTCCCTTCTTTTTATGATAAAATTTGCTAAAGGTCTGTCAATTTTGTTAATTTTTTCATAGAAAAACTCTTTGTTTTGTTAATTCTTGCTATAGATTTTTGTATTCTAATTAGTTTAATTCTGATTTAATTTTAATTATTTCTTTCCATATACTGGATTGGGGTTTAGCTTGCTGTTCTTTTCCAAGGAAGTTCAGATGTCACATTAAATTCTTGGTTTCATATTTCCCCAATTTGTTGATGTAGGAACTCAGAGCTATAAACTTGCTCCTGAGTACTGCCTTTGCTGTGTCCCAGAGCAGCCGGTAATTTGTGTGTTCATTTTAGTGGAATATCATGAACACTTGAATTTCTTTCTAATCTCTTTCACAACCCACTGTTGATTCAACAGTGTGTTTTTCACGCTCCGTGTGTTACAGAACTTTCTTTTGTGGCTTATGGTGTTGCGTTCTAATTTTATTTCCTTGTGGTCTGAGAGAATACAAGACATAACTTCAATGTTTCTGAATTTGGACGTTTGCTTTGTGACCTAAAATGTGGTCTATTTCGGAAAATGTTCTGTGTGCTGCTGAGAAAAACGTGTATTCAGATGCTGCTGGTTGAAATATTCAGTAGGTGTCTGTTGATCTATGCAGTTGTTTAGATCTGCGGTTTCTCTGTTGAGTTTTTGCTGAGTTGATCTATGTAGTGGGGATAGTGGTGTGTGAAAGTTCACAACAAATAATGTCTTTGGATCTATGTGCGATTTGAAGAAAAGTAGTGTTTCTTGGATGAATGTGGGTGTTCCGTTTTTCAGTGAATAGATATTTAAAATTGTAATATCCCCCTGAAGGAGAGATCCCTTAATTAGTATGTAGCGACCTTCTTTATCTCTTCTCACGAATTTTAATTTTCAGTCTATTTTATCTGACATTAGAATTGCAACTCCGGCCTGTTTATGGGGGTCGTTTGCTTGGTCGATTTTATTTCAGCCTTTCACTTTCAGAATATGTTTGTTTTTATGGGCAAGGTGTGACTCTTGAAATCAGCAGATAGAAGGATCTTGCTTTTTAATCCAACTAGACAGTTTATGTTGCTTAATTGGAGAGTTAAGTCCAGTTCCAGTCTGCTTTGAAATTTTTTTCAAAATGGTTCAGCCTGGGTGGAACACTCAGCTAATAGTATGGAAGGGAGCACCGAGAGGCATGACTCACCTCACGACGGATCACTGCCCACTCCCAAGATCCAACTAGGAGCTTTATAACTCCAGCAACTTTAATATACACTATTGGAGCTGGAGTTACCACAGCTGCTGGCACCAGACTTGCCCTCCAATGGATCCTTATGAAAGGATTTAAAGTGGACTCATTCCAATTACAAGGACTCGAAAGAGTCTTGTAATGTTATTTTTGTCACTACTTTCCCGGGTCAGGAGTGTTAGTATATTATATGAATATAATATAACATAATATAATATAATATAATATATCCCTACTTTCTATCTTGTGTCTTTTGAGAAATTATGCTCTTCTTATATAAGATTTCTAATATTTGTGGGAGTGCAATGAAGTTATATTTAAAAATCTTTCACTGAGTTTTGTATCATTTTCATCGGTGTCAAGAAATTTCAACATTGCAATGTAAAGAAATGAAATTGAAACGTAAAACTAAATGAATAGCTGATCAAAGATCATATCTTTATTGCAGTTTACAGTTATAATTTTTTGCGAATTAAATCCATGAAAAATTAGACTTCCCTTATCAAAACATATAAACCTTATTTTTGTTGCCTACAATTTTGATGTAGCTCTATACCAACCGTGTGTACAATCGACAGAATTCCCATGCATAAATACTCGAATGCATGTGTATTTAGTATGATGTTTAGGAACAAGAAATAATCTGAACATTTTCCTTTTTATTTTTCCCAGTAAGTTTCTAAGTACCATTCACGATATGAAGAATGAAAAATTATTCAAGCATATTTTTAAAAGAAGATAGAAACAAATAAAAATATTTGATATATCTCTGTTGCTAAAGATAAATTGGAAACCATGATCTATGCACTTGCAGGTTGGAGAGAACTGGAATACAAACATATTTCTGTGGTGAATTTAGATAGAAAAAGACATTTCACTTTGGATACACAGAATAGACAAATATGGGGAAGCGGTTAGAATATAATGTTTCTGGAAATGTCCTTACAATTTGACTGGAAATAAAGAAAAACAACAATATTTCCAGTCAATCTATCTACTTAAAGCAATATAGTCTACCCCATTCTGAAATTCTCACTAAGATTATGTGTTTTGATCTTTTAAAAAATGTTCTTTGGCCTGTTGAGGTGGTGAACATTATTAAAGTTCCTTTCTAGCTGGACTCCCATGGCTCACGCCTTTAATCCTAGCTACTCATGAGGCTGAGGTCTGAGGATCATGGTTCCAAGCCAGCCCGGGCAGGAAAGTCCGTGAAACTCATCTCCAATAAAATCACTAGAAAACCAGAAGTGGTGCTGTGGCGCAAGAGGTAGAGCACTCATCTTGAGCTGAAGAGCACAGGGACAGCGCTCAAGCCCAGAGTTCAAGCCCCACCACTGATCAATCAATAAATAAACAAATTTCCTTTCTTTGTATGTATGCAAATGCCATGATGAAATCTCTTACGATATATAATTTAATATTTCTATTTTTATTTTATTTATTTTATTGGCATTAAATAGTTATACAATGGGTTTTCAATTTAATATATCAATTTATGAGTACAATACATTTTGACTGATGTCATCCTGTTCATGATTTTTACAACTAAGAAAATTGTGTTAGTACATTTTTGCTCACAACTCAGTTTAAATTTTATATTCACAAGGGAACTTTATTTTATTTCTTTTCTGTTTTTTCCTCCATCTGGTACCAGGATTTAAAACCAGCTTGTTACCTTACAGCTGTTGCTCTCCCACTTGAGCCATGCCTCTAACCCTGCATGTTGCTTACTATGTTGAAGATGATGTCTTTAGAACTTTTCTGCTTAGGCTAGATTTGAACCTCAGTCCTCAGTTCAGAGACTGCTAGGTAGCGAGCATTACAATTGTGAACCCATTGGTGCCTGGTGATTTCTTCACTTCTTCATCACTCTCCTGTCTCTTTCTTTCACTCTGGATTGACACCAATATTGAAGGAGAAATCTCCAGGACACATTGTGATACTTTGTGCAAGGCCTCAGTCAGTGTGTGCACTTGGTCCATTCCTTCCTAGGAGACTGCTGTCAATGACTTATTTTGTCACCATATTTGTAGACAACCTTCAGTCCTGGGCTGAAAAACCTGCACAGACCTCTAATCATAGTTTGTATTTATCAGCCGCCACTTTAGAATAGGATCTACTGGAGGTTAAGATGTTGTGGCATCCTTTCTTGTATAATAAGGAAGAGTTATACCTTCCATCATTTGACGCTCCTATTTCTTTGCCTCAAGTCAAAATGGATTCTCATTTAAATTCTCCAAGACAATTGATACTGTCCTGCATCACCTGCACACTATTGAGGATATAAGAAAACCAGGTAGTTTAGTGAATGCTGCAGTCAGCTTCATGGGAAGCTCACTGTTGCTGCAAGTTAAACTTTCAGGAAGGAAGTTTTATTTTATTTCTAGGTTGGCTTCTTTGTTTTGGAGCCAGAGATGTGGTACATGGTGGGCGCGATCAGAATTGGAATATATTGGCCAAATGGAAAAAGAGAAATGGGAAGAGGTAATGATCCCATCCTCCCTTCAACTGCAATTCTCCAGTGACACTGCTCTCTCCCATTAGGTCCTCATTCCCATCTACTGTTTGGTTCCTTCTTCCCCTTCATAACTGAGAATGTGACTGCCTCTCTCTCTGAATCCACCTAAAAAGAAAGACATTTTGCTCTTCACTTCCCTAAAATATAAAACTGTCTTCTGAGAATGTCTTCCCAATTCCTAGGAGGGAATTTTTTGACAAAAAAAGAAAGCTCCTTTTATGTACAATTCATTTCTGCAATTGTTTTCATCTGGCTAGGTATAGAAAAGAATTACAACCAAGTGGCATATTTCAATTGATATTTAATGAAAGTAATTTATCACTGTTTTATAGTGTTCTACCATTGAGGTGAAATGACAGCAATAATCCTTTGTATACTTTCGAGAATTGTGTATTTGCTAGAATATCATTTTCTCTCCATTGGTATTCTGATTAGGTGCTCTAATTCCCTTCTAATACACAAAATTGTGAGATGATCAGGGGACATCTTGTTCTTTAGAGTGTGAGTGGTTACTCACTCCAGCTTACGAAATTTGAGATTTCAATGATCTATAAGGACCTTGGAGATAGTGCAGACTTGCTAATGCTTAACCATCCATTCATAGATTTATATGGCAAGTGTTTATTTTCACAGTACCTGAGTTTTATTTAGTCCTGACTCATTGAGCCTGAAATGCTTAGAGATACTTCAGGGAACTTAGCTCCCTGCTGTTCAAATGGCAAGGTTCTGTAAATGAATTCCTCAGGTAAATGACAGCACATGCTGCTGGAGTTTGCATGAGTACATTTAAAACCTGACCCTTTTTTATCACAAGATTTAAAATTACAAGTATTAGTAGATACCTGGAAGACCTAATAAATTATGGGGCCTTATGATAAATACAAATAAGATTGTTAACCCATCCAAGTTTTTATACTGTGATTTTTTTGTTTATATCCCAATACTTGCATAGCAAAAAAAGCCAATTTCTTTAGAATTCACAGAAATAATTAAATTTTACAAAAAGATTAGCATAATGATAACAAGCCAGACTTCTGTAACAAAATAATCAATATTCATGTTTTATTCCAACAGAGTTTAAATGAAGATGAGCCAGGCACCAGTGGCTCATGCTAGTAATCAGGAGGCTGAGATGTGAGGATCATGGTACAAAGCCAGCCCAGAGAAGGAAAGTCCATGAGACTCTTACATCCAATAAACCACTAAAAAACCAGAAGTGGTGCTGTGGCTCAAGCAGTAGTGCTTGCCTTGAGCTGAAGAGCACAGGGACAGCACACAAGCCCAGAGTTCAAGCCCCATGACTGACAAAAAAATTGATAAAGGTTACATAATTATAATTAACAATCAACATAAACATTCAAGAAATATTATGGTATATGCATTGAAAAATCCAATTGAAACACTCCCTCAATAAAAAATAGTAAGTTTCAGGCACATGTTTTGTTAATCTACATCATTTATTTTAATTGAAAGAAAAAGTAAGAAGAGGTTTAATAAATCTGAGGTTTTAGAAATTAGAGATTTTAAAAATTACATGAATCACTGGGTGCTCGTGGTTCATGCCTGTAAGCCTGCTACTCAGTAGGCTGAGATCTGAGGATCACTGTTCAAAGCCAGCTCCAGGCAGGAAACTCTGTGAGACTCTTATCTCCAATTAACGACAAGAAAACCAGAAGTGGTGCTCTGGCTCAAGTGGCAGAGTGCCAACCTTGAGCTGAAGAGCTGGGAAACAGCACCCAGGCCCAGAGTTCAAGCCCCATAATGAAAAACAAATTACATGAATCACTGTGATTTTATTTGTTATTTTCTCAATAGATAGTATTATAAAGTATTACTGATACATAGTAATATGTATATGGTTGACTTTTACAACTTGATATTTTTGAATGTATATTTTGGAATATATCTATATATATACAAATATCTATATGTGTCTTAATAGATAGGTATATATACATAATTAATAGATACATATATAAACATATCTCCATTTTGATAGAGATATATGTATGAACATGTATGTATGCAAAATATACCACAGAGTATTTTTGTTTTCTATCTTTACTATGTATCCTTTCTCATGTTTTGTCTTATACTATGTATGTATTCATTCTCTCCCTCTGATCCCCAACCTAGAAAACACTCATTATTCTAATTTTTCATTTCTTATAATTCTTCTAAGTGGAATCCTACAGTATGCATTTTTTGGTCTGAATCCCATCATTCAACATAATTACAAATGGCATAGTCAAAATGTTTTTGCATTTATCTATCTCATTTATCTTAAAAATGTAGTTTTTTTGTTTCCATTTGTATTATTTCTCTAATGACTAATGATGTTAGCTACTTTGATATTGCCTGTGAATTTAATATCTTCTTGGGTGAACCACATGCGCAAACTCTTTAGCAATTTTTAAGTTAGAGAATTTGTTTCCTTATTGATGAGAAGTGATTTATTGATTGATTTTCAATTTTTAGTTTTTGGTGCCAGTACTGGAACTTGAACTCAGGACCTAATTGCAGTCTATTAGTTTTTTCATTTAAGGTTCTTTATCATTAGAGCCACAGCTTCACTTTCAGCTTTTTTTAAATGAATAATTGGAGATAAAGTCTCATGATCTGTTCTCTGAAGACTGGTTTTAAACCATAATCCTCAGATATCAGCAACATGTCTAGCTAGGATTTGCAAGTGTGAGCCACCAGTTAAAAATCATCAGTGATTTTTAATTGTTCTTTGTATATTCTATATTACTTTACTTCCCACAAAATTGGTATTTGTATTACAGGGATATTTATTATCTATTATTATAGATATACATTTTGATGAAATTCAACATTTTATGTTATTGGCCTAATGTGATCTAAAGTGTTTCATTCATTGCCTGTATTTTCTCTTCTTGGGGATATATGGTATTCCATTGTAGTAATTGGCATCCCACATCATTTTTTTCTGTAGAGAAATATTTAATTACTTCAGAATTAAACCATAGCAGACTTTAGGCTACTTAGCACTATATTAACACTACATAGTGACATTACTAAGTTCTTTTTTTTAAATTTTATTTTATTTGTGAACATACTGTACAGAGGAGTTACAATTACATGGGCAGGATAATGCGAACATTTCTTACCAAGCATTGCAGCCTCCTCCTTTGTTTACCCTTCACATCCCTTCCCAGCCTCCCCCCTCCCCCCAATCCCAATCTTTCTCCTTCCCCCCTCCCCCCCCGCACCGAAGTTGTAAAACTCGTTTTGGACATGACAACTTGTACTTCTCATTGTTGCAACAGGACCACCTGTATCCCTAAACAACTGGTTTTTCCCCATCTCCTCCACAAGTTATGCTGACATCAAATATAGTGAAAGCAGGGGTTATACTGTGGGGGAGGTACATACAAAGCAACAAAGAGATAATCTTATAAATGCGTTAGAAACACATGCATGAAAGAAAAAAACATTAAAATACACAGCTAAGGGTTCATTTTCCTGACATCACATTATCTGACCTTTTCCGCTTGACTCATACATATACTAGATATTACAAATAAAGGAAACCATGGGACCTATGTTTCTTTGGGCCTGGCTTACTTCACTTAATATAATTTTTTCCAAGTTTTTCCATTTCCTAACAAATGGGGCAATGTCATTCTTTCTGATGGAGGCATAGAATTCCATTGTGTATATATACCACACATTACCAAGTTCTTAATGACTGTAAGGTAATGAATAAGGGAGTTGAAACTTCTTCAGCTTTCCAAAATAGAACTCATATGTGAAGTCAATATAAAATATAGCCTAGATTTCTTAACACCATTCAAGAAACATCCATTGCCTTAATTTGTACAGATGTCTATGTTTCAAAAATATTTGTGTGTGTCCAAGGGTAAGTATGCATGAACCAAGATTCCTTAACATGTCCTTTGAAAAATACAAGTAGAAAAAACACTTACTACAAGTTACTAAGGGAGCTGAAACAAGCATTTGCTTTACAAAGAGAACAAAAACTATCTCTATTCTGAAAATGCAGGTTCAATTGCGTTAGCTCAATCATTGCTTTGGTTAGAAGTTCAATATGAGGAGCCATAAATAAGAAAGATGAAGGAGATACCTGCTAGCACAAGTGGGGTGAGGGGTCTATGACATGTGTCCAACTGAGATAAGGATGAAAAAATTAAGAATTGAGTAGAATTCCAGCCCAGAGGCATTTAAATGAAACAGTGGTTGAAGGAAAAAGAATGTCAACTCAGATTGAAAGTTGAAATTAGGCACTAGAAAATAGCCAAAAAGTTAGCAGGATTCTATGTGGTCTTATTAATAGTGTTCATCCTGAAATACTGTAACTTATTCTGAAATATGATATTTGTTTTCCATTTTGAGTTCAATGCTTTCCTGTAGTAAGTAAAGCAGTGATGAATGTATTTCATATTTATTTTGCATAGACATCGAATATGAAGAAGACATGAGATTTTTGACAAAAAGTTAAATTTGACAAAATTTTTCTCTAATGTGCCTGCATTTAATTCTCAGGTATTATCTTTTAAAAATGAAGAAATGATGCTTTAAATATGCTATTGTATTGTTACTGTATTGTTTACTGTATATTTTCATGAGTAAGACTTTATACTATATCTTCTATTACTCAAAAATGCTATAAAGAAAAAAAATAAGACTCTATACCTGATAGTATATATATATATATATATATATATATATATATATATATATATGTATATATATATATATATGTCTTAGATATAACAATAACCTGGTAATTTATTGTCATTTACATCTCTACATGTTTCAATATGTCTTCATTAATAGAATGAGAGGTATTCAGATGAGACCAATCAGTGTGAATTTCACCATATGGTGATATAGTCCTTAGATTTTTCTAGAATTTAACTTCTACATAGATATATCTAGGTTTAGTAACAACTATACCCAATTTGCAATGGAATCTGCAAATAATCACTGTAAATCTGTTCAGATAGCTAGCTGTATTTACTGGTTTGGGTATTACAAGTTCACTCCACCCTAACCCCAATGGATTGCTTGTCTTAAACTATAGATAGCAACAGATTTTAACTCTATCTATTCTCTATCATATGTACCTTAAATATATAAATATATATATATATTGTTTTAAATACATACATAGTTTTCTCTATGCATGAATACTTATAAAACATAAAATAGCCACAGTTAGTTATTAATAACCATTAAGTATTAAGAAAATAGAATAATTATGATATGCTGTAATAAAAGTTATATAAATATTGTTACTTTTGTCATATTTTCACAAAGTATGTGTGTGTGTGTGTGTGTGTGTGTGTGTGTGTGTGTGTGTGTGTGTGTGTGTGTGTGTGTGGCTTGAAATGAGACCTAGCTCCTTGTACATGCTAGCCAAATTCATCACCACATAAGGTAGTCCTTCAGACTTCAAAGTAACAGGTCTTCTTATGGGGATGGTGTGATACAGGAAATATGCCATCACACAGCTCTCAAGTGAGAAAAGAAGGTGAAGAGAATGACATAGGACAGAGTAGGCAGTGGTAGGCTAATATAAGGGTTATCATTCACAACACTGGGACCTCACTACAGTTGATCAGATGCCTGAGACAGACATTCAGTACCTTATGAGTGGGTTGCATATTTACAGAAGACAAACTGGGCCCAGAAGACACAGTGAGCAAACGATGATTTACTTTCCCAGCCAGCGAGAATGGGATGGTAGGAGATTTCATTGTGCTTCTCAGAATGGCATGACATTTACAATCTATGAAGTGTTCTTTTGTTCAATATTCTATTGGATATTTGTAGACAGTAGTTTAGTGGTTTAGTGTAGGTAAATAAAGCTTGGAACATGAAATTGTAGATAAAAGGAGACTTTGTTAGGTGAATGTATTCTTTTTCATGAGATATGATAATTTAACTATTTCATTTATTTTATTCATGAGAAATAATAATTTAACTTTCCAAACCCCTTTACAATTTCTCATTTATTACCGCTATAGTTTTTCTTTGTATTGTTACACAAACATGAAAAAGATGTACAATTTCCTTAAAATTATTGTAATTAATTTGTATGTGATGTTTAATATATTGTTTCTATAAACATTTTTGTTTAGGAGCTATGAATGTGAAACTTCATTGAAATTATTAAATAATGTCACTATTGTCATTTTCTGATCCTACTGGTTTTGATCAAGATTAAATATTTTTTTCATGCCCCTCTTTGTATATAAGTGATGGTTTTGGTGTTATTGAAATTAATTACCTAATTTAGACAGTCTCTCTTTTTGTAGCGCAGACTGGCCTCAAGCTCATAATGATCCTGCCTCAGCCTCCTAATACTTTGATTTATAAAGTATTTTCCTATTCTCTACTGAGCAATAGCTTGAAATCTGTGCTTTGAACCCCATCACTTTTAATAATCCAGGCTAGTCAAGAAAGGATCACACTTTTGATGGTAAAATCGTTGGCTCTGTTATTTCTTTATAACTTTGTTTCATATGTATAGGGATATAATCTCAAAGTAGGTGGTATATTCTTTTAGGGAAAGTCTAATCTCAGCCTTCAGGAAGAAGGTTGTTTTAAGAACAGGCATATTTACTTTTCATCCCTTTGCTAAACGTTACAACAGGAAAGACATAGACTGACATGTTTATTCTCCAGAACTTTACATTCAGTTTGCCCTGCTATGTAGTGATGTTATCATCTCATAACTTTCTAGATTGAGACTAATCAAGAAAACAGTTAACTATTTTTTCCTATTCAGCTACTTTCCCCATAGAATGTGTATGGAAACTATCTACACGTTTAAATTGAATGTAATGCCACCTGAGAAAATTAGTTGCTAAATATAGACAGAGTTTGCCTGCCACTGGTGGCTCACATCTCTAATCCTAGCTACTCCGGAGGCTGAGATCTGAGGATTGCAGTTCCAAGCCAGCCCAGGCAGGAAACTCCATGAGACTCATATCTCCAATAGACTACTTCAAAAATCTGGTTCTGTGGCTCAATTGTTAGAGTGCTCTTGAGGGAAAGGAAGCTACGGACAGTGGCCAGGCCCAGAGTTCAAGCCCCAGGACCAACAAAAGAAAACAAGAGTGGGTAACAATGTCCAACAAGAAATGTACTCACTACCTTATGGTATATAACTGTATATAACCTTGACAAAAAATTAAATTTAAAAAATAAAATGTACTTGCGTAACTAAAAAAAAAAAAATGGAATCTTGCCACCACAATATTATAGTGATAAAAAAAAATCTACAGAATTGCCTAGTCATCAATTTGTGGATACTTATTCAAAACCTTGTTTCCATCTTTATATTCATAACCCTTCTTGATGCTTACTTCCAGTAACCTCATTCTCTTGTTGTATATAAAGTTTAGCAGCACTTATTTAAACTTCTTAGCTTTTATATAATAAAATTTCATTAACTTCATATAAATGCATCTGGTTTCTGCCATTCTTACTGTCTCGATTGCCATTAGGTCTCACTCATTTCCTACATACAGAATTACCAAATTTTTACTTTCCTATAGGCTAACCCATTTTCAGACTATTATCAAGACACTAAAATTGGACTTGTAAAGATGGAAATTAAAGACTCATTCAGTGCTGGGAAGGTGGCTCCGTCGTAGAGTGCTTGCCTTGTATGCATGAGGCCCTGGGTTTGATTCCTCAGCACCACATAAGCAAAAAAGAAAAAAGCGGAAGTGGTACTGTGGCTCAAGTGGTAGAGCGCTAGCCTTGACCTGAAGAGCTGAGGGACAGTGCCAAGGACCAGAGTTCAGGCCTCATGACCGGACCGCCAAAAACAACAAAGACTCATTCACTTCTTTTCAGTTGAAACAGTGCTCAGCCCATAAATATTGTAAACAAGTCCCTATAAAATGTATTTTTCCAGAGTAGTTGAACTGGAAACTCTATGGAGGTTCCTTAAAAGATTAAACATAGCTGGGTGCCGGTGGCTCACGCCTGTAATCCTAGCTACTGACAGACTGAGATCTGAGAATCATGGTTCAAAGCCAGCCCGGAAGAAAAGTCCGTGAGACCCTTATCTCGAATTAACCACCAGAAAACAGGAAGTGGTGCTGTGACTCAAGCGGTAGAGAGCTCGCCTTGAGCTGAAGAGCTGAGGGATAGCGCCCAAGCCCAGAGTTCAAGCCCCATGACTGACAAAAAAAAAAAAGTTTAAACATAGAGTTTCCCTATGACCCAGCAATCCCACTCCTGGTCTTTTACCCAATACACTACAAACCAGGCCACACTAGAGCTACCATCAAAACCATGTTCATTTCAGCATTGCTTACCATGGCCCTGATATGGAATCAACACAGATGCCCCTTAGTAAATGAATGGATCAAGAAAATGTGGTAAATATACACCATGGAATTCTATGCATCCATCAGAAATAATGATATTGCCTCATTTGTAAGAAATGGAAAGACTTGGAAAGTAAGCCAGTCGATATGCTTGAAAGAAAATAGTATCATGAATAAAATAATAATTTTCTGAATATTAGCAGGAGAATTTCTCTACATTTGTTTTAAGACTCTGCTAGACTTAATATGACTTAGGAACTTAGGAACTTCGAATGTATAAAGAATTTTATGGTAGAAAATCATTTATAACATATTTCTATTTTAATAATGATCAGTATTCATACAGAACTATATGACATTTAACATTGTTGTGCAGATCTACACACTAAAGTTACTGGGAATAAATTATTTTTCTTTGGTTCTTTCATGTTTCACATACAGAGAGCTAGACAGGAATAATCTTGCTCAGAATGGTCACAAACAAATTAAAGTGGCTATTAAAGAAGTGCTTGTTAAACTAGCTCAGCTTCTAAGTTTAAGGTATCAAGAAATCCCTTAGAATATTTTCTGCATTAATCTCAATATCTAAACTTAAAAGTAATCACAAATTTAATGCAAAGTTTAATATTGAGTAGATATTGAGTTGACTGGACAGAGGTGGGAAATGACACTGCAAGCTTGAATAATATGCAGATGGCTTCAATCAGTCCCACACACACCAATTGGGATGGAAGTGAGAAAGAGGAGGCAGGAATAGAGTTCCACTGCAGGGTGACCTCCTGAGCACAGTAGGAAATTGGGCTAAGCCATGCCTACACCCAGGTGATGAACCCCTACAGTGACAGCTCTGCATGGCATTTATTTCCCATCCTCTCTCTGGGTCTTAAATTTTTCCCAGTTCATTTTCTTTTTACAGCATTCACAGGTGCTAAAATTATTGCAAATGGTAGTGTTTCCCATTATTAGGGAATAAAGCTTAGCCATACTTGGAGAATATTAGCCAATCATACATATTAGCATATGAATGCAATCAGAGTGTTTTTAAAGAAATTCTACAGGGGGTTCCGGGGAGATGGCAGAGGAGAAGCTGGAATCTGAACAAGCTCTCACATAGAAAGCAGTTTTAGAGTTCCAGTGAACAGTCCTAAGCCAGAGAATCATACCAAGTGTGCCATCACAGGACAGAGAGTTACATAAGAGAGGGAAAGCCAAGGAAAGAAGACACATCTGAGTGCTTGCCAGCAGCTGCCCCGGCAGCGGCGGCAGGGTCCCGGGGGAGACCGCAGTCAGGAACATACCTGAGTGCTCACACAGAGAGTCCGGGACGAAGGAGCCAGACGCAGCAGGCGAGCAGATTCTACTCAACACCAGCAAGAACCGACAAGGAGCGGACATCTTCATTCTGCAGTTTGCAGACCAGAGACGACCCAGGATACAAGACTCGGCGTGAGTACAAGCCCGACGTCCTCACTCCTTCTCAGGGAGCAGAGGAGGTAAGGCCACGCCTCCCCCCACCCCAGCACCAGTGATCTCCATCTTGGATAGCGACAAAGCTCGGAGGAGCTTCCAGCTCCGAATCAGGCCTTGGAATAAAACGAGTCATTTAGCAGGTCACAAGAACTTAATGGCGAAGTGACCTTCCAGACTCAGCTCCATCCAGGGAAAGGTCACCCAGCTCAGGCGCCAGCCATTGGAGTGGCTTTCCTCACTGGGTAACCAGAGCCAGAGGCTGCCCCTCCCTCTAGCAGCCACCAAAATCAATGGAAAAACAGAAACACTGAGAATGGCTCCAGGCTGGGCTCTATGATATTTTTCACAAAATAGCCCCAGGAAAAAGCTACTGATTGTTGAAAGGCCTCAACTCTACCCAGAACCTAGTCTCACCACTGCATCCCCCTCTTTTGTGATTCTCAAAGCAGATCACCCTCCCATTAAACTAATCTGGGAGGGGGATCTCAAAATCTTGGGTAAAGCAAAGCATTTTTCTGCCTGTTCAAACAAACTGACTGAACAAACCAATCAAGCCACAGGACCTCAAGCTGACCAGAGACTCCAACAAGAGGCTGGTTACAGACAAAAGGGAGATACAAGATTCTTCCCACCCCTCCCAAAAAAATTCAAAAAAAAAATCAAAGAACTTTTTTTTTTCTTCTTCTTCTTTTCTTTTCTTTTTTTTTTCTTTTTTTTTTGGTACCTTATATATATATAAAGAATTTTTTCCTTTTCTAAAAATTTTATTAATCTTTAATTTTTGCCTTTTTTGAAAAAATAATTGTTTTCTAGTAACTTTTTTTTCCTCTTATAATTTTTATTTTAGGAATACGTGAATGTGGGTTTTCCTTTCTTGTCTTCTTTCTCTTTTATTTTTCTTAACTATCTTTTTGTTTTTCGTCTAGATATACTGAACTTCTGATCTTTTTTTTCCCTTTCTCATCCTTCTCAACTTTTCCTCTCCTTTGATTTTCTTTATGTGAGTTAACTCTTGTCCTGCACATCCTCAGATAAACCCTTAGTTAACTAGTAGACCCTATCCCCCATTGTGTACACACTTAATCCACAAATTTATTACTCAATTCAAAACCTCTGAGAATTAAATTCCTTAATAGCAGTACTACCTCTTTATACCTATATAATATTTTAAGCATTTTTTTAAAGTTTTTCACTTCTCCTCTATGTCCCTTAGCTTCTCTTTATATACTCACATTCCTCTCTAAATAGATGGTCTTTTAATCATCATAATAATATTAATTTTTCCGTTTCTATTTTTTTCTGGTCTCATTTCATTTCTCTTTCCCTTTCTTCTATCTCTCTCTCTCTCTAATTGCATCCTACACAACCTATTTCCTGCATTGTGATTAGGACATAGTTAACTCTCCCTGTGCCTCCCCACACCAATCTACTTCTATTTTTTACCCTCATCTCTCCCTAACCCTAATAATTTCTGGTTTTCCAAATTCTTCTCTGCGTTTCGAAGCCCATTAACATATAGCTGTTAGATGTTGAATAGATGTATCTGTTGAACTAGATTGTATCTGTAGACTATTGACTGTACGAATGCAAACTTTGATTGATGGTTGCCTTAAGATAGTGTTCTAGCACAAAACTGGTGCTATTTTCATCTCAAATGGGCAGAGTAAGCCGGAAAAACACAAGAAAAATGGCAAATCCGGATATCTCAATTCCCAATCTTGATAATCAGGGGTCAGAACAGATAATGAATAATCCATAGGAGATTTCCCAAATAGCTCTGCAAACACTGCTGGCAAACATGATAAATGAGAAGTTTGACAACTTACAAAGGACGCTGTATGAGCATGAAAAAGAGAGAGAGGAGGCATCTGAAAAGCTTATACAGGAATATCATAAGCGTGAGGAAGCCACTCAAAAACTGATACAGGATTTGTGTGAAAAACTTGAGAATACTCAAAGAGAAAGGGAGGAATGGTGTGAGCAGGCTGAGAACACTCAAAGAGAACTGCAGGAATCCCATGAATGGGAGGAAAGAGAACTACAGGAATCCCACAAACGGGAAGAAGCAAATCAAAGAGTAATACAGGAAAAGAGAGACCAGGTAGAGAATACACAAAGATCACTAAAGGCATTCATGGAATCCATTAACATAGAGCTGAAGGAAGTCAGGGAGACCACAAAGGGAACGCTGAACAGAACCCAACAGAAGGAATGGGAGTCCAAAGAAACCATAACCAATCAACTAAGTGATTTGAAAACAAACACTGAACACCAAATTAAGGAAGTAAAGAAATTCATACAAGACCTAAAACAGAGCTTCAACAAAGAAATTGAAGCCATCAAAGCTGACCAAATAGAAGGAAAAGAGATAAAAAACAAAGTAGAGAGTCTTGACAGCAGGTTAGACCATGCAGAAGATCAAATCTCAGGGATTGAAGACAGCCTAGATATTATAGAGAAAGAACATACAACCATCCAAGACAAGTCCAAGAAATATGATAGGTCTATCCAACACCTGGAAGACACCATCAGAAGGCCCAATCTAAGGATAATGGGTGTAGAGGAGCACCTAGAAACAGAAGTTAATGTTTAACAGGATCCTAGCAGAGAACTTCCCAAACATACAAAAAGATAGGCCTATTCAGATACAAGAAGCCTTTAGAACCCCAAATAAACCAGAACAGAATAGGACATCCCACCATCACATTATAATCCACACAGGATCAACTCAGACCAAGGAAAAGATCCTTAAAGCTGACAAGGAGCAAAGATTAATGATCTATAAAGGAAAACCAATTAGAATCACCTCAGATTTCTCAGCAGAGACAATCAAAGCAAGAAGAGCCTGGAATGATGTATGCCATACCCTAATAACAAACAACTATCAACCAAAAATACTGTACCCAGCTGAACTCTCCTTCATAACTGAAGGTCAAATAAAAACCTTCCATAGCAAAGAAAAATTGAAACAATACATCTCCACCAAACCAGCCATACAAAAGATTCTTAAAGATGTCCTACACATAGAAAACCAACAAGACCGCAATAAAGGCCAAGAAACTGCACCCAAACTGAGAATCCAAGAACCATAGGAAGAACCCAGTTTTTGCAGCCCCCAAGAAGGTGGATAACATGGCAAGAACTCCCAAATACCTCTCAGTCCTATCTCTTAACGTTAACGGACTGAACTCTCCAATTAAGCGACATAGACTGTCTAGTTGGATAAAAAAACAAGACCCTTCTATCTGCTGCCTGCAGGAGTCACATCTTGCCCGTAAAAACAAACACATTTTCAATGTTAAAGGCTGGAACAAAATCTACCAAGCAAACGGCCCTCATAAACAGGCGGGAGTTGCAATCCTAATATCAGATAAAATAGACTTCAAATTAAAATTCGTGACAAGAGATAAAGAAGGTCGCTACATACTAATTAAAGGATATCTCCTTCAGGAGGATATTACAATTCTAAATATCTATTCGCCAAACAATGGAGCACCCAAATTTATCAAAGAAACACTACTTTCCCTTAAATCCCATATAGATCCAAAGACATTAATTGTTGGGGATTTTAACACACACTCTCCCCACTAAATAGATCAAATCGGCAAAAGCTCAACAGAGAAACCGCAGATCTAAACAGCAGCATAGATCAACTAGTCTTAACAGAAATCTACCGAACATTTTACCCAGCAGCATCAGAATACACGTTCTTCTCAGCAGCACATGGAACGTTTTATAAAATAGACCACATTTTAGGCCACAAAGCAAACTTGTCTAAGTTCAGAAACATTGAAGTTATACCTTGCATTCTCTCTGAGGACAAGGGAATAAAATTAGAACTTAACACCAAAAGCCACCAAAGAAAGTCCGGTATCACATGGAGGCTGAACAACACACTGCTGAATCATGAGTGGGTCATGGAAGAGATTAGAAAGGAAATTCAAATGTTCATGCTATTCAACAAAAATGAACACACAAATTACCAGCTCCTCTGGGACACAGCAAAGGCAGTACTCAGAGGCAAGTTTATAGCTCTGAGCTCCTACATCAAGAAATTGGAGAGATCGGAAACCAACAATATAATGACACTTCTAAACCTCTTTGGAAAAGAGCAGCAAGATGAACCCCAATCCAGTAGATGGAAAGAAATAATCAAAAATAAATCAGAATTAAATGAATTAGAACCCAAAAAAACTATAGAAAGGATCAACAAAACAAAGAGTTGGTTCTTCGAAAAACTTAACAAAATTGACAGACCCTTAGCAAATCTTATCAGAAAAAGAAAAGAACACACCCAAATTAATAAACTCAGAGATGAGAATGGAAAAATCACCCCGGAAACGACCAAGATTCAGAACATTACAAGGGAATACTTCTCAAAACTTTATGCTAATAAGTTTGAGAACTTGACAGAAATCTACCTTTTCCTAGCAAATATTGACAGGCCAAAACTAAAACAAGATGAGTTATACTATCTTAACAGGCCCATATCTAGCACTGAAATAGAAAAAGCAATGAGAGACCTCCCAGCTAAGAAATGTTCAGGATCAGATGGTTTTACAGCGGAATTTTACAAGGCCTTCAAAGCAGAGCTCACAGCCATACTCCTCCAACTTTTCAATGAAATTGAAAGAGAATGCTCACTACTGAACACATTCTATGAAGCCATCATAACCCTCATCCCAAAACCAGGCAGGGACTCATCAAAGAAAGAGAGCTATAGACCCATTTCTTTGATGAACATTGATGCAAAACTTCTCAACAAAATTTTGGCCAATTGACTTGAACAATTCATCCAAAAAATCATACACCACGATCAAAGAGGATTCATTTCAGGGATGCAAAGCTGGTTCAATATACACAAATCAATTAATACTATTCATCACATAAACAGGAGCAAGGATAAGAACCACATGGTTATCTCAATAGATGCAGATAAAGCATTCGACAAGATCGAACACCCCTTTATGATGAAGGTTTTGGAAAAATTAGGAATCCATGGAACAGTCCTCAATTCAATAAAGGCTGTATATGACAAACCTACAGCCAACATTATACTCAATGATGAAAAACTAAAGCCAATTTCTCTTAATTCAGGAACAAGACAAGGATGCCCACTCTCTCCACTTCACTTCAATCTAGTATTAGAATGCCTAGCTACAGCAATAAGACAAGATGCAGACATAAAGGGGATCCAAATAGGGAAAGAAGAAATAAAACTCTCCCTCTTTGCAGATGACATGATCTGGTATTTAAAGAATCCCATAGACTACACTCCCAAATTAGTCAAGCTGATTCAAAACTTTGGCAAAGTAGCAGGTTATAAAATTAACCCCCAAAATCAGTGGCTTTTCTGTATGCCAACAATGAGAAAAGTGTGGCTGAAATTAGGAAAGCAACTCCATTTGTAATAGCCCCACAAAAAATAAAATACCTAGGAATTAACTTAAACGAAGAAATGAAGGACCTCTATGATGAAAACTTTAAAATCTTGAAAAAGGAAATCAACACAGAACTTAAAAAATGGCAAAACATCCCATGCCCCTGGATTGGAAAGATTAACTTCGTGAAAATGGCAATACTTCCCAAGGCTATCTACAAACTCAATGCAATACCTATCAAAATTCCAACCTCATTCTTCAAGGAAATAGAAGAGGCAATCCAAAAATTCATATGGAAAAATAAAAGACCCGAATAGCAAAAACGCCCCTCAATGGAAAGAACACTGCTGGAGGAATATCAATACCAAATTTCAAACTCTACTATAAAGCCATAGTAATCAAAACAGCTTGGTATTGGCATAAGAACAGACCTCAGGACCAATGGAATAGAATTGAAAACCCAGAAATGAACCTACAGACCTATAGCCATCTAGTCTTCGATAAGGGAGCTAAAACAATAGAATGGAACAAGGACAGCCTCTTCATTAAATGGTGCTGGCAAAACTGGTTAACTACTTGTAGAAAACTAAAGCTAGATCCTTATATATCACCCTGCACCAGAATCAACTCCAGATGGATCAAAGACCTTGAACTCAAAGCAAGATCAATAGAAAGCCCACCGATTGGGAGAAGATCTTTACTAGCCATACAACGGACAAGGGTCTCATATCTAAAATATACTTGGACCTCAAAAAATTAAACCACCCAACAACAAATCCTCACAGAAACAACTGCCCAATAAATAAGTGGGTGAAAGACTTAAAGAGAAACTTCTGTGAAGAAGAAAGAAGGATGGCCAATAGACACATGAAGAAATATTCAACATCCCTAGCCATAAAAGAAATGCAAATCCAAACAATATTGAGATATCACCTCACCCCAGTTAGAACGACAAGAATCAAGAACTCTAACAACAGATGCTGGAGGGGATGTGGACAGAAAGGAACCTTACTTCATTGTTGGTGGGAATGTAAACTTGTTCAACCACTTTGGAAAGCTGCATGGAGGTTCCTCAAAAGACTTCACATAGAACTCCCCTATGACCCAGCAATCCCACTTTTGGGCATTTACCCAAATGTTTACAAACAAGACCACAGTAAAGCTACCAGTACAACAATGATTATTGTAGCATTATTTACCATAGCTAAGATATGGAACCAACCCAGATTCCCCTCAGTAGATGAATGGATCAAGAAAATGTGGTATATATACACAATGGAATTCTATGCCTCCATCAGAAAGAACGACATTGCCCCATTTGTTAGGAAATGGAAAAAATTATATTAAGTGAAGTATGCCAGGCCCAAAGAAACATAGGTCCCATGGTTTCCCTTATCTTCAATATCTAGTATATGTATGAGTCAAGCAGAAAAGGTCAGATAATGTGATGTCAGGGAAATGAACCCATATATATGTATTTTAATGTTTTTCTCTTTCATGCATGTGTTTCTAACGCATTTATAAGATTATCTCTTTGTTGCTTTGTATGTCCCTCCTCCACAGTATAACCCCTGCTTTCACTATATTTGATGTCAGTATAACTTTTGGAGGAGATGGAGAAAAACCAGTTGTTTAAGGATACAGGTGGACCTGTTGCAACAATGAGAAGAACCAGTTGTCATGTCCAAAACAAGCTTTACAACGTTGGTGCGGGGGGGAGGGGAGGATGGGGAAGGTGAAGGATTGGGATTGGGGTGGAGGGGGAAGGCTGGGAAGGGATGTGAAGGGTAAACAAAGGAGGAGGCTGCAATGCTTTGTAAGAAATGTACGCATTATCCTGCCCATGTAATTGTAACCCCTCTGTACAGTATGTTCACAAAAAAAATTAAATTAAATTAAAAAAAATAAGTTCTAGAAAGCCAAATTGCATTTGATATGATAAGGTTGTGAGACAACCATATTTTGAAAATATTTTTGAGACTGGTGACGTGTCATTTCTACTACCAGAAAAGTTCAAAGAAAAATTGTATTTTTTACTTTGCTATGAATGATTCCAACTTGGAAAAGTTTTGTGTAGACCAAAATTCATTTATGTATTTTTTTATATTCACAGGTGCAGTACTGAGATTGAGGTAAATTTAACCTGAGATTTGAGTGAAGCATTCTTAACCTATGTAGATATTCTTTTAAATTACTTATTACTGGAATTAATTTACCCTTATACATGTGTAAATTTATATATATGAAAAATTATGTAGAAATAGGTAAATATGTATTGTATATTATCTATTTTTCTTTCTATTCAGTTATCATCTACATACTTGCATATGAACACACACACACACACACAAACACACAAATAGCATTGTGGAACATAAGCCCCAGAACTAGATTTTATCAATATTTTCACATGTAAATTTTCAAGTTTCTATTTAATTTATATGTTACCACTTTTCAAAATTTTAAAGGTGTTCTAAAATTCATTATGAACTTTCTTTTGTCAGGCGCAGTGGTTCATACCTATAATCCTAGCTATACTGGAGGCTGAGATTTGGTGATCTTGGTTAGAAGTCAGTCTGGGTGGGAAAATCTGTGAGAATCCTCACTGGCCCAAAAAAGATAGAAGTGTCATTTTGGTTCATGTGTTTATATTTTAGGATAATATACTGGTTAAATATTGAAGTATGCATCCAGATTTACATATTTTGACAGATTTATGTTTTGTCATTTTATAACCATGCGTAATTCAGATTCAAACAAATAAGAAAAAAGTAGTATTTAATATTAGATTTTTTGTATGTGAAAATCTCATAAATTATTATGTAGAATGCCAAAGAGTGCCTGAAGGTTGGTAACTTCTCACTATTTGGAAACAGAAGCTAGATATCAATGAAGGTTTAATTTCTAAATGTGTAGACAACCCTATTCTGTCTCAAGTAAATTCTCCTTTTTGTTTTCTAAATGAAGTTTATTAAGCTTAGTGGCTAGTGGGTCACACCTGCAGTCCTGACAACTCAGATGGCTAAGATCTGTTCAAAATAAGCTGGAGCAGAAACAGCTATGAGAGTATTATATTCCAAGTAACTACCACTGGAAAGAAAGGAAGAAAGGAAGAAAGGAAGAAAGAAAGAAAGAAAGAAAGAAAGAAAGAAAGAAAGAAAGAAAGAAAGAAAGAAAGAAAGGAAGAAAGGAAGAAAGGAAGAAAGAAAGAAAGAAAGAAAGAAAGAAAGAAAGAAAGAAAGAAAGAAAGAAAGAAAGAAAGAGAAAGAAAGAAAGAAAGAAAGAAAGAAAGAAAGAGAAAGAAAGAAAGAATGAAAGAAAGAAAGGAAGAAAGAAAGAAAAAAGAAAGAAAGGAAGGAAGGAAGGAAGGAAGGAAGGAAGGAAGGAAGGAAGGAAGAAGGAAGAAGGAAGAAGGAAGAAGGAAGAAGGAAATAAGGAAGGAAAAATGAAGGAGGGGAGAGAAAACGAAAGGAAGATATAGAAGAAACAAAGGAAAGAAGGAAGGATAGAATGAAACAAAGAGAAATAGTGAGAGAAAGAACAGAAGAGAAGAGAAAAGAAAAGGAAAATGAAAAGAAAAGAAAAGAAGCCACAAATGTCTGAAAGATAGGCCCTGAATTCAAGCCTCAGTACTGGAATGAGACAGAGGAGAGAGAGAGAGAGAGAGACAGCGACAGAGAGAGAGACAGAGACAGAGAGAGACAGAGACAGAGACAGAGACAGAGAGACAGAGACAGAGACAGAGAAAGAGAGAGAGAGATTAAAGAGAGGAGAGATAAAGAGGAGAATAGAAAGGAGACAAGAGATAGAGGGGAAGAGAGAAACTTAAAAAATTAAATCCACCAAAAACAAATCTTCAAAGAAACAACTGCCCAATAAATAAGTAGGCTAAAGAATAAAAGAGAAAATTCTCTGAAGAGGAAAGAAGGATGGCCAATAGACACATGAAGATATGTTCAGCCTCTGTAGCCATAAAAGAAATGCAAATCAAAACAACATTGAGATGCCACCTCACCCCAGTTAGAATGGTTATAAACAAGAACTCTAATAACAACAGATGGTGGAGGGGATGTGGACAGAAGGAAACCTTATGGCATTGTTGGTGGGAGTGTAAACTTGTTCAACAACTTTGGAAAGTAGTATGGAGGTTCCTGAAAAGACACAACATAGAGCTCCCCTATGACCCGGCAATCCCACTTTTGGGCATTTACCCAAATGTTCACAAACAAGACCACACCAAAGCTACCAGAACGACTATGTTTATTGCAGCATTATTTACCATATCTAAGATATGGAACCAATCCAGATTCCCCTCAGTAGATGAATGGATCAAGAAAGTGTGGTATATATACACAAGGGAATTCTATGCCTCCAACAGAAAGAATGACATTGCCCCATTTGTTAGGAAATGGAAAGACTTGGAAAAATTTATAAGAAGTGAAGTAAGCCAGGGTCCAAGAAACATAGGTCCCATGATTTCCCTTATTTGCAATAACTAGTGTATGTCTGAGTCAAGCAGAAAAGGTCAGATAAGTTGTTGTGAAGCCATGATTCTGGAGTACCAGAGAAAAGTAATGAACACATTTTAAGTTTTAGCACATTTTTTATATTGTTAAAATACCATACAGAGGGATTACAATTACATGGGCAAGGTAATGAGTACATTTCTTTTTGGGGAGGGGGCTTTATATATATTTTTTTACATTTAAACTGATATATATTTTTCCCCTTCCCATCCTCCCCTCTCTGCCTCCTCACCCAATCCTCCCTGCCCCGCCACCAAAATTGTAAAGTTCGCTTTTGACATAACGATTTATACATCTCATTGTTGCAATGGGTCCACCTGTGTCCCTATTTAAACGATTTGTTTTTCCCCTTCCCCTCCACCAATTATACCGACATCAAATACAGTGAAAGCAGGGCTAATACTGTGGGGGAGGGACATATAAAGCAACAAAGAAATAATCCTATAAATGTGTTAGAAACAATCTCATGAAAGAGAAAAAATACATTTGAATACATATCTTAGGATTCATTTCCCTAACATCACCTTATCTGACCTTTTGTGTACATTACATTTCTTCTTAAGCATTATTGCCTCCTCCTTTGTTTCTCCTTCCCATCCCTTCTCATCTCCCCTCCTCTGCCAAATTTGTGAAGTTTAATTTTCTTCATCACATCTTGTACATTTCATTGTTGCAATGGGCCACCTGTAACCCTATTTAAACAATTGTTTTTTTTTCCTTCCCCTCCACAAATTATACCAACATCAACTATAGTGAAAACAGGGGTTATACCGGGGGGGAGGGACATACAAAGCAACAAAACATCATCTTATAACTATGTTAGAAACTATAGAAAGAAAGAAAAAACATTTGCTTCCTTATCCTGGTGTTCATTTTGCCTAACATCAGCATGTCTGACTGTTTCTGTTTGTCTCAGACATATACTAGTAATTGCAAATAAGGGAAACCATGGGACCTATGTTTCTTTGGGGCTGGTTTACTTCACTTAATATGATTTTTTCCAAGTCTTTCCATTTCCTAATAAATGGGGCAATGTCATTCTTTCTGATAGAGGCATAGAATTCCATTGTGTATATATACCACATTTTCTTGACACATTTTAACCCATTTTAAATCCTTTCTCTTATGAGCTGAATTGTGTCTTCAAAGATGAGTTGATTCTCCAATTGTCCATATCTCAGATATTTACTACATTTTTACATTATATTTTATAAACTATACACATTGTATATTAAATACATTTATGGGATAGTGTAGGTGAGATGAAAGTAGTTAAGATGAGGTGAGATTGGAATATTGTGGGCTTTAAAATTAATGGAATGCTCTTTCTTTGTCTCTCTCTTTACCCCTCTCCCTCTCTTCCTTTAGGACTGACATCTTTATCAAAAGAGAAACACAAGGATAAAGGCAGACATAGGTGTACTGCAATTTCAAGCCAAGATATAAACATTGCTAACAGCCACCACAAGCTTTGAGTGAGGAATAATAGGATTCTTTCTTACCGGACTGAATGGGGCACGACATTGACAGCATCTTGACCTTTTACTTCTAACCTGCAGAACTGATTGACAAGTACCTCGGTTATTTTAACCACCTACTTGGTGGTGCCTTGTTACAGCAAGACTAGAAAAGTCAAACAAGCTTTGTGTGATAGGTTGCCATTTACATTTTTATAACTGAATATTCAAGGTTTCAGAAAGGTTAAGTAAATTATTCAACTTTAGTATATTGATAAATAATAGTGCTGTATCATGCCAAATCCAATATTCTTTTCATTGTAAGTATGCCTCATTTAAAAAATAGGTGGCATAACTTTTATATAACTCATGCAATCTATTGTGATATAATATTCCACACAGTTTCTGAGTGCAATGTTAGATACATATTCTTCTCTCAAAAATAAATAGCTTTAAAGTGTTTTTTCCTAAGAACAAGAGAGAAAATACTGATATTGTCCAGTGTCTTTAATTGGGTAGCATCTTCTGAACTTTGTCAACTTGTCCTTTTTCTTCACTTTGTGACAAACCTTGAAATCAAAGTGAATGTGAAAATTATATCAGACTCTATATGTTGGGAAAATAATAAAAACTACATAATCCAGATACTCAGTTTAAAGGTTGAATACACAAAAGGTACAGAAGACCTCTATAAAAATCAATCATGTATACAGGTAGATGTTAATATGTTGTCTGTTAACTTTAACATCAGGTTCTAGGACATGTTTTATGCATCAGTTTTAGAAACACTCATCAGCTCAGGTTTAGAGTAGATATTGAAACAGTGGTGGGATTGTTCTACTGTGAATAAAGAAAGTCGTAGCATATTTGGAAAGGAAAATAACGAGCGTATCATTTAACAAAACAGTATTAGGGAACATTTTATTTTACTAATTTCATAGAATTGTACAACCTTTATAGTGAGATTACTTTAGGTTTTCAATGAATGTTATCATGTTTATACAATTTTCAAAGGCATTTGCCTTTGTATGAAAAGTGGCCAATACAGTTATCTATGGCACTATTATAGTATATGTGATTCCATTTTAATCATTCAATCTTCAGTATACTTGATTGAATCTGTCAGATATATAATTTAGCAAAGTCAGTAACATGTATTCTGGACGGTTTAGTGAATATTGAAAGTTATCTAAAATTGAAGGGATATATTTATAGTTTTAAAACATATCATCTGAAAGAAAACTAAATCCCATTGCTAATATAATAATCAAAAGAAAATTTGAGATACCATTGCATCATTTAAATTTCAATTCTTGTTATATCTCTAAGTCTTTTTAGCAAAAGCTTTACATCTTCTGTTTTTTTTTTTGTTTGTTTGTTTGTTTTTTGTCGGTTGTAGACCTGAACTCTGGGCCTGGGCACTGTCCCTCAGTTTTTCAGCTCAAGGTTAGCCCTCTACAACTTGAGCCACAGCGCCACTTCCGGCTTTCTCTGCTTATTTGGTGCTGAAGGATGGAACCCAGGGCCTAATGCATCCAAGGCAAGCACTCTACCAATAGAGCCACCTTCCCAGCCCAAAAGCTTTACATCTTCTAAAGATGAATCCTATCAATTTTTATTCAGCCAATTCCAGAATGAAAAAATGAAAAGTGGTTAGACAAACTAAAATTAAAGCCTGAAATGGCTAAGTTGATGAAGTTTTTTAAAAGCCAATTGGCATAACCTCATGCAGTCGGTGAATATTAGTCAAGGTAAATTTTCATCCTCATTTTGCTATTGGTTAGGAGAATGCTATCATCTAAGGCTATCATACTATTGGCTATGAGAATGCTGTCTTCTTTGAATTAAAGCTAACCCGAATAAAGCTAGAGCACAAACGAAAGCTAAAGAACAATTTATACTCTTTTTCTTGAAAGAGAGAAGAGAGTGGAAAATGAAAGAGGGTGAATAACGTAAGATATACCAAGTGTAACTAAGAAATGTTCAGTGAACATCAGCAGACTGATGATCAATAAGAAGATGGAGTGGTAGGAGATTAAGAATCTTTAATATTGTTACAATGAGATGTACAAGTCGTTATGTCAAAAACGAACGTTACAACTTTGGTGGGGGGGCAGGGAGGATTGGGTGGGGAGGGCGGGGGAGGGGAGGATGGGAAGGGATGGGAAGGGGAAACAAAGGAGGAAGCTACAATGCTTGATAAGAAATGTACTCATTATCTTGCCCATGTAATTATAATCCCTTTGTACAGTATTTTCACAATAAAAAATAAATAAAAATTTTAAAAAAGAATCTTTAATACTGTTAGAATAGGTTATTTGCAAGTATGTAAACAGGAAAAATAAACTTACCATTTCTTAGGGGAAAGGGGGAAGAGAGTATGATACAGTAGGAAAAATAGATTGCCATACAATGTTAACATGTATGGTCATGTAATAGTAACTTCTTTTTGGACTTCTCCATGTGGGTTTACTTTGCAAACTCAATTTATAGATAATACCAGAAGAGTGACTGATGATCAGTTTTATCAAGTACATTAATTTGATTAGGACAGGAGTAAAAGTTTTAAGTTTTTTATATATGTCAAATAAGAAAAATGACCTTTCTCTAAGTATGTTCTGCATTTTTTCAGTGTTTCATTCTGCAATTTACTTACAATGTCTTGGCTTTGATTCCATTTCAGTTATTTCTTCTATTTCTCTGAGTGGCCATCCATGTGCACAAATGTATCTGGATTTATCTTTGGTTTCTCAGCTGTATTTCTAATCAGATCCTTGTTACCTTCTCTCTTTGTAATTGTCTTATCTATCACTTCTATTTGAAACCATATATATAGTCATTTCAATACACTGAAAAGTTTGGTTCCATTTAAATTATTTATTTTAAAACCTTTCTTTTGTTAATCCTTATCATTTTCATGTTTTGATTTAATACCAGATATTGAGTTGGCAAAAACAAAAGGATGATTTGAGTTTCTTGATCGTGTTAGCTTCCTTTCCAAATAATTTGATTTTGCTTTTTGGAGGTAGAAAACTTTGCATCAATTGATAGACAGGATGAGAGGTATTCTTTGTTATTGGTCATCTCTAATGGATAACAGGTTTTTTTTTTTTTATTACTGATGCCTACTTCTTCAAATTCACTGACATGCTTAATGTATGATACAGAATATCTTGACACAAGCTTATGAAAATTTGAAAGCAGATCTGCCAAAATATTTGCAACTCTGAACCCACTTTAGTAATAACAAGTTATTCAGGATAAAAGAGTATACCTTGTACTCATTACCTTGTCCATGTAATTGTAACCCCTCTGTGTGGTATTTTCACAATAAAAAATTTTTTGTCAAAAAGTATACCTGCTTAGACTTCTATCTACCTTGTACCTTATTTCATCCAATTTTTGTTCTGTATTATTAGTTTGAAGCATAATTTTCATATTTTTTTGGGTCCGGTAGTGGAGCCTGAACTCTGGGCCTGGGCGCTGTCCCTCAGCTCTTTACCTCAAGGCTAGCACTCTACCACTTGAACCACAGAGCCACTTCCGGCTTTTTTCTTTTTTGCTTATGTGGTGCTGAGGAATCGAACCCAGGGCCTCAGGCATGCAAGGCAAGCGCTCTACCACTGCGCCATCTTCGCAGCCCAATTTTCATATTTTTATAAACTGGTTTCTTTTTGTCCTAACTGGGAGAATAATTAAATTACTTTCCATTGCCCCAAACAGAAATTTTGTGGTTATTATTTATTTGTACTAATTGCCTATCCATTGTATTCACTCAGATGTACCGGGTGTCAGGAGCCAGTGGCCAACACGTGTAATTCTAGTTATTCAGGAACCTGAGATCTGGATGCAAGCAGTTTGAAACAAGCCTCAAGAGAAAAGTCTGTGAGAGTCTGTTTGCAAATTCATTAGTGAAAAGCCATGCTACAGGTGTGGATCAAGTGGGAGAGTGCCAACCAACAAGATGACTAAGACCAGGACACCAAATTCAACATTTCTACCTCAATATAAAATAATGCCTTAACTTGTTGAATGTAATTTAAAAAATGTTCTCAAGCAATGAATTTTTTGCAAGCTTTTTTTGTGATTAAGTGATTACATGATTTCACAAATTTCACAGTATTGTGGGATAGTGATGCTTAGTGAAAGTCACAAACACATTCTAACTTTCATGGGGCAAATTGTCTATTGTGGTCTATAAAGTTTACGAGTTCTATGAGCTTTGAATATACACTTATTTCTTCCACCTCACATAATATGTACATTCCTTTCCTTTTGCTCAGTGTCAGCTTTTCTCTCTTTCTCACTCATTCCCTCCCTCCCATCACTGGCATTCAGTTGCTTAGCTAAAATAGTGAATTTTAAGTAAAAATTATACCATGTAACAGCAGTAAAGAAAAAGTGTTTAAAATATTTTTAGTTTTTTTTTTGGTCCAGTCGTGGAGTCTGAACTCCGGACCTGGGTGCTGTCCCTCAGCTCTTCAGCTCAAGGCTAGCACTCTACCACTTGAGCCATAGCGCCACTTCCGGCTATTTTCCTTTTGCTTTATGTGGTGCTGAAGAATTGAACCCAGGGCCTCATTCACGCAAGGCAAGCGCTCTACCACTGAGCCACCTTTCCAGCCCTTATTTCATTTTTTATGGCATCTATCCATCCATCCATCCATCCATCCATCCATCCATCTATCTATCCATCCATCTATACATACATATCAACCTATTCATAATCTTCATTGAAACATCTATTTCACTAATGAGCAATTAGAAGATATCTTGGGCCCTCTGTATTATACCACTATGTAAGATTCCCAAGGCCTCCAGGCAGCCTTAGAATGACATCCTACTTTTTTTTAAGTGTAAAATTTTATTTTTCTAGGATATTATGGTATTTTCTAAAAAACTCTGGTTTAAAAAAATAAATTTCTCCATGCAGAAGCAATTTCAAGAAGTATTGAGATATCTAACTAAAATACTCAAAACTGAGGGAAATTGGACATCCTTAGAGTTACATTTGCATAGGGCCTATTTTTATGTCATCTACAAACCAAATTTTATCCATTTGGCTTTTGATAGTGTATCATGAAGAAAATAACATCACCTCTAATTTCAAACCATGTAACTTAGGTTAACCACAGTGTGCGTGGCACAATTGCTATTGTAAAATGCAAGGTGCTCTTTGCTAATATTCTGGAGTGTTGATTCCCTCACTGTACGTGTCCATTTTCTGATAAAAAGGTGAAAGCTTGCCGGGTGCTGGGGCTCACACCTGTGATTTTAGCTACTCAGGAAGCTGAGATCTGAGTCAGATCATGGTTCAAAGCCAGACTGGGCAGGAAAGTCCATGAGACACTTAGCTCCAATAAACCACTCAGAAAACTGGAAGTTGTGCTATGGCTCAAGTGGTAGAGCACTAGCCTTGAGCTGAAGAGCTGAGGGACAGGGCCCAGGCCCCGAGTTCAAGCCCCATGACCTACAAAAAGAAAAAAAAATCGTGAAATCTTTAGTTAGACAATGTTGGAACATTAAAACACAAAATGAGCCTAATGTTTTGTTTGGACCTGTGTTCTTCTGGAAGTATAGTATGTTATAATCATTGTATTCCAAATATTCCTTTCAATTTAATATGTCCTCCCATGGGCTTTTTATGGTTTTAGGATGTAAGAACATAAGTACTAGTTGGGCATTAGTGTCTCACACCTGTTATCCTAGCTACACCCCAGGATGAAATCTGAGGGTTGTAGTTAAAGCAACTTGGGCGGAAGATCTGTGAGACTTTTATCTCCACTTACAAAGAAGAACACACAGAATTGTCTAGGAGACCTTAACTGGCCGTAAATAGGAGGAAGATCTTTTTACTCTCAGGTCAGAAGAGGTGAGAGGAGGGAAAGAAAGTGGAAACAATGACCATAGTCCAATTTAAATACCTGCCAGCATTTTATCTCTTACCAGCAAGAAGGTCCTCCAATGATTCCTAACTCTGCTCCAGGCTGGCCAAATATCTGGAATTTCTTCTCTGTCTCTAGATCTTTTCTGTAATTATTCTCTTGAAGCAACTTCTTCTGTGTTATAAGTGAAGGTTTTCTAGGGTTAGTTAGTGAACTAGTATTGAAAAAGCTATGATAGATTCTTACTTAAACAACTATGATATGTACCAGGTCCTGTATTGAATCCCCAGCAGCACAAAAACAAACAGCTAAACAAACAAACGTAAATAATTAAAAATAAAGAGTCTATGATCACAGCCACTGTGGATGTATGAGTCACCGATTCACTTGATCTTTTCTGATTCATTTGATTGTCTTTCTTCACTTGTCAAGTTCAATCAAATCCACATAGCCACTGTTACATAGTTTATATAATACTGTAGCTTTCCAGTGCTCTGTAGACTAAGCTTGTTTGGGCATACAATATTTTATTTTCATCATACATCCTGGCATACTTCCTACTTTCACTGTTAAGTAGTAAAAAGTGGGGCTGAGTCTTCCTTCCCTGTTTCTTTTCTAAAGCTTAGCAAAATGGTACCAATCTGTGTTTTGAGATCTCATGTAAGTTGGACAAAATCAGACTGATAATTGACTGTCCTCAATAAGGATAATTGATTTGAAAGCACATTTTGGTTTGTTATCATTAAAATTTATTTAAGCAAAAATATAATTTCTGCATGATTCTAATTATATTCATCCTGGCTATGTTAATGACTTATTTAAGGGATAAATTATTTAAACAGTCATGCTTCAAAAGATAAATGAAATGATAAAACTCTCCTTACATTATTCAGGACATTGTATTTGAAAGCTTTAATATTATATCTTTAACTGGAAGGTTTACTACTTTAGAACTATATCTTTAACTTGTAGATGATCCACAAATATATATATATATATATATATATATATATATATCATCCAGAAGTATATATATAAACATATATGTGTGTGTGTGTCTCCTCTCTCTCTCTCTCTCTCTCTCTCTCTCTCTCTATATATATATATATATATATATATATAAATATATATATATATATGCTTATATATGATACAAGGTAAATTCATTCTTCAGTTTTATCTTAGCTATCCTGGTGTCACTGTGTCCGATAATGCTCTTAGTAGTCTCTGCTTCTCCCTTTCTGAATGATACTTGTGGCTAAAAGTGCAAAACCAGGAACCTTTCCTCTTGTAGAAACCCAATAAAAATTGATTTCAACATTTTACACATTATAGGTTTTAACATTCCTTGTCATTTATATCTATGACAATACTTATTCATCAGTACTGAAAAACATACTGACAATAGGATCCAAATTATTGTAATGATAGTATTTTTGCATTCATAAATGAACTAACAAGATATACTGACATTCATCTTTTGTATTGTATTGATAATTTGCAAGAAATTGCTGTCATTTAAGTATATTGTCAATATCATAGAGGCCCATTATTTCTTATATATTTACATGAATATTTCATGTTCTATTAGCAAAGACTGTTGTCTTAATATGTTCTTGTATTTTAACTCATTGGGAGTTTTCCATGTGAAGTGACTTGAACGTTGTTTTCCAATGCCTCTGAAACTTGTAAAAATAACTGAAAGGAGCTGGGTGCCAGTAGCACACACCTGTCATCCAAGCTACTCAGGAGGACAAGATCTGAGGATCAAGGTTAAAAGCCAACTAGGGTAGGAAAGTCCATGAAAGTCTTATCTCCAATTAACCACCAGAAAAAAAGAAGTGTGCTGTGGCTCAAGTAATAGAGTGTTAGCCTTGAGCTGAAGAGCTCAGGGACAATGGTCAGGCCCAAAATTCAAGCCCTACAACCTACAAAAAATAAAAATAAAAAATAATAGAAATAATTAATGAAATGCTAAGACATGTGTTACTGGTTCTATAGATGATTACATGTTGATATTAAAAATTATAATTCTATAAAGAAACAATAAAGAAAGCAAACAAAATTATTAACTTAAAGAACCTATACAGAGCTGTTCCGGGAAGATGGCGGAGGAGAAGCTGGAATGAACAAGCTCTCGCATAGAAAGCAGTTTTAGAGTTCCAGTGAACAGTCCTAAGCCAGAGAATCACACCAAGTGTGCCATCACAGGACAGAGAGTTAGACAAGAGAGGGGAAGCCAAGGAAACACATCAGCTGCCGCTGCGGCAGCAGGGTCGTGGCAGCGACCACCGCCGCGGGGTCATACCTGAGACACAGAGAGTCCGGGAAAAAGGAGCCAGACGCAGCGGACGAGCAGATTCTACTCAACACCAACAAGAACAGACAAGGAGCGGACATCTTCATCCTGCTGTTTGCAGACCAGAGATGACCCAGGATCCAAGACTCGGCGTGAGTACAAGCCCGAAGTCCTCACTCCTTCTCAGGGAGCAGAGGAGGGAAGGCCACCCCTCCCCCCCCAGCACCGGTGATCTCCATCATGGATACCGAAAAAGCTCGGAGGAGCTGCTAGCTCCAGCTCAGGCCTTGGAATAAAACGAGTCAGTTAGCAGGTCACAAGAACTTAACGGCGAAGTGACCTGCCAGACTCAGCTCCATCCAGGGAAAAGTCACCCAGCTCAGGCACCAGCCATTGGAGTGCCTTGCCTCACTGGGTAACCAGAGCCAGAGGCTGCCCCTCCCTCTAGCAGCCACCACAATCAATTGAACAACAGAAACCCTGAGAATGGATCCAGGCTGGGCGCTGTGAGCTTTATCACAAAATAGCCCCAGGGAAAAGCTACTGTTAGTTGAAAGGCCTCAACTCTACCCAGAACCTAGCCTCATCACCACATCCCCCTCTTTTGTGATTCTCAAAGCAGGTCACCCTCCCAGAAAACTAACCTGGGAGGGGGATCTCAAAATCTTGAGTAAAGCAGAGCATTTTTCTGCCTCTTCCAACCAACCGACTTAAGAAACCAATCAAGCCACAGGACCTCAAGCTGACCAGAGACTCCAACAAGAGACTGGTTACAGACAAAAGGGAGATACAGGATTCTTCCCACTCCTCCCACCCCACAAAAAAATTCAAAAGACTTTTTCTTTTTTTCTTCTTCTTCTTCTTCTTTTCTTTTTTTGCTTGTTTTTTTGTTTTTGGTTACCTTATATATATATATATATATATATATATATATATATATATATATATATATATACATTTTTTTTTCCCTTCTAAAACTTTTATTAATCTTTAATTTTTGCCTCTTCTGAAAAAATAATTGTTTTCCAGTAACTTTTTTTTTTCGTTCTCATCTTATAATTTTTATTTTAGGAATATGTGAATGAGCGTTTTCCTTTCTTTTCTTGTCTTCTTTCTCTTTTTCTTTCTTTCTTAATTATCTTTTTGTTTTTTGTCTAGCTCTACTGAACTTCTGATCTTTTCTTCTCCCTTTCCCATCCTTAAAGTTTTTCACATCTCCTCTATGTCCCTCCCCTTCTCTGAACATATTCACATTCCTCTCTAAATAGACGGTCTTTTAACCTCTATAATAACATTAATTTTTAAGTTTCTATTTTTTTCTGGTCTCTCTTCATTCCCCTTTCCATCTCTTCTTTTTCTTTCTCTCTCTACTTGCATCCTACCCAACCCATTTCCTGCATTGTGATTAGGACATAGTTAACTCTCCCTGTGCCTCCCCACACCAATCTATTCCTATTTTTTACCCACATCTCTCCCTAATCCTAATAATTTCTGGTTTTCCAAATTCTTTTCTGCGGTTCGAAGTGCTTTAACATATAGTTGTTTGATGTTGAATAGATGTATCTGTTGAACTAGATTGTATCTGTAGATTATTGACTGTACAAACGCAAACGTTGGTTGATGGTTGCCTTAAGATAGTGTTCTAGCACAAAACTGTTGCAATCTTCATCTCAAATGGGCCGAGTAAGCCGGAAAAACACAAGAAAAATGGCAAATTCGGGTATCTCAATTCCCAATCTTGATAATCAGGGATTAGAACAGATAAAGAATAATCCAGAGGAGAGTTCCCAAATAGCTCTACAAACACTAATAGCAAACATGATAAATGAGAAGTTTGACAATGTAAAAAGGACTCTGTATGAGCGTGATAGGGAGAGAGAGGAGGCATCCCAGAAGTTTATACAGGAATATCATATGCGTGAGGAAGCTACTCAAAAACTGATACAGGATTTGCATGAAAAACTTGAGAATACTCAAAGAGAAAGGGAGGAATGGCATGAGCAGACAGAGAACACTCAAAGAGAACTGCAGGAATCCCAGGAAGAAAGAGAATTGCAGGAATCCCACAGACGGGAGGAAGCTAATCAAAGATTAATTCAGGAATTGACAGACCAGGTAGAGAATACACAAAGATCACTAAAGGCATTCATGGAATCCATTAACAAAGAGCTGAAGGAAGTCAGGGAGACCACAAAGGGAATACTGAATGGAACCCAACAGAAGGAATGGGAGTCCAAAGAAACCATAACCAATCAACTAAGTGATTTGAGAACAAACACTGAACACCAAATTAAGGAAGTAAAGAAATTCATACAAGACCTAAAACAGAGCTTCAACAAAGAACTTGAAGCCATCAAATCTGACCAATTAGAAGGAAAAGAGATAAAAAACAAAGTAGAGAGTCTTGACAGCAGGTTAGACCATGCAGAAGATCGAATCTCAGGGATTGAAGACAGCCTAGATATTATAGAGTAAAAACATACAACCATCCAAGACAAGTCCAAGAAATATGATAGGTCTATCCAACACCTGGAAGACACCATCAGGAGGCCCAGTCTAAGGATAATGGGTGTAGAGGAGCACCTAGAAACAGAAGTAAATGGTCTAGGAAATTTGTTTAACAGGATCCTAGCAGAGAACTTCCCAAACATACAAAAAGATAGGCCTATTCAGATACAAGAAGCTTTTAGAACCCCAAATAGACCAGACCAGAATAGGACATCCCACCGTCACATTATAATCCACACAGGATCAACCCAGACCAAGGAAAAGATCCTTAAAGCTGTCAAGGAGAAAAGGGTAGCCTGGAATGACGTATGCCATGCCCTAAAAACAAACAAATATCAACCAAGAATACTGTACCCAGCTAAACTCTCCTTCATAACTGAAGGCCAAATAAAAACCTTCCATAGCAAAGAAAAATTGGAACAATACATCTCCACCAAACCAGCCATACAAAAGATTCTTAAAGATGTCCTATACATAGAAAACCAACAAGACCGCAACAAAGGCCAAGAAACTGCACCCAAACTGAGAATCCAAGAACCTTAGGAAGAACCCAGTTTTCGCAGCCCCCAAGAAGATGGATAACTTGGCAGGAACTCCCAAATACCTCTCAGTCCTATCTCTTAACGTTATCGGACTGAACTCTCCAATTAAGCGACATAGACTGTCTACTTGGATTAAAAAACAAGACCCTTCTATCTGCTGCCTGCAGGAGTCACATCTTGCCCGTAAAAACAAACACATTTTCAAGGTTAAAGGCTGGAACAAAATCTACCAAGCAAACGGCCCTCATAAACAGGTGGGAGTTGCAATCCTAATATCAGATAAAACAGACTTCAAAATAAAATTCGTTGGAAGAGATAAAGAAGGTCGCTACATACTAATTAAAGGATCTCTCCTTCAGGAGGATATTACAATTCTAAATATCTATTCGCCAAACAATGGAGCACCCAAATTTATCGAAGAAACACTACTTTCCCTCAAATCCCATATAGATCCAAAGACATTAATTGTTGGGGATTTTAACACACCACTCTTCCCACTAGATAGATCAACTCAGCAAAAACTCAATAGAGAAACCGCAGATCTAAACAGCAGCATAGATCAACTAGACTTAACAGACATTTACCGAACATTTCACCCAGCAGCATCAGAATACACGTTCTTCTCAGCAGCACATGGAACGTTTTATAAAATAGACCACATTTTAGGCCACAAAGCAAACTTGTCTAAATTCAGAAACATTGAAGTTATACCTTGCATTCTCTCTGAGGACAAGGGAATAAAATTAGAACTTAACACCAAAAGCCACCAAAGAAAGTCCGGTATCACATGGAGGCTGAACAACACACTGCTGAATCATGAGTGGGTCATGGAAGAGATTAGAAAGGAAATTCAAATGTTCATGCTATTCAACAAAAATGAACACACAAATTACCAGCTCCTCTGGGACACAGCAAAGGCAGTACTCAGAGGCAAGTTTATAGCTCTGAGCTCCTACATCAAGAAATTGGAGAGATCGGAAACCAACAATATAATGACACTTCTAAACCTTTTTGGAAAAGAGCAGCAAGATGAACCCCAATCCAGTAGATGGAAAGAAATAATCAAAAATAAATCAGAATTAAATGAATTAGAACCCAAAAAAACTATAGAAAGAATCACCAAAACAAAGAGTTGGTTCTTCGAAAAACTTAACAAAATTGACAGACCCTTAGCAAACCTTATCAGAAAAAGAAGAGAACACACCCAATTAATAAACTCAGAGATGAGAATGGAAAAATCAACACGGAAACGACCAAGATTCAGAACATTACTACTTCTCAAAACTTCATGCTAATAAGTTTGAGAACTTGACAGAAATCTACTTTTCCTAGCAAATATTGACATGCCAAAACTAAACCAAGATGAGTTAAACCAGCTTAACAGGCCCATATCAACCATTGAAATAGAAACAGCAATAAGAGACCTCCCAGCTAAGAAAAGTCCAGGACAAGATGGTTTTACAGCGGAATTTTACAAGGCCTTCAAAGCAGAGCTCACACCAATACTCCTCCAACTCTTCAATGAAATTAAAAGAGAAAGTTCACTACCGAACACATTCTATGAAGCCATCATAACCCTCATCCCAAAACCAGGCAGGGACTCATCAAAAAAAGAGAACTATAGACCCATTTCGTTGATAAACATTGAAGGAAAACTTCTCAACAAAATTTTGGCCAATCGACTTCAACAATTCATCCAAAAAATCATACAACACGATCAAACAGGATTCATTTCAGGGATGCAAAGCTGGTTCAATATACGCAAATCAATTAATATTATTCATCACATCAACAGGAGCAAGAATAAGAACCACATGGTTATCTCAATAGATGCAGAAAAAGCATTTGACAAGATCCAATACCCCTTTATGATGAAGGTTCTGGAAAAATTAGGAATCCATGAAACATTCCTCAATACAATAAAGGCTATATATGACAAACCTACAGCCTGCATTATACTCAATGTGTAAAAACTAAAGCCATTTCCTCTTAATTCAGGAACAAGTCAAGGATGCCCACTCTCTCCACTTCTCTTCAATCTAGTATTAGAATGCCTAGCTACAGCAATAAGAAAAGATGCAGACATAAAGGGGATCCAAATAGGGAAAGAAGAAATAAAACTCTCCCTCTTTGCAGACGACATGATCTCGTATTTAAAGAATCCCATAGACTCCACTCCCAAATTAGTCAAGCTGATTCAAATCTTTGGCAAAGTAGCAGGTTATAAAATTAACCCCCAAAATCAATGGCTTTTCTCTATGCCAACAATGAGAAAAGTGTGGCTGAAGTTAGGAAAGCAACTCCATTTGTAATAGCCCCACAAAAAATAAAATACCTAGGAATTAACTTAACCAAAGAAGTGAAGGACCTCTATGATGAAAACTTTAAAATCTTGAAAAAGGAAATCAACACAGAACTTAAAAAATGGCAAAACCTCCCATGCTCCTGGATTGGCAAGATTAACATCGTGAAAATGGCAGAACTTCCCAAGGCTATCTACAAATTCAACGCGATACCTATCAAAATTCCACCCTCATTCTTCAAGGAAATAGAAGAGGCAATCCAAAAATTCATATGGAACAATAAAAGACCCCGAATAGCAAAAACGCTCCTCAACGGAAAGAACACTGCTGGAGGAATATCAATACCAAATTTCAAACTCTACTATAAAGCCATAGTAATCAAAACAGCTTGGTATAGGCATAAAAACAGACCTCAGGGCCAATGGAATAGAATTGAAAACCCAGAAATGAACCTACAGACCTATAGCCATCTAATCTTTGATAAGGAAGCTAAAACAATAGAATGGAAGAAAGACAGCCTCTTCAGTAAATGGTGCTGGCAAAATTGGTTAACTACATGTAGAAAACTAAAGCTAGATCCTTATATATCACCCTGCACCAGAATCAACTCCAGATGGATCAAAGACCTTGAACTCAAAGCAGACACTCTGAAAACATTACAGGATGGAATAGGAGAAACCCTAGGTCTCCTTGGCTCAGGCCGAAATTTTCTGAATAGAGACCCAGAAGCACAACAAATCAAAGAATGGTTGGACAAATGGGATTGCATAAGATTGCAGAGCTTCTGCAGGGCAAATGACATAGCTGGCAAGATCAATAGAAAGCCCACCGATTGGGAGAAGATCTTTACTAGCCATAAAACGGAAAAGGGTCTCATATCTAAAATATACTTGGACCTCAAAAAATTAAACCACCCAACAACAAATCCTCAAAGAAACAACTGCCCAATAAATAAGTGGGCGAAAGACTTAAAGAGAAGCTTCTCTGAAGAAGAAAGAAGGATGGCCAATAGACACATGAAGAAATGTTCAACATCCCTTGCCATAAAAGAAATGCAAATAAAAACAATGTTGAGATATCACCTCACTCCAGTTAGAACAGCAAAAATCAAGAACTCTAACAACAACAGATGCTGGAGGGGATGTGGACAGAAAGGAACCTTACTTCATTGTTGGTGGGAATGTAAACTTGTTCAACCACTTTGGAAAGCAGTATGGAGGTTCCTCAAAAGACTTCACATAGATCTCCCCTATGGTCCAGCAATCCCTCTTTTGGGCATTTACCCAAATGTTTACAAACAAGACCACACTAAAGCTACCAGCACAACTATGTTTATTGCAGCATTATTTACCATAGCTAAGATATGGAACCAACCCAGATGCCCCTCAGTAGATGAATGGATCAAGAAAATGTGGTATATATACACAATGGAATTCTATGCCTCCATCAGAAAGAATGACATTTCCGCATTTGTTAGGAAATGGAAAGGTTTGGAAAAAATTATATTAAGTGAAGTAAGCCAGGCCCAAAGAAGCATAGGTCCCATGGTTTCCCTTATTTGCAATATCTAGTATAGGTATGAGTCAAGCAGAAAAGGTCAGATAATGTGATGTTAGGAAAACGAACCCTTAAATATGTATTTTAATGTTTTCGTTTCTTTCATGCATGTGTTTCTAACGCATTTATAAGATTATTTCTTTGTTGCTTTGTATGTCCCTCCCCCACAGTGTAACCCCCGCTTTCACTATATTTGATGTCAGTATAACATGTGGAGGAGATGGGGACAAACAAGTCGTTTAAGGATTCAGGTGGACCTGTTGCAACAATGAGAAGTACAAAATGTCAGGTCAAAACCAGCTTTACAATGTCGGTGTGGGGGGGGAGGGGGGTATAATTGGGTGGGGGGAGGGGGGAGGCTGGGATGGGAGGTGAAGGGTAAACAAAGGAGGAGGCTGCAATGCTTGGTAAGAAATGTATGCATTATCCTGCCCATGTAATTGTAGCCCCTCTGTACAGTATGTTCTCAAATAAAATAAAATTAAATTAAAAAAAAAAGAACCTGTACAATTTTTATTTTGATGAATATGTTGTCATAAGAAATATGTAACTGTTATAATGATGTTCTAAATATTTTTGCTTATTGATTTTTATGGACAGATTAATTTATGTGAGGTTTTATAATCATAACAATCATATTTTTTAATTGAAAGCATATTATATATTCTTTTTCATATATATTTACCTGAGATATTATTGACATTTTAACATAAGAATTGAGGCCATGGATCATAATTATTTTAATTTTTTGAATAACGGTGTTTAAACATATTTTAATGATTATAGTGATATGTTGAACATATTGTATTTAGACATTCACAATGTTTTTAAATTGCTATCCTTATTACTATTTTCCACACTCATACGTAGTACATTTTTCAAATAATATTTTGTTACTCTTTTAAGTATCTCACAAACTACCATCAATTTTTAAATTTTTGATGATTTTCTTATCTTACCTCTATATTTCTTCTATTGCTTTCCCCCCAAAAAAGTTTCTGTAATTCTTTATTTACAGCAGATATCACTTTCATGAGTTCTTTTCTATTTATGTCTGGTTTGGCTGATTTTTGAAAGTTATGTTATGACTTAAATATGACTCTTAATAAGCTATAATTGCTCATACATAGAATAACACATATATCAATCAAAGAAATCAATACTAGTTTAAACTCATAACAAATAATTGCCATAGAAACTTCTCAGTGTATTTGTAAGTATAATTAAATAAAACTGAAATAGTTCTTTCAAGCTCTGTGTTATTGAGTAGATATGAGTTATTATTGACCCATAATGACACAATCACTTAACAAATGTCCATTTCATATATATGGTGTTCCCTATGTTATTTTTTGTTTTGTTTCTTAATTTTATTATTGTAAAGGTCATATACAGAGAGCTTAAAGTTACAAAAATCAGATAACAATTACATTTCCGTTCAAACAGTATTATCCTCTCCCTTGTTTTCTCCCAGGTTTTCCCTCCCCACTATCTGATCTGACCCTCCAAGTTGTATAGTTCAATTCCAAAATAGTGTCTAGTGAGTATCGTTGCTAAATTAGTTCACTTCTTGTCCCACTATTTCTGTGTTTCTTCTTATCCTCCCCAAATCAGATTAATTTAGCTATTTTTAGTTTCTTTCATCAGTGTTATTCTTATAATACAGCTAAATGAAAACTTATGTATTCAAAGGGTATCTATTAGAACTTAAACTGAACAGTTCTATAAAATATAAATCCATTTTCTTTTTTTGAGGGGGGTCCAGTTGTGGAGCCTGAATTTTGAGCCTGGATGCTGTCCCTCAGCTCTTCAGCTCAAGGTTAGCGCTCTACCACTTGAGCCATAGCGCAACTTCCGGCTTTTTTTCTTTTTGCTTATGTGGTGCTGAGGAATCAAACCCAGGGTCTCATGCATGAAAGGCAAACGCTCTACCACTGCGCCACCTTCCCAGCCCCTACAAATCCATTTTCTACATATATAAATAATATTAACATAGGTAACATAGTCCATTTTGTGCTGCTGTAACAGAATTCCTGAGACTGGGCCCATTATACTGAACAAAATTATACTGGTCCATATCTCTGGAAAATTTGTGATCAGTATAAAATGATTCTTTACATGTTCTTTCATCCTATGGCAGACAAGTAAAGAGAAGTGAACAAAGGACAAGAAGTCAAACTCACAAACTCAAGCAGATTTTAATTGCCATTAATCCATTCATATAGGGGAACCCTTCTCATCTAAACACCTCACATTGAGTCTAATACTCAAACATAATTTTACTGGTGATTATTTCAGTATTAAAGTAGATATAGTCAGCCCAGGTATATATGCTGTTTCATATAAGATGTTTGCAAATGAACTGTAGAGATACAATGCTTTGTAAACAGGAAAGTGTGTGTGTGTGTCATTTCCTTGATCCAAGAAATGTTATCTCAAAATAATTTTTCCAAGTATCCATTTCCTTAAGAATGGTCAATATCATTCCTTCTGATGGATGAGTAGAATTATATTGTGTATATATACCATATTTTTTTTTACCTATTAGGCCACTGAAGGGCATCTGGGCTGATTGGATGTTTTGGCTATGGTAAATAATGCTGTTTTGAACATGGTTGTGCTGGTGACTTTAGTGTGGCCTTAAAGAGGGGGATGTGGGGAGAAAGCAGCCAAGAATTCATTGTATATACCATAGAATTGAGAAAAAATAGGGAAATGGTGGGTCAAAGGGTGTTGAAGAGGTTGAAGGGATGACATGGATCAACATGCATCATACACATCAATTGCTTTATGGCAAAAAATCAATACATAAAAAGAAAAATGAATGAAGGGGTAGATTAAGATGGGTGGTTAAGAACATTGAAAGGGGCAACATTGAACAAGATTCACTGTATTCATAAACTGCTTTGTGAATAGCAAATCCTTTGTAATGTTACTTAAAGATAATAAAAAAAGCAATTAAAAAGAACTGTAGGTCAAAAGCCAAAAAAAGAAAAGAAAGAAAAAGAAAAATTGCCTCATTTTAAGCGTAGACATACTTTTTTTTTCTTTTATCAAGCACAAAGTTTAGACTTTACATGTTATTTTCATCTATCAGAGGTGAGATGATCCGGCAATTTAGCCCTTTAAGGGCCCTCAAATCATTTGGAATATGACTGTAAAAACACATATGTTTCTTGTGTGCTTCTTGTCCACTACTCTTGGCCATCTGGCTGTATTGGTCATTTTTAATTGCCATTGAATAACTTATTTAAAAAAAGCCAGATGGCTTTGGTAGAATTAAAGGTGCCATCTCATGTTAAATATATTATATTTTGTTCATAAACATTTTGTTAACTAGTATTTTTCTGGTATTTGGATTACAAACTATATAGTGCATTGCTCCTATGCTTAAGCTGATGATATACTGAAGAAAATAACCAAACAATGCTAATATATTTATATGTATATGTATATAAAATACACTTACACATAAAGAATGGAATTCCTCTGTTTGCAATCATTTCAATGCTATGGGAAATTTGTACTCAATGACAGAAAAATTATCAGTGCTTTCTCTTCTTTTAAATGATATGCTATCTTCAGTTTCAATAATGTGGAAAAACACTTGCTGTAATATTCGTAAAAATGAGTACTGTTCTAAAGATGTGAACTCGATAGTATAGCAAGTAAATTTGTTATAAAGATTAAAGAATTCTATAAAATTGGTATTGACCCACAAGTTAACCTGCTGACATTTAACTTAAAAATTAGCTTTATAAGCTGAAGAACAGAGGACAAGCCCTGAGTTCAAGCTCCAGAACCACCACACTCTATCACATACACAAAAGATAATCAAATCAAGCCAAAAATTGTCTTGTATATAACTTTATCTGATGTGGGGTGGGGAAGGGTTAAGCACAGAAATGGTGGGACAAAGGGTCAACCAATTTAGCAGAAATTGCTAGATACTACGTTGGAACTATACAATTTTGGGGGAGGGAAGTAGGGAGAGGAAAAACTGGGAAAGAATGAGGGAGGTAATGACACGTTTCAAAAGGAAATACACTCATTACTTGACTCATATAACTGACACCTTTCTGCATATCACTTTTACAAAAATATTTAAAATAAATAAATAAAACAAAAAGAAAAAATTAGCTTTATAGTAATTTTTATCAGAGCTTTAATTAATAATGATAATTTTCTAGATCTGAAAACTATGAATACATTTCAGAAAAAAAATCAAGTAGCTTTCATACTTTCATGTAATGCGTTATATTTGCTAACTTGATAAAAAAAACGGCATACTATATCACCACTTTTTAGTAGAAAATCATATTGGCATTTAAATAAATACCAGTATTATCAATTGGCTAGTTCAATGATGACATTGACATATATTTAAGAAATTTCAGTTTATATATTTAGTAACAATAAACAAAAAAATCTGAACATATGTTCTCACAAGTTTAATTTTTGTCCTAATTTTAAAAATGTATAGTTAGGGTCAAACTTTAGTAGCAATGTATTTATAGCAACTTCAAAATTTGCAAGATAACATCTTTCTTAATCTAGTCAGAATATTGACAAATCTCCCTTATCTCTTTGTATTATGACATTTTTGTTGACACTGTTGTATTGAAGAACTTATTATTAGCTAAAGCCTTTCCCAAAATAATCCTACTGAAAGATGGAACATCCTGATAAACTATATAATAACATTCCTAAGAAGCTATTAAAAATTGATACATCAGGCTGGGAAGGGAGGTGAAGGGTAAACAAAGGAGGAGGCTGCAATGCTTGGTAAGAAATGTATGCATTATCCTGCCCATGTAATTGTAGCCCCTCTGTACAGTATGTTCTCAAATAAAATAAAATAATATTTTTAAAAAATTGATACATCAGTCCAACAAAATCATTTTAATTATGTACTTTTGTGTACAATAAAACTTTTGAGTAAAAAATGCTGTTACATTTTGTGTAAAACAAAAGTAAAATATGAAAAATAATTTTCAGCTGTGGACATTGGCAAAATATGCATTGTAATATGTTTGGCTAAACTATTATTTCTGACTAATATTTTGTTGTTTGTGCCCATAATTGAAATCAAGAATAACCTGCAGAATTTGCTAGTAACTAAATGTTAATAATTCATAATATTACTCATTTTTGGTGATGTATTTCAGAGAAAATTTAAAGAACAACTTAGCCATATTATGACGCTGTTAATAATCTGAAACAGACTTGAAGGGAGTCTGAGAGCTTGTCAATGGTCAATTTTGTTTCTTTTTTGTTATTTTTTATTAGTTATCTTTAAGGAGTTGTACCAAGTTTGTTGCAATTTAACAAATAAATTTAAGAATACAATGCATCTTGATCTACGTCACCCTTTTCAACATTCTGATCCATCCCTTTTCTTCCTGTCCCTTCCTATACTCTTCTTAATTTTGTAGGATACACAATGGATTCTTGACTGCATTCTTCCCATCTTTCCTTTTCACTTATCCACTGCTTTGCCCTGACACTTCCCATTTGAATACCTGCCTCTGGGTGGTGAACTATAATTTTACCTTTCTGAGGAATTACACTATAGTTTTCCACACAGAAATACAGTTTTATTTAGTTAAATTCTTTCCTGGTTGCATACAAACACATAAACTCATTACCCTGGACATAATTACAAGTGAATAGATTATTTGGTACCTGGCTTTAAAAATTTAGAAACATTATTAGATTTCATCGTTACTTAGTGACCAAAGGAAAACATTAAAAAAATGAATGAATTCATTAGTAACTTCCTTATAGTTTTCCTACTCCTTCACTCATCTCACTTTTCTAAGCTTCTTACCTACCAATAATGGTGCACACCCATAATATTCAGGCAGCAGGAGGCTGAAGCAGCAGGATCAGCAATGCTTCCACAGACTCTAGGGCTGTGAACTGGGTTTCTTCTTTCTACACTTTTTCCTTCTGTGTATATTCGAATGCCCAGTAAGATGTGAGCTCTGGGTGACACATAGGGGTTCTCCCAGTATGAGTTCTCTGATGTTCAATGAGATGAGAGATCTTGTGGAATGCTTTTAGACAGTTCTGATATGGGTAGGCTTTGGCTTCAGTGTGAGTACTCAGGTGCTGCAAGAGGGCTGAGCAGACATTGAAAGTCTTCTCACACTCCCACACTCAAATGTTCTGTCCACCATGAAATCTGGTGTTATTTAAGGGAGGAGATCTGTACAAACACCTTCCTACAGTTCTGATATACATTGGCGCTTTCTCCAGTGTGGATCTAACTTTGATATGATTTCAAAAGATGAGTTAATATTTTGCTTGCACAATGTCCACAAGTTCACGAAGTCCATTCTGGTAGGACCAGGTTATGAATCTTTAGTGTGGGTCATTTTATGGACTGAAAACTACCTTGGGTTCCGGAACATTTGACTCTCTTCGTTGCATCGTCAAAGTTGGCTCACATAGTGAACCCTTCTAAAAAAGAATCTGCTGCTCTCAATGGTGAAATGCTTTTCTTAAAACCACTGTTTCCCTTGCTTCCTTCAGAGCCCTTTTGGTGAATGTTCACAGGGGACCTGCTTGCCACAGAACCGCTGCTCTCCTTGACTCTGCCCACTTCACAGTCCTTCTGGTAGAAGTTTTACATGTGAACCACGAATTATGTTTTTACCTCTCAAGCTACGTTTGCTCACGAACGTTCTAGAAGGAATGTCTAGGCTCCAGCCTCCATCTTCAGCACAGAAGGCATGAACCTGAGCATTCCCGGGACTAAGCCACTTCTTGGTTCAGGGTAAGAACTTCCACCACGTTATTTTTCTTCAATGGATTCATGGCAGGAAGAAAATCCAGTTGAAGTACTCCTATAGCCCCAGTTCATTCTAGAAAGGAGTCTTGAAGAATTTCTCTCTCCACTGGTCAGCAGTCTTTTGCTTTCTGTAATGGAGATATCAGATCAGCTTTGGAAAGATAGAGTTCCACTGAGACCAGCTTTCTGTAGTTTCCCAGTGTCACTTTCCTGTACAAGGAATTCTCTGGAGGCTCAGCAGGCCCTGCTCCTACAGGGTGAAAGTCAGTGCTGTTTCTTCAAAGTTCACTGGTTCATGTGACCAGGATACATTAGTCTGTAAGACCATATTTATGTTCTCTTCTACATCACTTTCATGAGTGAGCAGAGTTCAGGCTCAGGCTGTTGGCACCAGTGGACCCATGATTGGGAATTACACTCTTGGAGTTCTCCCCTGAATCAACTCTATTTCAGTTAATATTTTTGTATGTAATTCTATACCACCCAACAAATTTACTTACAAATTTATACATAAAATCTAGCTTTCAAATGTATGTGAAAGCATGCAACATTTGTCACTATGGCCTAGCTTCACATAATGTAATATTTTCCCCAGGTCTTTCCATTTCTTGACAAATGGTACTTAATAGCAGTATAAATAGTTATAAATTCAAATCCCATGTTATTCATTTTGCCATTTAAATGTCTTCCATTACCTTATTTCCTTTGAATTCTACACACAACTACAAGCATTTGTTTTACTGTTAACTTGATCCTGTATTTATTTTTCCTTTCTTTTTTCCTTCTTTCCTTCTTTCCTTGTTTCCTTCTTTCTTTCTTTCTTTCTTTCTTTCTTTCTTTCTTTCTTTCTTTCTTTCTTTCTTTCTTTCTTCCTTCCTTCCTTCCTTCCTTCCTTCCTTTCTTTCTTTCTTTCTTTCTTTCTTTCTTTCTTTCTTTCTTTCTTTCTTTTTCTTTCTTTCTTTCTTTCTTTCTTTCTTTCTTTCTTTCTTTCTTTCTTTCTTTCTTTCTTTCTTTCTTCTTTTATTGTGAAAATACTGTACAGAGGGGTTACACTTACATGTGCAAGGGAATGAGTACATTTCTTATCAAGCATTGTTGCCTCCTCCTTTGTTGCCCCTTCCCAACCCTTCCCATCCCCACCATTCCTTTCTTTTTATAAATTGATTTTCCACTTATTTTGGTGGTTCACTTCAAATAGCAGCCTCTGTGTAGTTGCAATTGACTTTCAATCAATTACATTATTTTTCATTTGATTCAAATTTTTCAGAAATAAAAACACATCTCTACTCACAGGATATGTGCTAAATTTCATTCAATCACATATGTCCTTGTCATAGGTAAACTTGAACCAAAAAGTTGGCAATAATGCACAATAAATACTGGATGTATATTGTGATTAAATCAAACCAGTACTTGTATTTTACAGAAGAGCTCAATTCTAAAGCACTCAATTGGTTGGAAACTTAACTAAAAATAATGACAGTACTTAAGAATATTAGCCTAGCCATCATTTTCTATTCTGCTTTGAAAGAGAAATGTGTTTGTATTACTATTCATTCACCATGCGTCTAAATCTGAAATTTTATATGAAATGTTATATTTCAAAATGTATTAAAATTTTATTTTTAAAGTAGAGAAACTATATATTATCAGGTCTAAAAGCATAAAGTGGATTAATATTAAAAAATAAATGGCCAATGAAGAAAGAATTTGTGACTTAAACTCGGTTTAGATTCATTTGCCTCTTGTGGGTAATAGTGTCGTACACATTGAAAATTCAGATTTTTAGAAAAGGCCTGTTTTGCCTTCAGACTTGCCTTATTGAACCACCATTTACATCTCTGATGATAGTTGTTTAGAACATGTATGAAGTCAGATCAAATGGTGGAACCAATAATTAATTAATCAATGTTGATTTAAAAATATTAGTTGGCTTTGATTTTCCTTATATTTTGTCTTTTGGTCTGCACTATCTTTGTTAATATATCTTTTCTCCTGGCCAGTTTGAAAGGGTAATTTTTTCATCATACTAGTACAGATTAATACAGAATTACTCTTTTCATTCAGCTTTTTTTGGTATGGTGTTATATTGGTCATTAGTTTGGGATAATTAACAATTTAAACCTTTGGATAATTATTTGTGTGGAAAAACATAATCATACTTTTCACCATTCGTAATAATTCAGCTTTATTTTTGTCTCTTTTATATTTATTTCTTTAGTTTGCCTGTTCAGTTCATTATTCCAAAGTTTGTTGTATCATTCTCTTATATTTAATGTCTCATTTTTTTCTTGGTAGCTTGAATATTTCACAAGTATCCATGCTCTAATTTTTCTCCATTTCCTCATGTGCCTGTACTTCTGGATCGAGTTTTAGACAAAGTTTATTTTATAGTCAACAAACCCATACCCACACATACACAAACTAAACTTCTTAAGTATTACTACACCTTAACCAAGGTTGTCTTACTTCCATACTAACAATTAACATTCTCAAAAGTTTACTAATAAACAAAACTAAAGGATTTGGTTTAGTCCCTAAGTAGTTCACTCTTCAGAGAGATGTTGCTTCAATATTTAACCTCTCATTTTCTCACCTTCTAGAAACTCACGTCACCTTGACTTTTCATATTTTGTGTCTTCTCTAACCCTCATTTCTTTACTCCCCTGGATTTTCATTTGATGGTCTTTCACTGCACCACAAGCCTTTCCTAGTCAGCACTTGTTCTCCTTTCCATAATACTCTTATTCACATTTCTGGACACAACCACTGTACAAACTCTCCTACCCCAATTTTCAGACTTGAATTCCAACAGTGTAACATCTATGTATCTATGCATGTACGTATCTATCTGTCATCTGTATATTATTTCAGAATACTTACAGTTACACAAAAGATACTCTATAGAAACTCTTCTTTCTTACACTCAAATTTTCAAATAATTAATTAACTTCATTTTTATAATGAATCCTCAGTGAAGTATTTATGAATTCTTTTCCTTAAATTTCCTAATTAGCCTTGTCCAAAATGAGCCTACCAAAATCTTGCCTGGTATTCAACAACTACATTTTATATTTTAGAATCTGGGACTAGATGTTCAGACGTAAGCTAACATACACGTTGAAATAATTTCTAGCTAAAGAAAGACTACAGGATAATTTTCTTTTTTTCTAATCTTCCTTTGGACTACTACTGGTTGCTACTATTTTATGGGGTTTTTTGAATAAATATTACATTATTTCAATTAAGTAATTGTGAATAGTATTTCTTTTCATTGCACAGAAATGAGACAAGCAAATAAAATGTCTTAAATAATAAATATATTTTGTTGAGAATTTATCTCTGCTCTCAAAACCAATATATGTATTAGTATAAACATTGTTACATAATTTTGCAGCTACTGACTCTAGACTAATATACTTAAATTACAAGCTTATCCTTTAGTAATATTGAAGCAATGTATAATATGTACATTTGCTGGTGTGACAGAAGCTAGAACACTTTTAAACAAATTTAGGGTGAAACAAGTTGAAGGTGACCAGAGTAGGAGTAATGTAGTAATATACAAGATGCTCAGACTAAGTAAAATTTCTGCTTGTATTGCTGGGGACAGCTAGATTATCTTTTCCAATACTATTTCAGCATTCTGTGCTCAAATATTAAGCAATAACTTCTAGCTCTTGGTTGAAATATAAATTAGTTTCTCCTAAGAGAAATAATCTTTTAGTCTCTTTCTTTTAAATTTGGACTAGACATGCCAAAGACATATGAGCCCACACAATAACTTTAGAGTGAAAGATAGCTTCAGTACTTCAAAGTCATAGCCACATCCCTGCAGAGAATATTGAAGGAAAGCTTCTCATAAAATTCAACTCACAACCATGGTGCACAAATACTAAACTGTGAGCTTGAGAATGTGGGAAGACTAGGATTTATTATCAATGTCCCTCAGGTCGGTAGCAGACCTTCCAATACAGAATAAATCTAGGAATAAGTGGAACCAAAGAAGAGAGGCAATGAATTTCCTTCCTTGTTTTTATTTTTAATGTGTTAATCATCTCCTTATTTCTCAAGGATAATATTTCTAACAGCAATAGACTCTATGTTCTAAAATGTGTTAGCAACTTTGGCGGGGGTTTGGGTGGGTAGTGGTGGAGGTGGGTGGAAAGGGATGGCAGGGGTAAAACAAATGAGGAGGCAACAATGCTCTGTAGGAAATATACTCACTACCTTGCTCATGTAATTGTAACCCCTCTGTACAGTATGTAAATAAAAAATATACAAAACTGAATAAAAAAGAAACAAAAATAAAATGTGTTAGCGTAATTTAATTAAGGTTTATAGACAGTGTATATTTTATAGACAGTGTATATCCTTTAATTTCCTTAAGTCTCAAGTTTAAAAATCTCAGTTTGTATATTGTCATGTCCCTGAGCCGAGGAGATAGCTTATTGTTGATAGTACCTTGATAAAGTAAAATCAGTTAAAAATACTTCCAATTCTGATTTCAACAGGAATCTTTATAAGTGTAGTAACTAGTGTTCTGAAAGTAGGAAGAAATGGTGCACTATTGAAATGGATTTTGGGAGAAAAGACTAAATGGCTTTTATCTCATGGTATACATATCATATTACATGATATATAACAATATAGTAAAAGTACTGCACATTTTAAATATACATGCAAAAATGTGAACAACGCTATAGAGATGACAATTCTGGCAAAAAACCAAAGGTAATTCACAAGATCTGAAGGAAATAGCATCCCCAGCATTCCTAGAATGGCATGATGAAGATATCTCAATGGGGGTATGGGTTGTGAACAGTTTTATTAGCCTTCTTTGGAGCGTTAATTAGCTGGAGATCTAAATCAAAATTGACAGCTAGCAGAATCTTTTTCTCTTGAGTTAAAGTCAAACTAATTAAATTCCAGAAGGAAAACATTTTCCTTCTAGGATCCTTGATCTGTCATCCTTGTATAGTGTAAAAAAAGAGTACTATGGCCTGACAATAATGTAATCAGCTGCTAGACTTTCACTACTTATGTGTTCAGATAAATATAAAATAGACCATTAATACTGTTAAAGATTATGCTTAAAATAATGCATGCACAAATCACAAATCTTTTTTAAAATATCAGTATGAAAGATGAGTCCTATTACTGTCAGTCAATATCTAAGAAATATAGCAAATATTTGATAAAATATTTTCAATTTTATGTATTTCATAAATTGACTCAATTCATTAAGTGAAAACCATATATTCTCAACTACATACCTTGCTGTGTCTTTATTATTAAAAAAAAAAGAACTGTGTTATTTAATCTTTGGAGCCACAGAAGTTCAACTGTAAGGTTACAAGCCACTATTTTGCTGTGAGTTTCAGTTGGTAATCATTTCCTTCCTACATTCACATTTTCTTTTGGTCAGATTGCCTATGTCTTTATGGGATTGTAGTTTATGTAGTATTCCACAGGAACAGGGTACTGTTTGTCATACGTGGCAAAATACTATATCAATAACAAAAATGTAGTTTTCTATAGTTTATCTTATTCTGTACATACATTTTCCTTGTTGTAAATGTTAATGATATTTATTTTTAGATTTTTTTATTATTTCATCAAGATATACCTATAATTATTTACTTTGTTTTTCTTGTTTGGTGGACTAGTGAATTCCTTTAATCACTGGATATTTACTTTTTAATCAAATTTCTGATAAGATATTGACTTCTCTTTTTTTATATTGTCCATACTCTTGTTTATGTTACTCTATTACACAAGCATTGGTCCTCTTATGATGTCTCATTACTCACTGATACATGAGTCATTTTATTTCATTTTCTCTTTACATAGTTCATGTTGGATGGTACTATGGCAATGTCAGTGAGGTCAACATTTGTTATTTCCTTAATTGACAATATGGCCAATAATTTTTTCAGTGAAATGATTACCTTTTCGTTGAATTTTATAACTACAAGTTTGATTCAGGTCTTTTCACTAAATTAACTTAACCAAAGAAGTGAAGGACCACTATGATGAAAACTTTAAAAACCTGAAAAAGGAAATCAAAAGAGTACTTAGAACGTGGAAAAACCTCCCTGCTCCTGGATTGGAAGGATCAAAATCATGAAAATGGCAATACTTCCCAAGGCTATCTTCAAATTCAATGCCATACTTATCAATATTCCAACCTCATTCTTCAAGGAAATAGAAGAGGCAATCCAAAAATTCATAGGGTACAATGAAGGACCCCGAAAGCAAGAATGATCCTTAACAGAAAGAACAGTGCTAGTGCTGGAGGAATATCAATACCAAATTTTAAACTCTACTACAAAGCCATAGTAATAAAAACAGCTTGGTACTGGCACAAGAACAGACCTTAAGACCAATGGAATAGAACTGAAAACCCAGAAATGAACCCACATACCTATAGCCATCTAATTTTCCACAAGGGAGCAAGAAAAGAAAATACAATGGAAGAAAGCAGCCTCTTCAGTAAATGATGCTGGCAAAATTGGTTAACCCCCTTTAGAAAACTAAAGCTAGATCCTTATATACCACCCTGCACCAGAATCAACTCCAAATGGATCAATGAACTCAGAGTCAAAGCAGGCACTCGGAAAACATTACAGGACAGAATAGGAGAAATCCTACCTCTCTTTGGCATAGGCCGATTATTTTTTTATTGTGAGAATACCATACAGAGGAGTTACAATTATAAGGGCAAGATAACGAGTACATTTCTTATCAGGCATTGTTCCCTCCTTTTTGTTTCCCCTTCCTATTCCTTCCCATATTCCACCCATCTCCCCCTATCTGATCCTCCCCCCTCCCCCGACCAAAGTTGTTAAGTTTGTTTTTCCAAATAATGACTTGTACATCTCATTGTTGCAATGTGTCCACCTGTATCCCTACTTAAAAGATTTGTTTTTGCCCTTCCCCTCCACAAATTATACCAACATCAAATTCAGTGAAAGCATGGGTTATAACATAGAGACCCAGAAACACAACAAATCAAGGAAAGGTTGGACAAATGGGATTGCATAAAATTGCAGAGCTTCTGCATGGCCAAGGACATAGCTAGCAAGATCAATAGAAAGCCCACGGATTGGGAGAAGATCTTCACTAGCCATACAACGGACATGGAACTCATACCTAAAATATACCTGGAACTCAAAATATTAAATCCCCCAACAACAAATCCTCAAAGAAACAACTGCCCAATAAATAAATGGGCTAAAGACTTAAAGATAAACTTCTCTGAAGAGGAAAGAAGGATGGCCAATAGACACATGAAGAAATGCTCAACCTCCCTAGCCATAAAAGAAATGCAAATCGAAGCAACACTGAGATACCACCTCACCCCAGTTAGAATAGCTATACTTAAGAACTCTCATAACAACAGATGCTGAAGGGGACGTGGCCAGAATGGAACCCTACTGCACTATTGATAGGAATGTAAACTTGTTCAGCTACTTTCAAAGTAGTATGGAGGTTCCTCGAAAGACTCCACATAGAGCTCCCCTATGACCCAGCAATCCCACTTTTGGGTATTTCCCCAAATGATCACAAACAAGACCACACTAAAGCTACCAGCACAACTATGTTTATTGCAGCATTATTTACCATAGCTAAAATATGGAACCAAACCATATGCCCCTCAGTAGATGAATGGATCAAGAAAATGTGGTACATATACACAATGTATTCTATGCTTCTATCAGAAAGAATGACATTGCCCCATTTGTTAGGAAATGGAAAGACTTAGAAAAACTTATATTAAGTGATATAAGCCACGTCCAAAGAAACCTAGGTCCCATGGTTTCCCTTATTTGAAATGTCTGAAACAAGCAGAAAAGATCAGATAGCTTAATGTTAGACAAAAGAAACCCCAAGATAAGGACTCAAGTGGTTTTTCTTTCTTCCTATTGTTTCTAACATATTTATAGGGTAATTTTTTGTTGATTTGTTTGTCCTTCCCCCATGGTATAATCCCTATTTTCACTCTATTTGTTGTTGGTATAATTTATGGAGAGGAAGGAAAAAAACAAACTGTTTTTTGTGGAGGGGGAATGGTAATGAGCAGGGGGTAGAGAGTAGGGGGAAATGTAGTTGTGGAGATGTGAGGGAAAGGATGATAGAGGAAACACCAACAAAGGAGGAGGCAATAGTGCTTGATAAGAAATGTACTCATTACCTTGCTCATGTGATTGTAACCCCTTTGTACAGTATTTTCACGATAAAAATTTATTTTAAAACTTACATATGTAAACACACACACACAAACACACACACAAACACACACTCGGTAATATATGTTTAACTTCTTACTGGTTTGATTGTGTGCACCTTATATTCTTGATCACACAATATTGCATTTGTGCAACAGAGTTGCCTTCTTTGTAGTGACTTTATTATAGGTTATTTTTAATTATATGACCACAAAACTCATTTGAATAAAATGTAGTGAATTATACCATATTGTAACAAACTAAAAAAACATACAACATACAGAGAATAGTTATTTGAATATGTAGAAAGCTTTGCTGATAATCTAAATCCATGATTAGATAGTAATCTATAACATTAAAGGATAGAAACATGATTTGAATAATCTGATTCAACATGCAACAAATTACTTAAAATGTGAAGTATTTCATCTTAAGAAATGTGATTATATAAAGAAATTTTATTTCATCTTAAGAAATGTGATTATATAAAGAAATTTTCAAAATAAATTTAAGATTTTTACTGCAATACTTTACCACTCTACCATTTAATATTTTTACTAATTGAAATTGAATGCCAGGTGATGCTTGCCCATGCCTGTAATTCTAGCTATCTCAGGAGGCTGAGATTTGAGAATAGAGTTTCAAAGCCAGCCTTCGCAAGAAAGTCTATTATGATACTCTTATCTCGAAGGAACCATCAAAAAAGCCGGAAATGGAGCTGTGTCTCAAGTAGTAGAGCTCAGAGACAGAGCCCAGGCCCAGACTTCCAGCCCTAAGACATGTCAATAAATAAACATACAATAAACAAACAATAAATAAGAAAAAGAAAGAAAATAAATTGAAATGGAGCCATTCCTACGTAGTCCAGTATTGTGTAGGTTTATAAAATTCTAATCTCAAAATTTCAACTCATTAATTAAAATACCAACTAGCCTTAACAAATGATTGCTTACAGAATTTAGAGAAGTAATATCAATTGTCAGCCTTTCTCATAAAAAATGCAAATTTATCCTTAAATATTTTGTCTAAATAAATTTTTACTGAAGTGTTACATGGGGGGAGCAGCCCCAGGGTTTGAACTCAGGACCTCATACTCTCTCTTGGCTTTTCCACTTGATACTGGTGGTCAAAGACTTAGGCCAAAACTCCAATTCCAGCTTTATACTGGTTAATTGGGGATAATCATCTTAAGGACTTTCCTACAAGGACTGGCTTCGAAATATCAGCTTCCTGATTAGCTAGATTTACAGTTATGAGCCACAGGTAACTGGCTAAAAGTTGTAATTTATTGTGATTTTTTTAGTCTTATCATTAAGTCATTGGACAAAGGCATTGGCAGAAAACAAAGCAGCTTACAAACACAATATGCCTTGATCAGTGTTACCTCTTTCAACATTGTCACCAGTCTTTCTTCTACCATCCCCTTCTGTTTGGTAGGCTATACACTAGACTCTTGCCTGCATTTTCTTCCCCTTTTCCTCTTCATTTGTCTAGTCTTTCCCCTTGACCCCACCACGCCACTTTTGATATCTGAATTTGTGTTTTTTTCACTACATTCCTCATGTTTTTTTTGTTGGTTGGATTTTTTTGTCACTCATGAGGCTTGTGAATGCATATATATATATATATATATATATATATATATATATATATATATATATATGTACATATACACACATATAGATGTTAATATAGAATATATAGTACATAAATATAAAAAATAGATTTTGATAAAGATGAAAATAAAAGTTTTTTTTTCCTTAAGTGTTCTTCATATCAATTTATCATCTCTTCCTATTTATACTAACTTAGTCCTAATTATCTCATACTTGTATGAATAGTAAAGCTCTTAATTGGTTCCTCTTGATCTGAGATCCTATTTACATGAATTTCTTTTAAAAAAGCTTTTGATATAGCTTTAATAGATAACACACTTTTTCTAATTAAAATAGCTTTGTGTTTGTTTTCTCAAAGTTCAAAAAGTGGACTTAAATTATATTCTCAAAATTATTCCTACTTTTTCTGATTAAAAAATTGCAATGATTTTATTCCCAGAAGATTCCTCTGAGTAATGTATTATACATTTCTATGCTCAGAAAGTTTTAATGCACAACTGTGGCAGTCATTCTTCTCTAAAAATGCATGTCAATTTTCATCACTGTAACTAAGTCAATTCTAATCACTTAATTCAAATTGTTTATTAATCAATTTTTAAATTCAGCAATGTGTTAGACTCTCATCACTGAGAAATAACCTATGCAAAACCAGTTAAAGAAGGGAAGGCTATGTTGCTTTATGGTTCCGTTTTAGTTGATCTTGGCTGAGAGAAAATGGCCAAGACAAGGAAATAAGTAACACATTATGGTGATTTGTAAGCAGAGAGAGAACTCCTGAATAAGTGTGTTTCTCATTTTCCCTCCCTTGATTCTAAGTTCTTAGACTTGAGGATAGTACACAATCAGTATGTGTTTTTCCACTTTGCTAAACTTCTCTGGGAACTCAGTCCCCCATACACCTAGTTGTGTATGTTATTGCTCTCCTGCATATTTTTCAATCCAATCAAAGTGACAATATGACTTAACCATTTCATTTGAACACAGCACCCAAACACATCTCCTTATCCAAAAACGTTCCACTTTTGTCTCCAAAAGGTGTACATTCATCTTCTGACACTAGCATAAAAGGAGAGGTAACAGAAAGCATTGCCTCTCTCCAAAATTCTTTGTAGCCTTGACTTCCAACATCATTCAAAATTCCAGGTTCAAAATGTGCACAGAGACTCAAAGAAAATTTTTAGCTGAGAGTTGCCATGAAAATAAAGCAAAATAGGGCTGGAAAAGTGGCTCAGTGGTAGAGTGTTTGCCTTGTATGCATGAGGCCCTGGGTTCAATTCCTCAGCACCACATAAGCAGAAAAAGCTGGAATGGACACTGTGGCTCAAGTGGTAAAGTGATAGCTTGAAGTGAAATGCTGAGGGACTGTGCCCAAGTTCAGGCCCCATGACCAAAACAAAAAAAGTAAATATTTTTTTTTAAAAAAGCAAAACCAATTATATGCCAAGTATATAGACACATGCCTTTAATTAAAGCTACTCATAGTGAAGACAGGAGGATCACAATTCTAGGGAAGCCTGAGTAAAAGCACTAGACCCTATGTGAAAAACAAACTAGGATTGTCCAGTTTTAAGTGGTAGAGTGCTTACTAGGACAGTATGAAGCTTTGGTCCAAGAAAGAAGAAGAGGGGCAGAGAAGAAGAAGAAGAGGAACCAGAGAGGTAGAGTAAGAGGAAGGAAGAAGAGGAAGAGGAGAAAAAAGAAGTAGAGAAAGAGGAACAAGGAGGAGAAAGAAGAGAAAAGAAGAAGAAGAGGAAGAGGATGACAGAGAGGATGAGGAGCACCATACTTTCAATATATAATAACATGGTGTAAACACTCCTATTCCAAAAGAAAAGAATTGGAGAGCAAGGAAAAAATGGACCAGTAACTAAATTAATGGACAAAGAATTTGACTTGAAATTTCTTAATCGAACAATGTGTAAACAGAGGAAAGGAGGTTAATAGCATTAGCACATGTAAAATCACTTATAAAATAGAAATGATATGTCATTTGATACTCACCAGAATGGGTAAAAGAAGATGTGCATTAGTAGGTTTGGCAAGGATGTAAAGAAATTGAAGCTCTCATACACTGTAAAATAGCACATTCATCTTGGAAATTAGTGTGTAAAAGTTCCTCACGAAGTTAGTTACAGAAACACCAAACAGCCTAGAAACTTTGTACAGCCTAGAAAGTTTGCCTATAGTTTTTATACACTTAAGTTCAAAACTTGTGCATCATCACAGCAATATTATCTATGACAGCCAAAGAATTGAAAAAAAATTTCAGGCTGACCAATAGGAAAACAGATCACAAAACATATTATACTCATGAAATAGCCCATTATCAAGTAAAAAAGAGAAATGGAGAATTGATATTAGTGGAAACACTGACAACAGGCTAGATAGAAAGAACTAGACACAAAATAACACATAAAATGATTTGATTTTCATGAAATTTTTGAATTATCAAAATGAGGCATAATATTAGTTTCTTTGGTGTTGGAAGTCTAAGGAGAATTCAGAATAGCTGCAGACAGGTATAAGATTTCCTTCTGAATGACGAATATTTGAGAATATTCCAAGGTGATAATGATCAAATATACTTTCAAAATACAAAGAATCCCTAAATTTTATAGAATTAATTTAACAAATATAACATTTTTCAATTACACATAAAATGATTTTTAAATGGAATAATAGATAATCTTTAACAAAAGTAAAAATAAATAAATGTTCTGGAATTTGGGAGTTGCACAGTCTCTCCTGCTAGGCATAAAATTAAAGTGTTCTACTATGAAAGTAGACATAGAATATAGCAAATTGGTGGAAAACAGGAGCAAGTAAAAAAAAAATCAATGCATATTCCACAAAATTAAGAAAAAATCAGAGAATAAGCAGTTGGGAGAGATGAGTGGAAATGTTAAAAAGGGATTAAAGTGATCAAGATGTATTGTATTCAAAAACTACTTTATTGAATTGCAACTCCTTTCTCCAACTATTCAAATAAAATATTTTAAAAACTAGCAAATAAAATAAATTAATTAAACAAAAATAAATAATGAATAGATAAATAAAATACAATAAAAAATAAACTATAGATCCATAACAATATATGCCACAAATTTATAACCCAAACAAGAATAAAGTAGTTTTGTTCGTGCTTCTAGATATATAAGGTAGAAAATTTTGACTACATCTAATTTATTGAGTTCTTTTGTCAATGGCATTAATTATGCCGGTAGTAAAAATAATCATGAAGTTCTGAAATGAACAATACAGTATCCAGGATATTACTAATTACTAATGCAAAGATATTATTGCAGAAAGATGGAATAGTATATGTTTGTATGATTAGATAAAATATCAAAATGATGTCAGAATGTATCATAGATTTCACAGAAATAAACAATAGAAATTTAAATGTATAAGCCAGGGAAATACAGCATGATTACAGCAAGTAATTTATCTTTTTTTCTCGGAAATGAGAGAAAAATAAAAACAACAGTTCACAGGACAACAGTCAAATGTGGTCAAAGTCACAAACACTACTTTTAATCCTATACTAGGAAGGTGAGGTCACCCTAAAAAATCACGTGTGGGAAGGTAAAGACTGCACTGAATTCTTTATACTCACATTTATACAGTGAAACATGACCACACAAACATTCTTCTAATAAACTCAGCACCACCTTATGTTTATTAACACCTGCCTATGGTTTTCTAAATTGAAAAACTGGACCAACATCATTGCATTGTTATTAACATTTAGAGTTAAGTAAATTGGTTAGCAGAGTTTAAGCAAATGGTATGAATTCAACAGTACAGTACCAGAACTGTATACAACATACCATTTTTTAGTTTATTTTTGTATTAATGTGTTAATGCTTAGGCTTTCCTGGACTGAGATCTTCCTATTGAGACTTTGTATATAGCTGAGATGGCAGACATATGCTAACTTGACTAGCTATTGGATGGGATGTGATCATTGTTAGGTCTGCAGGAAGCCTACACCCATCTCCTTCACCAGCCTGAACCCAGTAATCACCTGACTGTCCATCACCTAACTGTGAGTCAGAAAAGGATCCTTGAATCTGAGGTTACTTTCTCCATGTCTATTTTCTATTGTGACTTATCCATTTAGGAGCTTAAACTAAGGATCTATGCACTGTCCTTGAGTTTTATGTTGGAGCAAAAGGCTAATAAACACCATATATGACTAAGCTTATATTAAAATGAAATGGTAAATTAATATATATGATAAACTGATAAGAGAACCTACTAATGCTCATGTGTGTGTGTGTGTGTGTGTGTGTGTGTTTGTGTGTGTGTGTGTGTGTGTTTTATAAGAGCACATTATTAATACTCTATTTGCTATAAACTTTAGAAAATTATCTAGGATATTATTTTTAGGGTAGTAAGTTCTATAGTATCGATGACATAAGCTTTCACCTTCCAGGATTTATTACTATGAATCAATCTTGAACCTTATCTGTTCTTGTTTGTTGAACCATGAGCTTTAAAAGCAAATTCTCCTATATCTGAATTTCCAACAGGGAAGTAGCAGTCTAACCCTACATTCATATCATTGAATCTCAAGTTAGCAGCTTTTGCCCATCAATAAGATAATTACAGAAGGGATGAACACACAACAATTAAATATATAGGGTGAAAGGGAGACAAAAAAGTAAGCATTTTTAACTCCATATGATAATGCCACAGGGGATCAAAGAACTACAATTAATTATCCAAAAAAGAGCCAACACACCTGCAAAGCATCCTGTTATATTGTTACAAGTGGTGGCTCTTGTTAACCTCTCAGTATGCCTAATATATAAATTAAGGTTTGCCATAGTTATGGTTTGTGTTTATTTTTTTGTTTTTTTTTTTTTTTTGGGTCCGGTAATGGGGCCTGAACTGTGGGCCTGGACGCTGTCCCTTGGCTCTTCAGCTCAAGGCTAGTGCTCTATCACTTGAGCCACAGCGCCACTTCCGGCTGTTTCTTTTTTCTTATGTGTTGCTGAGGAATCAAACCCAGGGTCTCAGGCATGCAAGGCAAGCGCTCTACCACTGAGCCACCTTCCCAGCCCTGCTATAGTTATTATTATGAATCTCTCTGCTCATTTTTACCCCCCAAAAGGATGACTTATTTCTTCTATTTAAAGACAGGCCTTCATCTTTAGTGTTCAACCATTTAGTCTCTTCTCCATTATTACCAGCTCTTTGTCTGAGTATACATTTTTCCCCCTTGTTTAGGAATTGGTACCGAAAGTTAAAGAATCCAATCTAATAGAAAGTGTAAAGACCCCTATGCTCTAGGAGAGAGGTGTTTGTTTTTTTCCTCCCAGGATGGATAATAGGACCTATTAATAGAAAGGCTGCTCTAGAACTTTGTGTCACTGAAACTAGTACTGTATTTTTGTACTAGCTTTTCCTGAGGCTTTAACTTAGGGCATGAGCCTTGTTCTTGTGGGAATTTTTTTCTTGTACCATGTGAACACAACTCCACTTTGGTGGTTATTTGGAGATAAGAGTCACTTGGATTTATCTGTTTTTCCTGGCTATGTATTGCCATCCTCAGAACTCAGCCTGCTGATTAGCAAGGATTACTGGTAAAACAACAGTGCCCACTGCATTCAATGTTGCTTTTTGTTGTTATTCTGGATTCCAACTGCTTTCAGGGTGAAAAGCCATCACTGGGGACTCAATTTTGCATGGGTTTATTTTTATAACAATTTTAAAATATTTATTTGCTCTCTTGTTGCATTGTTGCTACTTTATCTTATCTTCATTTAATACTGGTTTTTACATTTTATAGTTACCACCATATTTCATGAAAAAATTTAAATTAGTACAGTATTAGTGGTTTGCTTCATTTGAGAAAGGTTCTCTGCCATAGAGTTCCCAACACATAGAGAGTCTCTTCACTTAAGACACCGGGATACCACTGGAATAAAGGGGCCTGACAGGAAATCAGAGAGAATCATTGGGGTATCTCCAGATAAGGGAACACTTAGCCACATTCCAAAAACTCAGACTGCCATGCTCAAGATCAAGAAACAAACCAACCCGGCCCAGAGGCTTCTCTACATATTGAGACAGCAATGGGAAGGTGGTAAAAAGGGTGTAAAGTGTGTTCTCTTTCACAAACAAAAGGAGGAAAACGTCCTCAGATTCACTGAGGTTGCTCCCTATGACAGAATCAGTAACAACTCCCAAGGGCCAGGTCGAAGACTCATCCCCACTAACTTCCCAGTAATGTTTCCCAGAGCTGAAGACTTGGCATCCAAAAGCAGTGAAGTGGAGGGAGTCTTCAGAATTCAAAACCGCATATTGATGGTCATGTCTAACACTGCTCCCAGGACCTTGATTCCCCATAGTTTCATTGAAGGCAATCTCCACCCGGTACTGATTGAGCTTCTTTTTCATTCCAGGCATGGGAGGGGCACTGAGCTGTGGCCTCAGAGGAAGTGGCATGAAGACCAACACTGACACACAGCTTTCTAGGGTCAACTCTACACCCTGAAGCAGTTCCACATCTGGCTTCTGGTATGTTTCGATCAGCTCCTGAAACATATTCCTGAGCTGATGCTTCTTCTGAAGCATTTAGGTTTCCCTTTCTCTGAGTTGCTGTAACATGGCTCTTCCTTCATTGATCAGTAGCTGGGAATGATATCTTTCCTCCTCCTGGACAAAAAGCTGCAGCATTCTAAAAACATCCTTAGTCATGTCTCGGTAGAGGTTCACATAATAAATCCATTGGTTGGTGAGTCTCTTCTTCTCCTGTAAATTGTGCTGGTTTTCTTGAGTCTTTTCCCATACAGCATGCATCTGCTTTGAAATCATCTTCCTCTGCACATCAGCAGCCCTTTCTATAGAATGGTGTTTGTGAGCCCTGTGCTCCTGAGACATGGAGCAGCTCCTACAGAGCAGGGCCCTGTCTACCTCACAGAACATCTGCTTGGTCTCCCTGTGTGTCCCACACATGTATTCCTCAGAGCTCAGGAACTGCCTGAGTCTGGCTCTTCTGGCAATGGCCACCAGGCTCCTCAGAACCACGTTGGTTTTCAGGTTTGTCTGCTGGCAGGGTCCCTTGCATCCTGGGCACCTGGCTGGAGTCTCTTCCCAGCAAAGGAAGAGACAAGGTCGACAAAAACTGTGCCCGCACTCTAGGGTGACTGGCTCTATGAAAGTATTCATACAGATGCCACAGCTCAGTTCCTTCTGGAAGGCCTGGACAATGTCAGGATCCATCATTCCTAGAATCTAATGAGGTGCTGGTGACTCACCCCTAAAAGCCTAGCTACCCAATAGATTGGGATATGAGGATCAAGCTTTGAAGCAGGCCTGGGCACCAAAGTCCCCCTGACACACACTCTTATCTCCTATTTACAACTCCAAAATCACAAGTGGGCTGTGATTCAAGTGGTAAAGCACTAAACTTGTCCACAAAGTGACCTAGGGATAATGCCCAGTCTTGAGCACAAAGAGGCCCAGCAACACTGCCCTACCACTGGGTTCAATCCCCACAACCGACAAAACACCACCACCAACAACAACACCAAACCAAGGAAAGAAGAATTAAAAGAGGAGTAGATTCTCCCACTCTGATCCTCACCTGGAGTATCCAAGCTCCAAACAGCCTCCTCCTGCTGAGGGATCTTCAGCAATGCCTGAGTCTCAGACTTCCACTCTATTTATACTGAAAGAGGGTGGGCCCAGGAAAGGAAGTGTCTCTGATTGGTTGTTTAGGGAAGCTGATTTACATATCAATAGAAGTTGGAATTTACATCCTGACAACCCCACCTTTTACTTCCTCTTTCAAGGACTTGCAATTTGGTTAGGTGATTTGGGTTAGGTGCAACTTAGGTTTGTCCAGGGTTGGAAAAGTTTATTGTGTTTGTTTTATTTTGTTTTGTTTTGTTTTTTACTTCTGTGTATGCTTTATTTTTGGACTATGAGTTTATTACTTTTCCACCGGACTGTAGGACACATTCGTGGCATCATCCATTGTATCTTGTGGGTCTTCATTAATTTGTAATTTGTCAGGCCTGATGCTGGGTTGGTACTTTACCACTTAAGCCATGTCCTCTTCTGTTTGCTTTTGCTTTTGGAATAGAAAATTGAGTTTATGCTTAGGTTCCCTGGACTGAGATCTTCTGATTCACACTTTGCACAAAGCTGAGAGGACAAGAATTATCTCTTGCTTGAGTTGTGATCAGGGTTAAGTCTGCCCACAGAGCAGCCCCTCCCAGCTTTCCCATCACCTGCTTTAATCAGACCAGTAATCACCTGACTGTCGATGATCACCTGACTGTGAGTCAACAAACATCCTAGGCTCCTAGGTCACTTCCTCCCAAGTCCATTTTCCATACAAATTCATCCTTCCGATGTTGTTGTTCTTGTTGTTTGTCTGTCAGTGCTGGACTTGAACTCAGGGTAGAAGATCTGTCCCTGAGCTCTTCTTCCACTCTATTTCTCTTATCTTTATTTTAAATATCATTTATGCCTTTTTATTATAAAATGATGTGGTATTCTGATATATAATTTAATAACTCCATGCCATTTTTGAGAATGATCTAAAAATTATCATAGACATAAACATATATATATATATTATATACATTGGATTTCAAGAACACATTATTAATATTCAATTTGCAATAAGTTTTATCCTATCAGAATATTCTCTTTAGGGTTACAGGTTCTGTAGTATCCTTGGCATAACCTTTCCCATTTGTGGTTTTGTTACTATAATCAATCTTGTACCTTTCTTGGTGTTGATCCATTAGCTTTGAAAGCATAATCCCCTATCTGAATTGCCAGAAGCTAAATAGTAGCCTAACACTATGTTTGTATCATTGACTTTCAGGCATTGATTATCAAACAATCTTTTTAATTTTTCTTTTTAAAAAATTTTTGTCATTAGTGCTGCGGAACTCTGGGTCTGGTGCTTTCGCTCATCTCTTCAGCTCAAGGTGAGCCCTCTACCACTTGAGCCATAGCACCACTTCCAGTTTTCTAGTGGTTTATTGGAGATGAGTGTCTACGACTTTCCTGCCTGGGCCGGGTTTGAACCGAGATCCTCAGATCTGTTTCCTGAGTAGCTAGGATTACAGGGAGTGCACCACTGGAGCTGGCTAAGCATTATTTTTTATCTTCATATGATAATGACAGCAGGGATGATGGCACGATAATTGGGTACATAGAGTAAAAGACAGACACCAACAAAGAGCCATCACAACTGGACAGCAAACTGTTGTATTGTTACAATTGTTGGCTATTGTTAATCTCTCAGTATGCCTAATGTATAAATTGAGCTTTGCCATTGTTATTATTAATCTCTTAGCCTGAGTTAATGTTCTCTTCATTTTTACCCTAAAACATTATGACTTATTTTTTCTAAAGCCATTCCTTCATCTTTAGTGTTCAACCATTCACTTTCTTTCTTCCCCATTATTACCAGCAATTTCTCTAAGTATTCCAGTTCATTTTATTTTATTTTTAGGAATTAGTACTACAACTTAAAGAATCCAATCTAATAGAAAGTTTAAACACCCCAATGGTCTAGTATAGAGGTGTTTCTTTTTTTTTCTTCCCAGGATGGATAACAGGATCTAGTCATCAAAAGCCTGCTTTAGAACGTTGAGTCAACGAAACTAATACTGCTTTTTTGTTCTAGGATGTACCTGGGGCTTGAACTTAGGGCATGAGCAGTATTCGTGAGGGTTTTTTGTTGTTGTTGTTGTTGTTTGCTTTGCTTTTTTTTTCTCCTACTACTTGGACCACAGCTCCACTTTGGTGGTTAATTGAAGATGAGTCTTTTGGACTTTCCTATATGAACTGGCTATGAACTGCCATCCTGCTCAGCCTGCTGAGTAGCAAGGATTACTGGGAAAACAAAAATGCCCACTGAATTAAATGGTTTTTGTTTTGTTTTGTTTTGTTTTTTGCTGTTATTCTGAGATTCACCTTCTTTCATGGTGAAAACAGTCACTGGGGACTCATTTTTGCATGGGTTTATTTTTATAGCAATTTTTAAATAGTTTTTTGCTCTCTTGTTGCATTGTTACTACTTTATCTTATCTTCATTATTTTTTACATTTTATATTTTATTATATGTTACCTCCATATTTCATAACAAAATGGGATTACTGTGCAAAGAAATTCAAATTAGTACAGTATTAATGGTTTGCTTCATTTGAGAAAGGTTCTCTGCTATAGAGTTCCCAACATATAGAATCTTCACTAATAATGGTTTATCATTGGAGAAAAAGGGTCTGACAGCAAATTGGAAATAGCCAATGGGATATCTCCAGAGAAGGGAACTCTTAAACACATTCCAAAAACTCACACTGCCATGGTCAAGATAAAGAAACACCACACCCTGGCCCAGTGACTCCTCTATATAATGTGTCAGCAATCGGCAGGTGGTAAAAAAAAAGTGTAAAGAAAGTTGCCTTTCACAAAAGGAGGAGTAAAAGGTCCTTTGATTCAGGGCAGTGGGCCTAGAAAAGGGTGTGTACCTGAGTTCTCATTTAGGGAGGTTGATTTACATATCATTTGGAGTTGGAATTTCCATCCTGGCAACCACACCTTTAACTTCCTCTTTCAAGGAAATGCCTCTTACAATTTTCTTAGACAGTGACAAGTGCTGTGTATTTTGGTTAGGTGCAGGTTAAATTTATACAGGATTGGAAAACCTTTTTTTTCCTTACCTTTTTGTATCTTTTATTTTCGTACTATGCATTAATTACTTTTCCACCAGAATGTAGGTGACTTTGTATCTTGTGGTTTTGAAAATTAGCTAAGCTTACATTGTGGAGTTATTAGATGATCATCCAAGTTTTTTATTTGGAAATTGTCATGCCTCCTGCTTGTCAGGTGCTTCACCACTTGAGCCATTTCAATCTTTCTATTCTCATTGGACTTCTAATCTCATAAAAAATACTGTGTTCATTTTCTATTGGTAATGTAGTTCTCCAATTTTAATTTATGCAAGAATTCTGAACCGATTTCAAAAATGAAGGACATTTTAAAGTAATTCATTAAAATTTCATAAAAGCTATGAATATGGAGCTATATATAATTCATTACTTTTGTTTAATTTTTCACACCAGAGTTGTAGAGTATGCTCAAAGGTGATTTTTACACTAACCTTTTTCTTGTGGGAATTTTTTTAATTAAGAAAATACTTTACATAGCTAAGATATGGAACCAACCCAGAAGCCCCTCAGTAGATGAATGGATCAAGAAAATGTGGTATATATACACAATGGAATTCTATGCCTCCATCAGAAAGAATGACATTTCCCCATTTGTTAGGAAATGGAAAGGCTTGGAAAAAATTATATTAAGTGAAGTAAGCCAGGCCCAAAGAAACATAGGTCCCATGGTTTCCCTTATTTGCAATATCTAGTATAGGTATGAGTCAAGCGGAAAAGATCAGATAATGTGATGTTAGGAAAACGAACCCTTAAATATGTATTTTAATGTTTTCGTTTCTTTCATGCATGTGTTTCTAACGCATTTATAAGATTATTTCTTTGTTGCTTTGTATGTCCCTCCCCCACAGTGTAACCCCCGCTTTCACTTTATTTGATGTCAGTATAACATGTGGAGGAGATGGGGACAAACAAGTCGTTTAAGGACTCAGGTGGACCTGTTGTAACAAGGAGAATTACAAAATGTCATGTCAAAGCAAGCTTTACAATGTCGGTGTGGGGGGGGAGGGGGGTATGATTGGGTGGGGGGGGAGGGGGGAGGCTGGGAAGGGAGGTGAAGTGTAAACAAAGGAGGAGGCTGCAATGCTTGGTAAGAAATGTATGCATTATCCTGCCAATGTAATTGTAACCCCTCTGTACAGTATGTTCTCAAATAAAATAAAATTAAATTAAAAAAAAAAAGAAAATACTTTAGAGACATTAATATTAGTTCAGCTATTTATTCTGCTTCATAAGGAATGTGATTTTAAGTTAATACACAGATCTAAGACAGATGATACATTTGGCATTTAGATCAATTTGTGTAATTACTTTTTTATTTAAATACTGAATACATGTTTCTGAATTTTCAATTTATTACCTGAGTCAAAGGTATATCATTACACCTGCAGAATCTAATCCACTTTACAAAGACTAAGTAACATACTAGTTTGAATTTTATTTTTTAGTTCAAAAATAATATTCAACATATATCATTTCAATAGGTTCCACTGAAAATTTATTAAGATACGCAATATCCATAGATATTTCATATTCTATGTTCTTATTTTTGGATTACATTTCTGTAATCCATGTGTCTTGTGTTAGACTTCCAATTGTTCATCTCACATCTCTGTTTGTTCCAGGATTTCAGCATTAATGTTTTCTTTTTTCCGTGGTTTTATTATTTTTTCATCTCACTATCACCATTGTAACTTTTTAACATACAAAAAAGAAAATTCACTATTGCCCAGCTCAGCATTCTTTACATTTTCAAAAATCCAAGTAATGCTACTGACATACAACATACATCATGAAATGATTGATATAATGTATACAATAAAGTAATATCAAAATATTGCATAAAAATTAAGAATATGTAATGTCATGAAATTAAAATACACTATTATTAAACTGTGACATCAAACATTTTCCATTATTACTATAATATAGTAATATAAAACCATGCCATCACTCTCCAACTTGCTTTGTAAAGAATTTACACTTTGTCGAAACCTACACCTGAGCCCCTTTCCTGGTAATGAACGGACTGTTAAATGTCTCCAGAATTTCGGCCACCTCCCAGAGGCCACTGGTATGTTTGGCTCCTCCCCTCTCTCATCCCTTATAATTAGGCATGAGAGAATTCCAACTAGTCCTCATGCAACAAAGTAAGTTAGAGGACAAGAGCCCTGTTCCCCAGCTGGACGCCTCCAGGTATTCATGCAAAAATGATCTCAAAGTTGTCATTTGCCTCAGTCCTGCAGCCTTCATTGCCCTAGCCTGCAAGCTCATGTAGGTGCTTGAATAGCAAGCTGTTGTAGCACAATCTGCTCTGTAGTAGAGGTCCTTGAGATGCGAAGGTACCCCAGCCTCTCCTTGGGCAGGCTCCACATAGTCTTCAAGCTTTAACTCTTCATAATCATGTTGCTCCTTGATAACTTCCCTCTTCTTGGAGCCTGATAGGTCTGAGGGGCCCTCATCAGCAGGGGTTTGGATGGCTGCCAGGAACTTGTCCTGAATCTCAGGTGCCTTCATTTGCAAGAAGCAGTAGTAGCTCCTGCAGCTCCTTCTTCTTCTCCCTCTCCTCCTGGGAGAGCTGGTTGACACACTCATCTTTCTTCTGATATAGCTCATCCAGTACTTCCGTCTGTTCTTTATAGAATTCTAGGGACTTTTCAATGGTGCTTTTTGACAGCTGGCTGCATCGATGTTGGAGTTTATCCACTTGCTTCTGGAAGCCCACCTTTTTTAGGCAGCTTGTGGATGAAGCAGAATTTCAGGGTCTTCTTGGGCATTTGTGTGTTCTGCTTTCTATCCCATGGTTTCAACTCCTGAAGAAGAAACCCTACTGCTTCAGCTTTCTGTGGCTCTTGACTACCAGATTGGTCAGGCACCCACAGTAGGTATGTTGCTCCTGCAGCTGCTGGCTGAGCTTCGCCTTCTTTAATTCACCAATGGATAAAGATAAAAATCCCACCTGGTCTTTGGGTTGTCTGTCTTCTAGGACAGTCACAACAAGTAGAGTCTCCCCTTTTCTTTTTGCTCACTCTTCCTTCTCTAGTGAAAGCCAAAAAGCTCAGCTGGGGCCCACAGCTGGTCCTGTTTCTGTCTGGTGTTTTAAGGCATATCAAAATTGTTGTGTAATTTTTGATGGACCTTCTTGGTCCTCCAACTTAGTCCAGCAGTTGTGTGTACTTCTGCAGGTACTGTGGCAAGGCCTCATTCTTTAAGGTCAACTGCAGTTTGTAGGCCCTGTGCTGTTCACAGGTAGCTCTGAGCTCCTGCATGTTCATGTTGAGCCACTTGGCTCCTTAACTCAGCCATCTTTTTCCATTCTTCTAACTTCTCCTCTTGCTGGTCCAGCTTCTTCTTTCACCTGCAGCTGTGAGTGCAGCAAAGTAGAGACCTTCTCCTCTTTCTTAGCCTATGTAAGGCATCCTGTACCTGGCCCAGCTGCTCTTTGATCTCTAGGTTATGCAAAATTGTGCATCTCATGGCCTCATGTTTGTGTAATCTTCCCATTGTCTTGAAGAACTCATGCAGGTCCCAGGTCTTTCCCTGCTGCTCCAGTTACCACAGCCACTCCTGCTGCTAAAGATTCTGGAGACTGAGGCTCTAGTTTTCCCACCTTTGAATGTAACACTTCTTCTCCCATTTCTGTTGTTACTTCTGCGACTAATAGGTCTTGGCTGGCAGCTGTAGCTTGGTCTGAGTTGGTCCTCCATGCTGCTGCTTGGAGGGAAGCTCTGCCAACTGCCTTTGAAGTTCCACCATGTTGGTCTCTAGGTCAAACACTTATCGCACCATTGCTCTTTCTCATCTCTCAGTTGGTTCATCTGTTGAGCCTTTTGTCTTTTCTCATGGACTTCTCCAACTTCAAGTCCCCTGCAACATGTCTCTCTCTAGCCTTAATTTGGTCATTAATTCTTTCATGGTCTCTAGCTTTGTCTCCACCCATGCCTTCTCTCCTATTACCTTTGTTTATATTTTGGTTACTCTCTTGGGGTGAATTAGGCTTTCTGACATATTGTTAGTGATTCCAGTGTTAGTGGAAAGTACACTAGCAGGAAAGGAACCAGAGGAAAATTCCAGGTATGCATGGTCTTTGGTCTCACCCTTAGCTGATTTACAGTCCCCAGTAATGTTTGTTTTGAGGTTACCTCTGTTTTTAGTTTTCTTTTTTTTGGTTTCAGTTGGTCCACCAGGAAAATTTCTCTCCAGATACTCTTTCTGTAGTTTCTTGCCTAAAGAAAATTTTATTGTGCATGTGTGTCTGGTTTGGATAGATATCCCAGCACTGGGATAGGGATGGTGGAAGGACCATATTCCCAGGCTTTCTGAAATCACCTCTATTCTTGCAATCACCCACTTCCTACAGGATCTCTGAAATTCACTCAGTCACCACCTTCCTTCACCTGCCGGTAGTGGTATGAGCCAATAGAGGGAAATGCCAGTGGTACTAGGAAGCACATAATGTGGGTGTGGCCTTGATTCTTGTATCTTATTGGTCAGCTAGAAACAGATTTGCATTGTGGGATCATTGTAATCCAGACACAGTGGATAGAGTCACCATGAGACCTGCTCCTACAGTCCTCCCCCATCCACATACCTATTTGGGGAGCAGGGCAGCACCAGCTCCTGTTTGCCCTCCCCATCTAACCTGCCCACTTGGGCTGATTAACTAGGATTAACTCTAGTTGTACTGGAGACTGCTCAAGACAATGTCTTCCATCCCATAATTACAATCACCAAGTTATCCTGAGTGGTTGCTCTCAGACCACTGTCATAGTCCCTCTTATGCTGGGACTATGGAGGGATTAGACCCCAGAGCTTAGGGGATGAGTGAGTGACAGACAGTATGGATGCTGGATACTGCATCATTTTATGATCTGTTTCCTCATATAACAACTTGGTCCACATATTTTACATCGCAGAAATACCGTTCAAATAATTTCCATCCAGTCCTCCAGACTGCCAGATTGTGCAAGTGCCACAATTCACTCACTCCTTACTGCAAGTTTCTAATCTGGTTCTGAATGTGTTCCCCCTACCTCCCAGGTCTCTATCCCACACGTAGTGTACCATGTTCCCCATTTGATTTATTTTTAAAATTTTTTATTGTGAAAATACCGTACAGAGGGGTTACAATTACATGTGCAAGGTAATGAGTACATTTCTTATCAAGCATTGTTGCCTCCTCCTTTATTTCCTCTTCCAATCCCTTCCCATCTTCCCCCACCCCCATCCTGCCCGGCCAAATTTGTAAAGTTCGTTTTTCAACATAACGACTTGTACATCTCATTGTTGCAATGGGTCCACCTGTATTCCTATTTAAACGGTTTGTTTTTGCCCTTCCCCTCCACAAATTATACCAACATCAATTACAATCAAAGCAGGGGTTATACCGTGGGGGAGGGACATATAAACCAATAAAGAAATCATCTTATAAATATGTTACAATCAATCACAAGAAAGAAAAAAACATTTCAATAATTATCTTGGGGTTCATTTCACCTAACATCAACTTATCTGATCTTTTCTGCTTGTCTTAGAAATATACTAGTTATTGCAAATAAAGCAAAACATGGGACCTATGTTTCTTTGGGCCTGGCTTACTTCACTTCATATAATTGTTTCCAAGTCTTTCCATTTCCTAACAAATGAGGAAATGTCATTCTTTCTGATGGAGACATAGAATTCCATTGTGTATATATACCACATTTTCTTGATCCATTTATCTACTGAGGGGCATCTGGGTTGGTTCCATATCTTAGCTATGGTAAATAATGCTGCAATAAACATAGTTGTGCTGGGAACGTTAATATGGTCTTGTTTGTGATCATTTGGGAAAATGCCCTATATTGGGATTGCTGGGTCATAGGAGAGCTCTAAGTGGAGTCTTTTGAAGAACCTTAATACTACTTTCCAAAGTTGTTGAACAAGTTTACACTCCCACCAAAAATTCTGTAGGGTACCCTTCTGTCCACATCCCCTCCACAGCTTGGTACTGGCACAAGAACAGACCTCAGGACCAATGGAATAGAATTGAAAACACAGAAATGAACCTACAGACCATAGCCATCTAATCTCCGATAAGTGAGCTAAAAAAGTAGAATGGAAGAAAGACAGTCTCTTCAGTAAGTGGCAAAACTGGTTAATCACTTGTAGAAAAATTAAGTTAGATCTTTATATATTAGCCTGCAACAGAATCAACTCCAAATGGATTAAAGACCTTGGAGTCAAAGCAGACACTCTGAAAACATTATAGGATGGAATAGGAGAAACTCTAGGTCTCCTTGGAGTAGGCCAAAATTTTCTTAATAGAGACCCAGAAACACAAGAAATCAAAGAAATGTTGGACAAATGGGATTGCATGAAATTGCAGAGCATCTGCATGGCAAAGGACATAGCTAGCAAGATCAATAGAAAGCCCATGGATTGGGAGAAGATCTTCACTACCCATACAACGGCCAAGGGTTCTCATATCTAAAATATAATTGGAACTCAAAATATTAAATCCCCCAACAACAAATCCTCAAAGAAACAACTGCCCAATAAATAAGTGAGCTAAAGACTTGAAGAGAAACTTCTCTGAAGTGGAAAGAAGGATGGCCAATAGAAACATGAAGAAATGCTCAAATTCCCTAGCCATAATCGAAATACAAATCAAAACAACATTGAGATTCCACCTCACCCTAGTTAGAATGGCTATAATCAAGAACTCTAATAACAGCCTTTGTCTTGACATCAGAACAGGAAAGTTGCCAGGGACCTTCTCTAATACACAGTATACTTGTGCTCCTCTGTCTCACCTGGCCCCAACTGCAGCCAACTGTCTCAGCTTTCTTCAAGATTTTCTTCTAGTAGTCCTGTGTACTAACCACATTTTTACATGTCTAATAACTATGTATGATTCACTAGTGGCTATCATATAGAGCAGGCTTAGACATTTCATTAATTTCCTACTCCATATAAAAGGATGATTAAGCACAATTAGCTGATACTAAAATGCGTCTTCTTGTTGCAGGTTTGAGTGTAAGTTAGAAAATACAAAAATAAGATGGGTACTGATGGCTCATGCCTAATAATCCTAGCTACTCAGGAGGCTGAATTCTGAGGATCTCCGTTCGAAGCCAGCACAGACAGGAAAGTCCAAGACACTCTTATCTCCAATAACCCACCAGAAAATCACTACTTTGGTTTTAGAGCACCATCCTTGAGCAAAATGAACCCAGGGAGAGTGCCCAGGCTCTAAATTCAAGCCTCACAAGCAAGAACACAACAAAATACAAAAAATAATCTGTGAGTAGTTTGCATAGAATAATATCTCATTTAATCCTGGTCTTTTTTGTTTATGTGTGTTTGATTACCAGAAATAGACTCTCCTAAAATTTTGTGAAATAAAGTTACCCAGTTCTTGAGTTATAGAGCATTTGTAATCTGCTTTTTCTTGATGCTATTTTGACAAAAAGCGATCTATTCTGTCAAACCAAAGTGTCTCCAACTTGCAGCAAGTTACCATCTGTTAACACACACTTACTGGAATAATTCATATCTTAACTTCAAACTGTAACCATCAGCTATATTGTTCATAACCAGCCAGCGGTGTCAAGGCTATGAAGTCCTTACCAATGGAGTTAAAAGAACAGAATGTGCTTCGCACATTCCTTAAATCAGCCCCTGAAAGTCAAGCAAAAAATGTGAGCCCAACAACTACTGTGTCTCAGAGACATCACCACTCCTTGTGTTAAGATAAAAAGCTCAAGGGCCACCCTGCCTGGCATGCCTGCTTGACTCTGGGTAGAATGTCTAGGCTCCCTTCCTCACAGAACTAAACTGCCTTGGTGAGATCTCCTTTACTTCTGTGTGTCTATTCTATCTGGGTTAATATTTTGACTATTTTGTTTTAACACTGGAGCATTCTGGGGGATAGTCTGCAATATTCATTCTCTCTGGGATGGTGAGGAACTCTATTAGGGGATATGATTGTCCTGCTACTCAGCTGCAACAAGGTGGGGGCTGGGCAGCACTGGTGACATTTCATATCTGTGAATGAACTCCAACTCTTGGACATTACATGTGGATTTTAAAAAATTCCTAAATCTGGGCTCCTATGGCCCTGAACTCTGAAGATTATGGTTTGGATAATGGTTTGAAGCTAAACACTGATCCTCAGATCTCAGCCTCCTGAATAGCTAGGATATGAGGTGTAAGCCACCAGCACCCAGATTTGCTCTTGCTTTCTTTAGTGTAATTGCCTTACAAAGTCTTATCTCATTTAAATATGATTTCTTTCTGAGTTCTACCCTGGGCAGTACATTACAGATGGAAATTGCTCATCCTGTGCTGTCTTGGTCTTATTAAAACAAAGATTACTCTTCAGTAGATTTTTGCTGCTGCTTACCAAGTACACCATTCCCTAGTCCACTTCATGAGTGCACTAAGTATTTAAAACCTTCCATAAACTACAGGAACCATTCTAATTTCCTGGGTTAAAGTGTTGAAATATTGTATGTCTCCTTCCTTTGTCTTCTTTTCTTTTCCTTTTTCCTTTTTTCCTTTTTTTGGTCCATCGTGAGTCTTGAACTCTGGGCCTGGGCACTGTCCCTCAGCTCTTCAGCTCAAGGCTAGTGCTCTACCATTTGAGCCACAGTGCCACTTCCTCCCTTATCTGCTTGTTTTCTCTGTCTACATTCAAGGCATTTCAACATCTGTTTTCCAAACAATGAACAATATACACAGTATAGACTAAAGGGGTAGATAATCAAATATACTTGTAAAATCAAACTAAGCATGAATCTAACAAATGTTCTTGACTGATTCACTTAAAACTCTTGTCTTGGATGAGTAGTTCTAGTTGCAATTGTGGCATAAATTTCTTTTTTTTTTCTGAAATCAAATGATGGAAGAAACATTTCAACAAAGGGAAGTGAGGAATGAGCTCACACCTAAAGAAGAAACAGGGACCTTTCTAAGTTTATGGAGTACAGTAAGAAAAATATTGAAAAAGAAACAGCTAAATTTGAAATTTATGACAGGCATGATATCTAGAACCCATTACACGTTAAAGTAAGCCTGAATTTACAGCATCTATAATTTTTAGCTAGTTTTCAGGGTTTCACACCTGAAATATCTAACCACACTTGAGGCTAAGATCTAGAGAACTGAGTATTGAGGCTAACTTTGGCAGAAATGTCCTGCCTCTCTGCAAAACTATCAGCAAAAATATAAGTAGGTGTGTGGCTCAAGTGGTAAAGCTCTATCCAGTTAAAGTGGAGCAAGGAAGCATGGCTCTGAGTTCAAACCCTAATACGAAAAAATTAAAGAATCACAATTCTGGATTCTTGAAATTCACTTGAATGTAAAATCATTTGGCAGAAAAGACTGTAAAGAAAAAAATTAAAGCAGAAAAAGTGTATTGTTCTATACACACAAAAAAGGTTTTATAGATATATAAATATATCTATATATAAATATATATATATACATAGATAGATAAAAATATACATACATAGTTGTGCAATATATAGAGAATAATGTCTGTAATTACATATATACATATATATAACAACTAAGTGTATACGTTTGTCCATAATCCCTAAATTAAACTAAAAGTCCATATTTTAAACTATGACTCTTAGAAAGCATTGTCTTCACCTTTAAATATTTTCTGGATATTAATTTGTGTATGAAAGAGGAAAAGAATTTAAGTACATGTAACAATATTTATATTAACATGACCAAATGTAATGGCTTTACATAATTCTGTTTCATAATTCAAGTCATTATGCATTAGTTATATTGAGATTTTAAATATGAGAATTGTACACATATTAACAATCTATTTCTGAATAAGTTTGCTCTCTCCAACATCTTCCTATGTTCCCTTTCCTCTTTCTAGCTTTTTAAACTGTGCTTAGTGGATATATTTATATTGTTTACACATATATATGTAGATATGTGTATATGTATGTACCCTCATATATACCTAGAAATGTCCATATGCAAATATATACCTATATGTGAATACAATACAAATATATATTATATTAACAATACAATATTGTAATTATATATTTATATATTACCCCCTTTTATATCCATGTCCCATGATAATTATTAATTTTTACTATATTTGTTATTATGATTTTTCTGGTTTCTCATCTGAGAACAAGACTAGTCATTGAGATTTTTTCACATGAGTAGAAATATCACTGTCATATCATAATTAGAAGTTCTATGAGAAGAACCAGGAAATTTAAGAATATATCTAGAAAAAAGAGTCTACCCTTCTCATTCTCAGTCTTGGCCTTCCTTCACTTGTACCTTTGTTCCCCACGATGACCTTTCAACAATAATACTGTTCTGTCATGGCTTACAATGACTAAGATTCTGACAACATCACAAAGAAAATTTTTCTCGATTGAGGATAGATTGCTAGATAAGGGCTTTTAACAAAATAAAAATTAGATCTTTTTTCTTTTCATATTATCTTTTCTTCTTAAAGTGTTTTTGATTGACACATCACAATTCTATATACGTTAGATGAATAATGAGCTGTTTTATTCTAGCTTTGCTTTGCTTTCTGCATTTCTGGTATTGAACTCTGAGCCTCACACTCGCACTGTGGAGGCTCACCAGGATATAATATGTTTTGACTTGTTCCATCATTAGACAATCAAATCTGAGCAATCAGCGTATTGATCTTTAAAGTTAAACATTTCGAAGTCAATGGGGATGTTACAAGTTCTTTTTCTAAATTTGAAATTTCTTAGCAACATAGAAAATAAATAAACAGATAACAATTCAACAGGTTGAAATACAGAGAAATATACTATGTAAAGTTTTTCACAAATGCCCACGTGAATAGATGAAATTCTAAAGAGAACAGCTTGAATTTACCCTTAAAACTTATTCTATAAGAGGCAACAATGCTTGATAAGAAACGTACTCATTACTTTGCTCATGTAATTGTTACCCCTCTGTATTATATTTTCACAATAAAATAAATAAAATAAAAATATTCTTAAAAAAGAGAGTGAGGGAAGGAGTGATATTGTCAAAAAAGAAATGAACTCTTTACCTGACTTACGTAACTGTAACCCCCGTGTACATCCCCTTATGACAATAAAAACTTCAACCATTCTAGCCATTGTATTCAGTATAAAGCAAACATAAAAACATCTATTCACTAGCTCTTCTTAACCTTCCTGAAATTTAATGTGTCCCTTTTCCATGATATAATAGTAAATATAAATGAACTATAAACGTATTGATCGCCAGGTGCCAGTGGCTCACAATGTAATCCTAACAATGAAGTATGCTGAGATCAGAAGATTGTGATTTAAAGCCAACAGGCAAAAAATCATCTATGAGACTCTTACCTCTAAATTAACCATCAAAAAGCCTAAAGTGGAGAAATGGCTCAAGTGACAGAACATTAGACTTGAGAAAGAATAAATAAGTACATACATAACTCAAGGACAACATCCCAGGCTGTTAGTTCAAGCCCCATGATCAACACACACAAACACACACACAAACACACACACACACACACACACACACACATTGCTTTCTGCTCTTCCATTTATGTTGAAAATATTATCTCATGTGAGAAGCATTTAACATACTTTTTAAATTTTTAACATACTTTAAATTAAAAAAGTATCCATTTTATAAAAAAAACAGGTATTCTAGGCACTTGCTATCTGCTAGGAGACATTAATCATACCTTGATATAGTTAATGCCTTAATTAATTTACCTGTGACTGGTAGACATATATTATTATTATTATTTCTCCTCAACAAATGTGGAAAATTTTGGAAGAAAATGTGATAATAGTGGAATTTCATAAAATTTATGCTTCATAAGAGGTAATAATCATTGTAACTCCTAAACACAGCTTAAAACCAATAATGCAGTGATATTGAATTTCTCTGTAGTTTATATAGTGTGCAAAAAATTGATACTATATAGTATCTCCTTTACATTTCCTTGGAAGAAGCTAAATAAGAATATATACATCTTAAAATCATAAAATAACACTTTGGTTATATTAATGAAATGCCCACATTCAAAATCATTAATAAGTTTATGTAAATAGTACAGCTCTTAGATATTCAAATTTTGAAAGTTTTGAAACAAGTCATTCAAAAGTTTAAAACAATAATAAAAATAATCATTTTAATCAAACTAAACATATCCTTGATTGGACCATCAACTTTCATAGGAATATATAAATCTAGATAAATAGTATTCTTGAGCATGTGTGAGTTGTGTTTGCACAGGTATGCGAGTACTTGTGTCTCTTTGATATTTATATTGCATTCTTCTCTTTGTTGTGTATTGATTCACGTTAATACCAGTTTTGCATAATTCATCATGCATTTAAAAACGTGAAAGACAGTGGTAACCAAAGGTAGCCCTCTGTAGAAAAATGGTGGCATGTGAAGAGCTCATCAGTTTGAAATCAAGCAGTGTATCATCATTTATCATTCATTAAATCACACACAGCTTCAAACATCTCCTTAGTGTTTATATTGGAGAAGGGCAAAATGCATAGATGCATGCATAGACACATGTTGTTACCTAATAAATCTCTTCATGCTTTTCACTGGCAGTATAAGTGTCTGACCTTGGAAGCGACCTCTCATCTGGAGTCTTTACATAGAGATGTAGGAGCAGCATTGACAAGCAAAATGAACCCTTGATAATCGCTGACACTGTTAGCATGGTTAAGCTTCTTAAAATATTACCACGGAACCTTTCCTTCATTTTTACAAACATATTTCAATTGTACTACATACTTTTTAAAACTCTTAAATAGAGCCATGATGTAGAGGAATAAAATGCTAGGCAAACAAGAAGAACTAATCCGTCCAATAATAAGTGAATAATAATAATAAGCCACAGGAAAGACAATATTAAATCCACCCAAAATTGCAAGAGGGAAAGATTAGAGTGGCAATATCAAACCCATGAAATTATAAAGAATGAGGCAATAAAAGTAAAGTACTGAGATGAAAAGTAATGTTATTAATTGTCTAGTAGCTTTTCTTCCCAGTGGATCTCATTTATCTTTGGAAGAAGTTTAAAGAAAAATCACAGCCCCTGCGTAAACTTTGTTTTTCCACTGTCAGGTGTATCAGCAACATCTTGTATTTACAGCTGTCTTCACAAATCACAGGCAATTATGTATGTGTCTTTTCATTTACAACAAGTATCATCTTTGCAAAACTCTAAACTTTATTCCTTTGTGATTTTTAAATAAAAGCCTGTGATTTTATTTGCCTATGGTTTAAGAAACAACTTAGAAGACATTGAAGAGTTCATTGTTGCCACACCATGACAGGTTCTATTACTTATAAAGCAGAGTAGATTCCATGCTAATATTCATATGGCCAAATTGTATATATTAAAGAAAATAATCTCAGTACATCTTAAAACTTTTGATGGTACTTGGCTCTTTACTTATTACATTTCTTTATGATTTGTTAAACTACAGTTAAGAGAGCTATTATTTCTTTCCCAAATGCAAAGAAGAACTAAATATTTTTACTTAATGAGATATCAGACATTAACTCATATTCTAAGTTGATTTGAGGAGAAAATGGATATTTCATTTCTCATTATGACAAAAAATAAACAATTCATTCTTAGATGTACTTTGTTTTAAATATATATATATCACTAAAGATTAAATTTACCTGAAAATAATGGCGATCCAAAATAAAACTGGCAAGAATAAGTAAAAAACGTAACATTTTTTCTGATATTTTGAAAGAAAGCAGTCTGATTTTATTAATGCTTTAAAATCTGCAAATGAGTATCATGGTTCATCCTCTCTGAATTTCAATAGTCCAATCTAGAAACAATGGAACCGTTCCTCTTTTCTAATCCATAAAAAATCCTCTTGGCAGTTTTTTCAAACTGTACACTAAGTCTAATTACTTCTGTCACCTTTAGTGCTACATGTATGTTGAAGCCAGAACCTCTCTTACTTGAATTATTGCAATAGAGTTCAATAAGTTCTTTGTATTGTTTCTCATATTTTTATAAATTCAACAAAACAAACAGAAACTTCTATATTGTAATTCTGCCAATTTTCCCTTCTACTCAAAACCATTCTGTGGCTTCTCATGCATGTAGAATTATAGGTAAGTTGGTCTTACATAAGTTTCATAACCATCCCTACTTCTTTGACATGTTTTCTCTTATTCTTATATTTTATGACTTCAAAAACTTTAACTTCCATATTGTTTACTGAACAAGACTGACTCCTTTTCTGTCTCCCAGCCCATCTTTTTAGAATATTCTTATCCTAGCTATCAATTTGGTAGTACTGGGGCTTGCATGCATGGCCTTACCATTGGTAGGATAGACTTCTACCACTTAGCAGCAACTCCTAGGCTAGCTACCAATTTTGATTCTTCAATTCCTTGCTTAGATCTCACTTTCTTAATGAGGACTGCCTTGAGTATGGCATCTCCCACTGAAACTTCATCCTCACTGGACCTCAAAATTTAAACACCACATTTATTCCATACCATAATTTATTTCTAGTATGATATATGTTTTACTGATTTCATAGATATTTGTTTATGAACAGTCTTTTTGTCTAGAGTCGTTTCTATTTTTGTCTATTATTTAGTGATTTTTTGTGTGCCCTAGATCAATTCAGAGCACGTGTTTTATGTGCCATATTCAAGTGGTTTTGTGGATTGAAGCCTTTTATTAGAATGGAAGAATAAAACTAGGGTTGGTGATAAGTAACCACTCATGACCACCAAACCTATAGTGTGCTAAATTGATTAAACCTCTTTTCCTTGGGAACATTTAGCAGTGAGTTGGATAGAAGTAGTATGCATTTCTGGATTCATGGATTTTTTTTACAAATGAAGTTAAATTTGTCTTCACAGATTTGATTAAGTCATTATTACCACTATTTCTTGATCAGTATGACTGAGACTTATGAGTTAGCCATTTTCCTAGATCAGAGAATAAAATCTAAATTTAGGTATTGAAATGTTATTTATATATATGAGTAAATATACATTTTTCTATGTATATTCAATAATCAATGGCTATTTTTTGTCATGCATTCTTGCTCTCTTTCTCGTTCTATTTCTCTGTTTGCATGTAGATAATTATCACTCTATTCTTCTATAATTTACCCTTTTCCTATCAGTCGTTGGGTTTGAACTCAGGGCCTACACACCAGGCTAGCCCTCTACTACATTAACTACAGTGCCACTTCTGGGTTTCGGTGGTTAAAGGGAGGTAAGAGTCTCATGGACTTTTCTGCGCTGGAAGGCTTCCAACCACAATGCTTATATCTCAGCCTCCATAGTAGCTACGATTACAAGCATAAGCCACAGGTGCCCAGCTTGTATATTTCTGTTTTATTCTCTGCATCTAATAGAGAGGATAAGTAGGTTTGAGAGCCTTTCTGGAACCAGAGAGAGATCCAATCTACAGAAACATCTTACACTGTTCAGGCAATTTTACCCTGGACCATTCTCCATTATCCACAACAAAACCCCAAGTTAGGGTACTGGAACTGTGGCTCAAGTGGTAAAGTGCCAAATGGATTGAAAATGCCAAATGAGAGTGTGAGGCCTTGACTTCAAGAAGCTCTACTACTGGCATGAACAAACAAACAATTAGTTAACTAATTACCTGGTTAAATAATTAATTCCATAATTAATTACTTAAATTTTGAAACCTTATAAAATTGAAGCTAGAATGTAGCTCTTTCAAAACATTTAAGACCAGTTTAGTAAGCTTGCATTTCTTTTCCCCGAATCTCACTTTTGTTTGTGCTAAATCTCATGCACTCCCTGTGCAGTTGATATAATCACTTTCTATAGTCAAACTAAGTTTAGGCTTAGGAAGCTGTATTTGTTCATCTGACTGATATTCACTCACTCATGTCATAAGACATTATGGAAACTGGATCACGTTTCCCTAACAGCCTGGGAGACATAGATTTAACAACTGCATATCTCAAATAATTATTATTATTCCTTGCTTGTCTTGTTGTACTAATCATTTGACTATCAAATCTGTCATTCAACCACACATACAAAAATTACATACATGTGTTAAAAAATCTGAATATCTATAAGTTATTAAAAGCAAAGTAAATAAGAAATGTTTTAGGTTTTAGAAATGTTTCATTTTAAGATGCAGAGTTGTAAGATAGGGTCAAGTTGTACAATGGTTGTTCAAAGCTTATAATTATCTCCATGTTGAAAACAGAGTGATCTCATTTTTAAATGCAAATAAATATTGGAGAAATGTGGTATGGATTCTAATGTGTGTAGCTTAAATTGCATGATCTATGTGCTTCAAAGTGAATTAATTATTATGATGCATTTTTCACATTGGAAATAAGTCAGTTGACAAAGGCTTTGATTCTTTGGTTATAATTGTAAAAGAAAATAACTGGCAATTCTTGGTTTATCAAGATTGGAATCTTAGAGCACCAATTACTCTAAAATAAAGCAGAAATATATACGCTAAAATAGTGCATAGAATGTTCAATTAGATACATGGACTTTGCCAGACTATTGGCTTTTCAATAATTCATGTGAAATTCTCTGACTATAAAATATACAGATTCGTAAGTATACCCTGCTGTGACTGGAGAGTGACAAGCCATTGTGAAGGCTGCTTGAGAAACATAAATCATTTCAAAATAAATTTTCATGCATTCTACTAGACAGCACTGATAAAATGTGTTTATGATTAAGGACATTTGTCTTAGCTGAAAAAAGCGCTGAACTATAAAATATAGACACATTCATATAGATGTATGGACACATTATCTTAGAATATCTATCCATTCTGATATATGATGTTTCCCATTGATTTGAGGCCATAATTAAAATTCCCTATATGATTTCTGAATAACTAAATGTAGCATTACATTAAAAATATGTTTCTTTCTTCCAGCATTTTTTTCAGGAACACATTTGCCAATTCACAATAAATAGTGTCAATTATCAACATGTATAAATTTCAACTATTTATTTATTTATTTTTGTCGGTGGTGAGGCTTGAACTCTGGGCCTGGGCACTGTCCCTCAGCTCTTCAGCTCAAGGAGAGCACTCTACCATTTGAGCTACAGCGCCACTTACAGTTTTCTGGTGGTTTATTGGAGATAGGAGTCTCACGGACTCTCCTGCCCAGGCTGGCTTTGAACCGCGATCCTCAGATCTCAGCCTCCTGAGTAGCTAAGATTACAGGCGTGAGCCACCAGCACCCGGCAAATTTCAACAATTTATTGAGCAGCATGCTTGCTTCATTTAATATTTAGGTCTATTTTATTATCTCGAGTTTTGGAACTTGTGTTGATGTCTTAAAACTTTAAATATATTTTCAGCTTCTGAACACATTGTGACCATTAGTTTATGCAATTAATTTTCCTTTAAATTTAATCTCTTACTTGTCTTTTCTTCCCTTCTCTGCTTTCTGCTTGGATAACTTTGCTCCTGTCTCCTTAACTACTTTTACTGACATTTAGCTACTGATGGTTTATCTATGTTTTTCCTGATAAGAACATGTATTTTAGTTTTAACGATGGTAATAGAAGGTTAGAATTGTAGCCATTTCCTCTGTTTTCATCATGTCTAAAAAGTGCTTTGAGATATTATGGTCTTTTTTACTTTGAAATAAATGGGCACCTCAAACTGCCCATTTTAGGATGCCCTATTTGTCTTTACATATAAGTGATTAGATGATGAGAAACAAACTATAGCTATATGGTATTTGTAGTTAGTTCTTCCAGGTGAGACCTAACATCCCTGACCAAATTTGAAAATTTTTCAGTTGTTTTCCCTGTGATTCTCACCTTTAATCACCCTCGCTGTTGTATTTGTGCGCATTCAACCTTTTATGTTTTATAACTTATCCTCCTAGTTACATTTGGCTCTTGTTGCATTGTTTTCCCATCATTTTTGCCTGAATGTTACAATGTAGATATTTTACTGTGGATATATTGCTTCTGGAATATATAATCTCTTACAAAATCTACCTGTTAAATTTATATTAAGTACCAGAGTTTTGTTTATTTTTTTATGTTTTGTTTATTTATCTATGTTGAGGTGCTTAGGATAAGACTGTAATGGAGTCTTAATCAGCAGGGACACTGGATATAAGTATAAGGATACTGTACTACAGCATGTCAGTGTCATATATTAATTATTATTATTACTATTGCATTGTGTGAAGAGTGTTATTTATATTGAGTTTTGAGCTCAATGCTTCTTACTCTTTTGGCTTATTTGCACAGTGTACCCTAGCAGTTAAATCACACTCCAGCCTGACTTTTTTGTTGGTTCTATTGGTGACAGAGTATCATGGACTTTACTGGCTTTGAACTATGATTGTCTGGATTTCAGACTCCTGAATTGCTTAAATTAGAAGCGAAGCCAAGGGAACCATCTGTCAATGGTCAAACTGCAAAGATCAGGTTTGAATATCAATAATCTTTATACTTGAATCAAATTCTCAAACTTTGTTTCTGAAGTTAATGCAGATCAGTCAATATATGTGATGTATAAGTAAACATACAATATGTAGAGCTACAATTTAAGTGAGTTGCTCTATGAAGAACATTCTCCAAACTTTTTTTTTATTTTGGTTGTGGGACTTGAACTCAGGACTGGGTACTGTCCCTGAGCAATTTTGCTCAAGGCTAGAGCTCTACGACTTGGAGTCACAGCTCCAGTTCTGGTGGTTAATTGGAATTAAGAGTCACATGGAATTTTCTTGTGTGGTCTGGCTTTGAATTGAATCCTCATATCTCAGCCTCCTGAAGAGTTAGGATTACAGGAATGAGCCACCAGCACCTGGATAACTATATATCTTTTTTGGCTTTTTCTTTTTTGGTACTGGGGATTCAATCCAGGACTTTGCCCTTGCTAGGCGAGCACTTTGCCACCAAAGTACATCCCAGCCCCATTTTTAACACAATTCCTAATCATGAACTAAATGATCTCCTTAATGAGATTGCTGTTAGGTTTCTCTTAGATACTAATTTGACAAACAAACTTAGTTTAGATGTACTTTGAGCATATTCTATTTTAGATGGTGGAATATCTACAGTGTTAATGTTTAGAATGAAGAGAATAGATGCTAAATTTTATTAATTTGTTCAAGCCACAATATCCACACTCACCTGCAGAATCATGAAATCATACTACATTTAACTATTCATATATGCTCGTAAGAAATATCAAATTAAATAAAATTTTAAAATATTAGAGGATGTGTTTATTTAAAGTATAGAGTTTACTTACATCCTCATATTCTAAAAAGTTCTCTTTCAATTTTTCCATTGATTATTGTCTCTTTCTTCATATATTTCAACCAGAAGCTTTGGCTCTCCATTGACAAACAGATTCCATTTAACATAAGCTACAGGATTTTCTTCTTGCAAAATAAGAGCTGCAAACTAGTATGTAAGGCACATTCTGGTTTCCAATAATCTTCACAAAATTTATTATGGTTACTTAACTTTTTCCAATTTTCAGTGTGTCTTATGTTTTACACCTAATGTATTTAAAACATGCAATCTCATCATACAGGAAAGCTTGTCCAATTAATTTAAGCAGTATCAATCATGTTGACTAGGCTAAGTCATTTCTGAATAAACATTGCATGCATGTATTATGCTAAAGAACAACTTAAGAAGATATAGTGTATTTTCTTGTAAAACTGAAAGGATGAATATGTAGTTTAAAGCAATATTTCTTCACTTTGTAATTGTTTATTGTTTATAGAACATATGGTTAACATTTGGCTTATAAAATTTTAAATTACACTGTAGATATTGTTGTTATTTTGAAAATAGATTTTTTACAGTCATATGATTTATGTATACTTAATAAATATTGAGTTCTATGGTGCAAGTATATGGGTATTAGCCAGGTGCTGGGGTTGATGCCTATAATTCTAGCTATTCAGAAGGCTGAGATCTGAGGAAATAGTTTCAAAGCCAGGAAAAAAAATCCATGGGTCTCTTAGATATAATTAACTAGAGAAAAGATGGAAGTGGAAGTGTGGTTTTTTTGGTTTTGATTGAAGATGCCATGTGAGAGCTTGAAGCCTAATACACTGCTGGGAGGAATATAAATTAGCAAAACCACTCTGGAAGCCACTTTTGGAGATTCTTCAAAAAAAAGTAAAAGAAAAAGAAAGAAACCTAGGGTTCCCTTACAATCCAGCTCTTGGTCATCTACCCAGAATATTACAAGCCAGTACACAGCAAAGCCACGTACAACCATGTTAATTGCTCATTATTCACTATAGCCAAGTTATGCAAACAGCACAAATGTCTTTAAATGGATCAGTGGAAGCAAAAAACTGTGGTTCATAGTTTCAATGGAATTTGCTCAACTAGTGAAAAGAAATGATTGAACCTGGAAAACATCATGTTAAGTGAAGTAAAACCAGCTCAGACAGCCAAGGAGCGAATGCTTTTTCTCATGTGTTTATAAATTAAATTATAAACCTATTCAAAAATATGTAGGAGTCATGTAACATAGCCCCCCCCCCAAAATTGTCTACAGCACAGAATCCTTGGGGGAGGATTTTAGTGATATAACTCCTTGGAACACTAGCAAACAGTTTCACAAAATGAAAACCAGAAAGTTCAGAGACCAGCTTTGTAGGGTGTCTGGAGGAATTGTTCAAAGGCAGTGGCAGATAAATGGAAAGAAGAAAGTTGAACAGATATAGACATTATATTCAATGCACATATATGAAAATGAAATCATGTAAGCTTAGGAATGGGTAGAGTTGGGAGAGATGGGAGTGGGAATGGTGGAAGGAATGACATGAATCAAGATGTATTATACTCATAGGCTGACATGTTGACTTGAAATCCCTTTGTACAGGCAATAAAAAATGCCTTGTCTTTGTTAGTTTGCCAGAAATATACGGTGTTTCTCTTCACTAATCCAGTACCAATTGTTTATTCTAGCAAGGAGTTATGCAGTTCATCCAAAAGTTTATTTCTAGGTTTCAGCTTAAGTGAGCATTTGTGTTCCCATTGAGCTATATAAACTATTGCTTGCCTTTAGTTATATCATTCAAAAGTTAATTTAATACCTCTGGTGAAACAAACTTGGTTATAAGCTGATGCCCTCAGACTCACAATAGCATTTCTCTAACAGTATCTTCTGCTGGACATTTCTTATAATGTTTAAGTACTAAATTCCTCAACAATGAGTTAATCATTTGTACAAAATGCCAGATTCAATATAATTTCATAAAAGTAAAATTTATCTGTCTTGTTTAAACAATCTACCTACTGCATCTGGGTGCTCATTTCCGGAAAATGAATTCTATCCAGGAAGTCTATCTACAACTACCATTTGATTTGTTATCCTCACATGATACATCAGTTAACAATCTCAGTGTTTAGCATAGCTTATTAAATCATTGTGCTTACAGTATTTGTCTCTTTATAGTATGAAATCAGCAAAAGTTTTATGTCCTTAAATAATTTTTCCAGGCTTTGAATTACTCACATTTTTCATGTTAATATGCACTACATACTGGTTGAATTGAATTCAAGTAGGATATTGTCACTATGAATGCAATGAACGCAAACAATGAATGCAAATCCTTATTTCTGTTTTAATTTTTTAAATTCCAAAGCCAGGTTCAATGGCTCATGCTGCCTCTAAACCTAGATACTCAGGAGGCTGAGATTTTAGGATCTTGGTTTGAAGCCAGCCTGAGCAGACAAATCCAAGACAATATTCTTACCAAAGAGCTGAAAGTATGTAGCTCAAGGTAGAGCACCTGCATGAGTGACAATATGCAACATGAGTCCATGAATTCAAGTCTCAATACTGACAAACACCAAAACAAAGCAAAAACAACTAATTTGTCTCCTAGAAATATTCATTGGATCTAACAGAATTAGTCAACTGTTTAACATATAAAAAGTACTAAATTTTTATGCCATTATCCCTTTTTGTTTATTTTTTTGTAGTCAATAAATTCATTGTATATGAATCTGCTATGGTTTTGCAAGACATATCTGTGCTGTAACTTATGTGCTGTTGTTCTGGAATCCACAATATTTCTCTCAATGTCACATTTATCTGAATAGTCTATTACTAGACTTTTAACTCTTCATCTATAATTGAGTCATTTCATTGTCACCCATACATTTTCGAAATAGATTCACTCAAACTTAAAAAAATACAAAATCAACATTTTTATGTATAGAGATATATAGTTATTCATTACAGGTCAATGGCATATATTCCAGTAATATGACTATAAAATTAAAATATTTTTAAATTACAAAAGTGACTAAGCAATGAGATGCCACGTCTATGAATGGACCTCACAGTACAGAGTGAAATGCTCTGGTTACTAATTGAAAGTGTTGTACAGCCATTTTGATTATGAATGGGAGGAAAAGAGCATCCGTGGAAGTATTTCAATCTCAGTATCCAAGTATATTAGTCCAAAGATAAACTCCACTGAATAGTTTTGTGCTTTGAAATGCCAACAATGGGTCTCAAATCTGATGACTTTCTGGACTTTCATTTATTTATAGACTGATTTAATGGGGAACTTAATTCTCTTTGTCAAGCATTATTTTTTTTTTGTAAAATGGGAATACTATTACTTATTAAAAGAGTATAAAGGATAACATTTGTGCTCACATATACAATATATTCAGCATGTCATAGATTATATTAGATGATATTTTGTCGCTCTTTGGAGGATTTCTTTGTTTAGTTGCATTTAAATCACCATCCTGCAGATCTCAGCCCCTAAGTAGTTATAATTACCCAGTCCTAATGAAATTTTCAGTATGTATGTTTTGTATGGCATTATAATTTTGCCACATTATGTCAATTTATGATAAAAAATAATCCTTAGCCAAACACTTCATAGGTGAAATTGTCCAATAGGAAATTAGTGCAAAACATTAAAGTATTGACACATGAGAATAAAAAAATCTCATTCAAAAATCCAAAAATCATAAGGCTCATAGTTTGGGGGGAAGGATTGCAATCATCAAATTCTTATTCAAGAGGAATTAAGCTATTTACATATTACTAGGTATATGATTTGAAATTCAGATATGCAAATAAAGCACTCCATGTTTTGGCACGGTTTCTGGGTGTTGGTGGGTTTAATTGCCTTGAAAAATTTTAAAAGGTTGAAAACACAGAAAATTTCTTTTCCAATCAACACACAGACAACAAAACATCTTTTAAAATGTTTATAAAAATTAACATACTAGGCTTTGGAAAGGTGACTCAATTAGTTAAAGCTCCAGCCAATGACTGTCCTGATCTTGGACATAAAAATTAATAAACTAGTCTATACATTTATGTAAACAATGGCTGTTAGTGATGATAGTCATAAAAATTACTACTGGACTTGAACTCAGGGTTCCAGCCTCACTTGTATTTTACCACTCAGAACTTATGCTATACCACTTAAGTTGGGACTCCACTCCTGAATTTTGCTGATTACTTGGTGACAAGAGTCTCTTGGATTTGTCTGCCTTGACTGGCTTAGAACTTCTTTCTGAGCTCGCAACCTCTTAAGTATCTAGGATTGCAGATGTGAACCACCAGTGCCTAGAAGGATAAAAGTATTAAATTTCTAATAGTTTGCAAATAAATTTTACGTTCTACTACAGAACAATTGAATAGGAAATATCTATCAGACACATTATCTTTACTTCTTAAAGTATTTAAGTACATGGTACAATAATTCAAGTCATAATCACATCACCATTTGTCAGCAAACTAACCATTCTTTCTATATTAGTTGTACTTTGAATTATCTAGATTTTGTGAGAACATGTTTATGTATTATCTAGGTATTATGAGAATGATCGTTCACACATGTACCTATATGTTTATGCATGTGCATGAATAAATATAGCAAAGCAAGGTTGTTGGATGAAAATGAGCAAATACTTTTTCATTCTATTATAGTTGCATATGAGCATTTGGGATCTCACAGTAGTTCTCAAAAATTCTAAAAATCATTAGGCATATAATTTGGGGAGATGGATTGCAACCATCCAATTTCAAATTCTTATTCAAGGGGAATTAATGCTTATTTGCATATTACTAGGCACATAATTGGAAATCAGGATATGCAAATTTAGTGATTCATATTTTGGTCTTGTTTCTGGGTTTTTGTGGGTTTAATTGCCCTAAACAATTTTAAAAAGTTCAAAACATGGAAGATTTCTTTTACAATCAGCACACAGACAACAAAACTTGCAAGTACTGACAAGAGTCAATGGTTGTGACACTGTTTACATTATGTGAAACATTTGTATCCTTAGCCAGGAAAATTTTATTTTCTCTTTCTTACATTTTTTATTTCTTACCCTCTAAATTTTTATACTAATCACTATATTTTTATGAAGTGACACAGATAGGTATCGATTAAATTACAGTGGATTAAATACAAATTCGAGTATGTGAGATCCCCTGAAGATTACTGTGAGAGTAAGTTTATGAATGCAAGTGATGGCATCCAAAGGAACCTATATCTGTGCCTGGGCTGAAGTGTGACCCTCCACCAACTTTACTTTTTCAGCCCTCATCCCTCATACCCAGGAATATGATACTTACAATAGAGATTTTGCACCAAGGAAAAAGTTAAAATGAGGCCTTTAGGGGATAACACAGTGAAAATGAACTATGATCCATTATTGACAAGGAAATATAGTAGAGAAACAAGCCCAAGGAAAAACAGTAGCAGGAAAACAAGTGCAAGGGAGGAGACAGGACCCCCATGGAAGGGAGGGGAGGATGCTTCCAACACCAGCATCAGCTTGACTTCCAGCCTCTCTAAGTGTGAGAATAAACAAATAATTCAGTTATAGTTCACCTTGAGTGTGGTATTTCATTTGAAAGCCTTAGCAAAGGAATATAAAGCTTACAATGCTTTTTCTTAATCAGTTTTTATTGTGAAAATACTGTACAGAGGGGTTACAGTTCCATGAGCAAAGTAATGAGTACATTTTTTATCAAGCATTATTGCCTCCTCCTTTGTTTCCCCTACCATCCCTTCCCTCTCACCCCACAACTACAGTCCCTCCCAACCCCCTACTCCACCCCCAGCCTAAATTGTAAAGTTTGTTTTTCAACATAGTGTCTTCTAGATCTCATTGTTAAAATGGGTCCACCTGTAACCCTATTTAAAAAATGTGTTTTTATTCCCTTCCCCTCCCCAAATTATGCTAACATCAAATACAGTGAAAACAGGGGTTATACCATAGGGGAGGGGCATACAAAGCAACAAAAAAATCACCTTATAAATATGTTAGAAACAATAGCAAGAAAGAAAAACCACTTGAGTCCTTACCTTGGGGATCGTTTCGCCTAACATAAAATTATCTGTTCTTTTCTTCTTGTCTCATACATATACTAGTTATTGTAAATGAGGGAAACCATGGGACCTATGTTTCTTTGGGCCTGGCTTACTTCACTTAGGAAAGTAGTATGGAGGTTCCTCAAAAGACTCCACATAGAGCTTCCCAATGACCCAGCAATTCCACTTTTGGGCATTTACCCGAATGATCACAAACAAGACCATACTAAAGCTACTAGCACATCTATGTTTACTGCAGCATTATTTACCATAGCTAAAATATGGAACCAACCAGATGCCCCTCAGTAGATGAATAGTTCAAGAAAATGTAGTATATATACGCACAATAGAATTCTACGCCTCCATCAGAAAGAATGACATTGCCCCATTTGTTCGGAAATGGAAAGACTTAAATACTTTTCTAAAATAAGTTTGCAAAAGACTTCTGAAAACGTGGATTGAACGCTATTTGTGTGTGTGTGTGTGTGTGTGTGTGTGTTTATTTGTCTGTGTGTGTGTGTGTGTGTGTGTGTGTGTGTGTGTGTGTGTGTGTGTGTGTGTGTTGGTCCTGGAGCTTAAACTCAAGACTTAGGCACAGTTACTGGGCTTCTTTTGCCCAAGGCTAGTGCTCTATCATTTGAGCTACATTTCCAGAATTTTTGGTAGTTTCTTGGAGATAAGAGTCTCAGGGACTTTGCTTCCCAGGCTGGCTTTGAACTACTATCCTCATATCTCAGCCTCCTGAGTAGCAAGGATTACAGGTGTGAGTCACTGGTGCCTGGCAAAACTGGTTATTTTTCAAACGCATTTTCCTTATCTCCAAAGTTAAATTGGCCATTTTACCTGATTTATATCATTAGTGCAGTTTCCCATGATCCCTGACTATGTTGCATACATAGACATACTTGTAGCAATGTGATTATTATATGTTTTTCTTGCTCACTAATCCTTGAGGAATCACAAACCAGTTTAAAGTAGAAGCTGTTGTTTGAAATGAAAAGTATACTAAAAATCAATGTGCTATCTAGTTACTGATCCATGGTACAAAGTGTCGAAGAGGTAATTGTGCCAGCAATCCCTGCACACACGTCTTTCCTCATTTTAAGAAGAGAGAAAAAGCATAATGTAGTTTCCAGGCAGACCTTACTGCCCGTTTCTAAAACTAATCCATATAATAGATACATTTTATTCAAGATAATATCTTTTATATCACAGAAGTACAATCTGAAATGCTTAACTGTTTTAATCTTCTAAAAATTAGTCTCAGATTGACTCTCTCCAACAGTAATGCTTCTCTTCAGTTAGAACAAAAGTCCCCCTGGCACTAATTTGGTTTCCTTCTGAGCTGTTACTGCAAAGGCACCTACTAGTGCTCTTACACCTAAGAAACATTTCTCCAGAAGTTTTGTCTTTTTTTTTTTTGGGTACTAGGGATCGAACCCAGGACGTTGCACTTGCTAGGCTAGCACTTTGCCACGGAGCTACATCCCAGCCCTTGCAGAAGTTTTTGGAAACTGAGTCATTCTTTTAAAATAGAGGCATATATATATATATATATATATATACATATATATATGCAAAGTATACAGAGAATGCCTGTCAATTCGTTACCACGTTTGTTACAATTAAACTTCTTCATTTTCAGTATAAAAACTCACTGAAATACTGTATTAAGAAAGAATGATCTCTATTATATTTCCAGCTTACTGTGAAGTGTGTGCTTCTTATCTTCCATGGGTGAAATTTCCTGCTGTGGAAAACCTTCAGAGACATCTTGGACAACGTAAATTTCCTACCAAGTAATGAAATCAATCAATGAATGGAGAGTCAAAATATCAAATAGTCATAAAAAAAAAGCATGTATGTGTAGTATATAAGAGTTCTCAAGCACAGAATATTTCAACTTTGTTGATTTCCCTTTCTCTTTTCCACAGATAAATGTTTCCTATTATTCACTTGCTTTAAGGAAAAATAAATGTGGAGGATAATCTTCCCTTCAATAAATCATCTTTTCAAAAGTGAAGACAATGGGGTGAAATCCTCTGATTTCCTAAGTACACCCATGATATTGTAACCACAAAGTCGATGAAACCAGTAGCATGATTTAGGATGAACCAAGTCAGAGCCAGGTGAATTATATTCGTACATGTCACTCTGAAACTCTCTTGTTCAAGACAAGCAATTGATGCAAATAAAAATATGAGGGAAGGAAAGGCTATTGAAACTTAGAGAAAGTGTCATGGATTTGGGGAGCACGTTTGTTGAAGAAAACTTATGATTGAATCCATATTAAAATAAGAGGAGGAGGAGGAAAAGGAAAGAATAAAGAGGAGGAGTTGGAAGAGGAGGAGGAGGAGGAAGAGGAGAAGGAGGAGGAGGAGGAGGAGGAGGAGAAAGATGTGTACTAGTTTCTAGTTTTAGTCTCATATATTCCTGTATCTTCTTATTTGTCCATAGCCACATGTTCTAAATCAGAAACCACTTAAATGAATCAAAAGTTATTATATATGATATTCTAGAAAAATAATTCAAAGAACATGATTATGGTGAGGAGTTATAAGGAATGCAACAAACATAGCCAGGAAAATGCAAACAATAGAAATAAAATGTGAAGACAGTTCACTTGACTAAAATGATTTGTATATGAGCCCAGTATTGTTAGGTGGAAGCTGGGAGAAAAGGCAAGAATTCAGTGAAGGAAAGGAAATATGATGTAAGAGAAGAGCACATAATGCTTTGGTGACACCTTAGGAAGAAGGGTAGGCTAGGGTGAAGACAATTATAAACCCTAATAGTAGACAAAAATAGCCTTCAATCTGAGCTCTGGTTGCTCACACCAGTAATACGAGATACTCAAGTAATTGAGATCTGAGGATTGTAGTGTAAAGCCAGCAGGAAACTCCACAAAACTCTAATCTCCAAATAACCAGCAAAAAGCTGAAAGTAGATTTGTGGCTTAAGTGACAACATTGAACAAAAAAGCTCAGAGACAGCACCGAGGCCTTGAGTTCATGCCCCCAAGACAGGTCCATGTACACACACACACACACACACACACACACACACACACACACACACACAACTAGTTTTGTATACAGTTATTTTTCTCCGAATTTCTAATGCAGATGGTTTAATAAGGAAAAACAAAGACAACAAGCTAGTCTTCAGTAGGTAGCAACTAACTTTTTGATTTAGACACTGAGAATGGTTTTCTCTGAGGGCATTACAGATGAACAGAGCACATTTTTCCTGCTAATCCGGTATGATTACAGCTTTCCCAAAAGTTAAAATGGTCTGTAACAGGTTCAAATTATCTCCAAAATGAAAATACATCAAAAAGAAAAAAGAAAAATGCCATATAATTTGAAAGCTGGATATTCGCTTTTGATCAACAAAAAGGAAATATTTAAAAATAATTATATAAACCACATGTAGTCAAATATGACACTAGAAAATGTATATACATTGGAACAATAAACATTTAAATAAGTATATATATATAATTTTTCTTAGTGATTGAGTATTGGTTTTATTTATTTATATATATATTTATTTTCTGAAGCACACTTTTCATTTGTTTTTTTTTCAATTCTATATGTCAGTTTATGAGTCCATTGATATTGATCAATGTCACTGCTTCCACTCTTAAATCCTTCTGAAAAATTTATATACATATAAAATATGAATTTGTAATAATTTGATCTAATTTTTATGGCACTTATTGCTAAATGTATTATGCATTATTTTACATTACTGGACAATTAAGTTGTGGACTTAGTCTAATTTCCTTTATAATAATAATAATTATTACTATTATTATTATGATTGTCATTTGAGGGGCTTGAACTCTGGGCCTGGGCGCTGTCCCTGTGCTCTTCAGCTCAAGGTGAGCACTCTACCGCTTGAACCACAGCATCACATCTCGTTTTCTAGTGGTTTGTTGCAGAAAGAGTCTCACAGACTTTCCTTCACACACTGTCACAATCACATCCCACATTCCACACTATTGCCTGGGGAATTCCCTTATCTGTTAATACTCAGTACCCATGATGGCCTGATCCACTTGTATTTCTTTTGTACCATTAATCATTTCTGTCTAGGAAATGGAAGACATATTCACTTATATTTTGTTTAAAAACAGTGACACACACACACTTACATATATACTACCTATAACATATATTAGATACATAGATCTCTTTTTTTCACAGAGAATTCAAGGTGTATAAAACCTGGAAGAAATAATCTGTTAAGGCACAGGAAGAAATTTGGCTTGGGAAACTTAAAAGTTTATAGTTTGGAGAACTTTACAGCCAATAAATTTAATAGGTGTGATGTCAATAAGATAAAGATTAAATGACTTTTTTACTAATAGTTACTCTGGAAGTGGCTAATAGCACTATGGAAACAATTCAGAGAATACTTGAAAAGTAAATCATTTAAATGATACAAGAAGTTGTTCCAGCATTTATTAATTTAAATTGAGACTGGTTAAAGATTATTATTGTCCAGGATATTATTATATTAACTGAATATAACCACATGTTTATTGAGAAATATTCCTTTGACAAAATTTTGTCAACCTTCCAGTGTGTTTTTACTTTTGTTCAACTTTTAATAGTGGCCTCGAGATCTTTTCCCAAAGGTAGTTTTTATTTGTAATATTTCTTCTTTTTTTTCACAATTTAATTTCATGTTTGTCTACAGAAAAAAAACCCTCCATTTTTGTCATTGATTACTTCAGATGAATCTAAATTAGACTGGCTCATACTCAGTTAATTTAGATAAAAACTATGAAAAATCTATGAGAAAGGGCTGCTTATTAAGTAAAATAATGACAGAATATTTGTGATGCTTGGCAGTTATTTCACATTTAATTCCACAAGCAAAGTTCTAAGCATTCAGCAGATTTTCATTCATTTTGCAAGCATTTAAAATAAGCAGATTTGGAATCAGTTGAGAGAAAGTCAGAACTGAATGAAAAAAAGTTCTCAGAATTTGATAATTCCTTGGTAATTGAACGGAGTGTACAAACAGAGGTTTATCAAAACACATAGAAAACTGACACTAAAATGATAACCTCACCACAATTTTTTTTTGTCGGTTGTGGGGCCTGAACTCAAGGCTAGAGCTACCACTTGAGCCACAGCACCACTTCCGGCTTTTTCTGCTTATGTGGTGCTGAGGAATCAAACCCAAGTCCTCATGCATGCAAGACAAGTGCTCTACCACTGAGCCACCTTCCCAGCCACTCATCACAAGATTTTTATAAGAAGGAAATTAAAATATAGATGTTCAAATATGTAAGAAATATTTGATATCTGAGTTTGTAGCATAATCATTTACATCGACATAATTAAAATTAATAGATTCATAAAATATAGCAAAATTCATAACGAATAATAGATTCATAAAACTATCAGTAGATAGTTACAGATTCAGTTAGTAAATAATTTTCAATTTTAGTGACTTAATTTGCTACTTATATATATATATATATATATATATATATATATATGTTCAAGTTCTTTTTTCTTTTTCCTTCTTTCTTTCCTTCCTTCCTTCCCTCCTTTCTTCCTTCCTTCCTTCCTTTCTTCCTCCCTCCCTCCCTCCCTCTCTCTCTCTCTCTCTCTCTCTTTCTTTCTGTGTCTTTCTTTCTTTCCTTCTTTCTATCTTTCTTTCTTTCCCTCTGCCTATCTTCTTTCTTTTTATTTTCATTCTTGTGCCTGTCAGGTCATGGTGATTTTGCTTAGTTTTTTCCCTCAAGGCTAGCATTTTACCACTTGAGACAAACTTCCACTTTCAGCATTTTGCTGATTAATTGGAGATAAGACACTGATGGATTTTTTTGTCCAGGCTGAATTTGAACCAGGATCCTCAGATCTCAACTTCCTGAGTAGCTAAGATTACAATTTTTAGACACTAGCTCCCAGCTTATTATCTTCACTAGTAGACACCATGGAATTATTAAGAGGGCTAATTTACCTACAATATATAGAAGCATATTTTAATTCCTAAAGCATAGTATAGGGTCATTTCCTATGCTATGATTTTTAAGCTTCCTCCACTTTGACTAAATATTTACATATTTCAATGCAAATATAGTTAACATATAGTGCTACAGTGTTAAACTACTGTAAATTAATGTGCTATTTATAACTATGTTTTTGTATAGTTATATATAGGCTGTTAGTTAAGCAATTGCTAAGTATAGTTTGCATACATAATATAGATTACATATGTATGAACACTCATATATTCAGGTGTCTCAAGACATTCATTTATTTCAATGAATTACTAAATTATACTGTAATTTAGAATAATAAAAATTAACAAACAGAAATATATTTCAGTAAGCATAAAATATTTGAGCCAAGTGCTAGAGTTTTAAACTTATATTTTTAGTTATTCGGGAGATAGATCTGGAGTATCTGGAAGCCCAGGTAAAGACCACTTTAAGACTCTATCTCCAAAATAACCATCACAAAGTTGATATGGAACTGTGGTTCAAATGGTAAACTGACAGCCTTTAACAAGAAATTTACATGAACATGATGTCTAGGACATGAAACTGGCAAATTAAAAGTGAGAATTCGGTAAAAATTAATCACAATGCCACTACATTTTCTGTTAATTTTCTTTGAGTTTTATCCAGAAATATGGAAAAATTTTGAAGTCTATATTATGACTCAAATAATGTTATCATGGGTTTAACCATACTTGATTTTATACAATACTGGCTCTACTTGACTGTATTTTGAAGAGTATACAAAAAGAGATAAAATGGCCTAAGAATTTTAACCATCTCCTTTGAGTTCTAATATTTTTGATATAATCTTGGTATGTGTAGCTAAATTGTTATGTCATTATTGTCTACCATCTGTATTTTATATTAGAATAAAAATGTCCTGTTGTTTTTAGGGGATTCCATTGTTCAAAAGCAAATTCTGATTTAAAAGTTCTTAATCCAAATGAAACTTTTACACAGTGTTTCATCTTAGATACTTTATCAAAACCAATGGATGAAGAATTAAGGATAATCTGTTTGTTGGTGTTGTTCAAGGCTGACACTTTATCACTTGAGCCATAGCTGGTTAATTGGAAATAAGAGTATCATGGAATTTATTGGCTGGCATTTAACATAGATCCTCATATCCAAGCCTCCTGAATATCTGGGATTACAGATATGATCCCACAAGTGCCTGGCTAAAGAGAGTAATTTAAATGGGAAAGTGTTATACAACACTAATATAAAATAACATATATATGTATATATATATATATATATATATATATATATATATAAACAAACACACAAAGAGATATCTGTACATAGACATGTATAATACATACTCATACTGGTGTGGATATGTATATATACACATTTGCATAGATTTTACATAATGTTATACCTAGGAAAGTGTCCCAAATATTAAGATATTAAACAAAATTATACTCTTGCCATTCTTGAATGCTTCCTGTGTCCTTTAGAAGAAGCAATGTCTCTCTATTCTTGGCCTACATTGAAAACAGATTAGTTTTCAGTTTCTAGAGTTTTATATACAAAATAATATAGTATATCACCTGTTTTGCCATCTATAAGTTGGTAAAATTATTTAGTAAATCACCAGGTTGGTTGTGCTTTTGTATATTTTTGTATGTTTACTTCCTTTAGCATTTTTCTCCCAAATTAATAGGTAAATTTTGTGTAGCTTTCACTTGTTAATGAACATTTGAGTTAATTCAATTGTCTACTAAAAATAAAGCTTTCAGTCAGCAATAAGAAAAAAATTCAGTTAACATTAAGTCAATTTGCAATCAACAATTTGATTAGGAAAGATAAGGTTTTGCTATTTATTTGGTTTAATCCATTTTTGTCTCCACAGCTTTACAGAAATCTCTGTCAAAACACCCATGTACTACAAGCTAAGGGGAAGTTGGCTGGAGAAATGACAAGCCTGACTCTTGGACTTATTCCTGAATGCATCTCAATTCTACAAACAGTTCATCTAACCAAAATTGATGTGCCAAAATACATTATTTTAAGAGTTTTTCTGCGTGTATGTTCTATTTAGTATTTTCATCATATATCTTTTCAATTTTGTGGTTAACTTTATAGTCATACTTTGCACTTCTAATATACATTAAATTTATTAGAGAAAATTTTAAATGGAGTGTTACTCATTTTATTCAGACTTCTCTGTGGAAAGACGAAGAGAATACCTTTATATATATATATATATATATATATATTATATATACATATATATATACATATATATATATACATATATATATATAATTTAGCACAAATATTGTAATAGAGATAGAACCTTGGGAGCTGGAGGCACAACATTACATCAGCAAACAAGAGGTTATGTAGTATGTTTTAGGAAGTTCATAATTTTCTGGTACTTACACTATGGAAGATTATTCAAAATCCAACTTGAAAACCAACATATGACATCTTAAATGAAATAGAAATATTTATAAGAAATAAAAGAATAGTTGTAGGTGAATGGATCAAGAAAATGTGGTGTACAAACACAATGGAATTCTATGCCTCCATCAGAAAGAATGACATTGCTCCATTTGTTAGAAAATAGAAAGACTTGAAAAAAATTATATTAAGTGAAGTAAGCCAGGCCCAAAAAAACATAGGTCACATGGTTTCCCATATTTGCAATAACAAGTATATGTCTGGGACAAGCAGAAACTGTCAGATAAGTTGATGTTAAGTGAAATGAACCCCAAGATAAGGAGTCAAATGATTTTTCTTTCTTGCTATTGTTTCTAACATATTTATAAGATGATTTCTTTGTTGTTTTGCATGTCACTCCCCCCAATGTATAATCCCTGTTTTCACTGTATTTGATGTTGGTATAATTTATGGAGGATAAGGGAAAAAACAAAATTTTTAACGAGGGATACAGGTGGACCCATTGGAACAATGTGATGCACAAGTCATTATGTCGAAAAAACGAACTTTACAACTTTGGCGCGGGAAGAGGGGTTGGGGGAGAAGGGGGTGGGGGAGGGGGGTAGATGGGAAGGGATGGGAAGGAGTAACAAAGGAGGAGGCAACAATGCTTGATAAGAAATGTACCCATTACCTTGCTCATGTAATTGTAACTCCTCTGTACGGTATTTTCACAATAATAATTTAAAAAAGAAATAAAAGAAAACTAGTATAGAAACAAGTAACCAACAAATAGAACCAAGGTACCATGTCACTATGTACACATTTCAAAATTCTACTTCCATGTATTCTCAATTATGAGAATGAGTCTTTTTCTTCTTTGACTTATAATTTAATGAACATCTTAATAAAGTTAACAATAATAAATTCTTCTTAAAGAAATATCTATTTGTAGATAATTATTTTGCATTCCATATTAAGTCCTGGTTCTCTAAGAGAAAAAAATAGTAATGGAATGATAGTAGTGTGATACATAAGGACAGAGTTTCTTGGGGGAAAAAGCCCTCACAACCAAATATGACCAAAATTATGTTTTCCTTAGAGAAATAAAAGCATCTAAAAGTGATGGTATATAGACACATTGGGTTAATTATAATAATTTCATCAAGAAAGGTGGTGTGCCCCTGTCAAGTAAAGAAACAATCTTCACAAATATAGCAACAGAGAGAGAGAGAGAGAGAGAGAGAGAGAGAGAGAGAGAGAGAGAGAGAGAGAGAGAGATCATGTATTTAGCATGGAATTAATGGTATCATTAGAAAGAGTGCAGCTAAAGTGTGCTGTTAATTTAGAGATTCAATACCAGGCAGATAGATATAGGAATGCTAGAGAGATGTCAGAGAAAAAGAAAAAGAAAACCTTAATAAGGTAAAGGATTGTCTGATTTGTAGGGAGAGATTAAAGCAACATGATGTTTATAGCTCTCTAAGGGAATATGAAAATGATCCGCAAGCAGGGGTTATAGTGGGGGAGGGAGATATTGATGTCAGTATAACTTGTGGAGGAGATGGGGAAAATCCAGTTGTTTAAGGATACAGGTGGACCTGTTGCAACAATGATAAGTACAAGTTGTCATGTCCAAAACAAGCTTTACAACGTCGGTGCGGGGGGGGGGAAGGGGGGGAAGGAGAAGGATTGGGATTGAGGGGGAGGGGGGAGGCTGGGAAGGGATGTGAAGGGTAAACAAAGGAGGAGGCTGCAATGCTTGGTAAGAAATGTACGCATTATCCTGCCCATGTAATTGTAACTCCTCTGTACAGTATGTTCACAAATAAAATAAAATTAAATTAAAAAAAAAAGAAACTGATCCGCAAATAGCTGAAAGATGTAAATAACAAGTAGTAAAAGAATTCTGGAGGAGAAAGCAGAATAGAAGCAATGCAGTTTGAATGAAAAGTGGCAAGGTTATTTATCTCACATAAGGATTCACACACACACACACACACACACACACACACACACACACACACACACACACACACACACACACACAAAGATACAATTTTCCTGACTGAATTACTAAACAGAAGCGGAAGCACCATCTTTCTCCTGAAACAATAAATGCCCTTCTGAATGTGGATTGCCCATACAACAGCAGGAAAACTGAATTTTTTTTATTGAAATCAGGAAAAAATATTTACCTGTGAGGTTGTCTAATTCACTGTCTCTATTTGAGAAGGACTCAATATTTTCTTCCGTTTAGGAATGCAAAGATTTATTTTATGTTTTCTTTTTCTTAACTTTTGCCTAAAATGTAATTGTGAATGACTTATTAGCAGACCTTAAGCAAGGAAGAAGAGGTCACACAGAAAAAGATATGCAAAGATATTGCTCCAAGAGGCAATGATGAATGATCGGTACTCACAAAATTCACAGGTGGTAATTTTGCCTATAGAGACTTTACATGTGCATGTATAGTTCTTGTGAGTACCTTTAACCACTTTGTGTCAATTATAATTTCAAAAATGGTAGGCACTGAAAATACATTTACTTCCCTTCTTTGGCCTAATTATAAGAAACATTTTATCCAAATGAAAGACTACAGGGAAACTATGCATTGATAATCTCCAATGAAAACACATAGATCAAGTAACATTTATTTGTAAGTTCACAGATCACCAGAAATACTTTAATGTAAATGAACTCCATTTACTTCTATACTTTATGATAAGTTACATTATTATGTTCCTTAAAGAAATGAGAAACTGAAAAATGAAATTAAGTAACATTCCAAGGTACCACAGCTGCAAAAACAGAAGAGGAGAGAATTCAATCCAGCTAATCTAGATGTAGCCAGTATGTTATATTGTGACTCAATGCAGAGCACCACATTACATATGTATAGCTTCTACTATGTATTTGGTAAGAGTAATTCTTTTCTACAGTAGCAAGGGCACTTTGCACATAATAGTATCATTTACCCAATAATATTAAATTTTATCTACTCTAAATCAACATCAAATATAAATTACATCATTGTTTTGCATGGCACTACAAAAGAAACTGAAAATGTAACTTGATCTCAATACATGATTTAGAATTTTTGTTTTATATTTAGTGAAGTTGACAGATTGTACTTAACACATATTCATAATTTTAGCCTCTTACCTGTACTTAACTTCTAACAAATGGGGCGATGTCCTTCTTGAAGACATAAAATTTCATCGTCTGTGTGTGTGTGTGTGTGTGTGTGTGTGTGTGTGTGTGAATATCCATTCATCTAATGCGGGACATCTGGGTTTGTTCCATATCATAGCTATGGTGAATAAAGCTGCAATAAACATAGTTGTACTGGTAGCTTTAGTGTAGCCTTGTTTGTGATCATTTGGGTAAATGCCCAAAAGTGGGATTGCTGGGTCATAAGGGAACTCTCTGTGTAGTATTTTGAGGAATCTCTATAATATTTTCCAGAGTGGTTGAACAAGTTTACACTCCCACCAACAATGTGGTAGGGTTCCCATTTGGCCACATCCACTCCAGCCTCTGTTGTTATTAGATTTCTTGATTATAGTCATTCTAACTGGGATTAGGAGGAATCTCAATGTTGTTTTGATTTGGATTTCTTTTATGGATAGAGAAATTGAATATTTCTTCATGTGTATATTGGCCACTCTTATTTCCTCTTCAGAGAAGTCTCTCTGTAAGTCTTTACCTAACACTCTCCACTACTATTCAATTTAGTATTTGAATGCCTAGCTAGAGCAATAAGGCAAGATGCAAACATACAGGGGATCCAAATAAGGAAAGATGAAGAAAACTCTCCCTCTTTGCAGATGACATGATCTTGTATTTAAAGAACCCCACGGATTCCTCTCCCAAGTTACTTGAACTGATCTGAAACTTTGGCAAAATAGCAGGGTATAAAATTAACCCTCAAAAAATAATAGCTTTTCTGTTTGCCAATAATGAAAAGAACGTGGTTGAAATCAGGAAAACAACTCCTTTTGTAATAACTCTACAAAAAATAAAATGCATAGGAGTTAACTAAAGAAGTGAAGGGCCTCCATGATGAAAACTTTAAATACCTGAAAACGGAAATTAAAGCAGAACTAAGGAAGTAGAAAAAAATCTCATGTTCCTGGATTGGGAGGATTCACATTGTGAAAATGACAATACTGCCAAAGGCTACCTATAAATTCAATGTGATACCTGTCAATATCTCAACGTCATTTTTCAATGAAATAGAAGAATTGATCCAAAAATTCACATGAATTTAAATTTATTTGTTTTTTGTCATTCATGGGCCTTGAACTCTGGGCTTGGGTGCTGTCCCTGTGCTCCTCAGCTCAAAGCAAGCACTCTACCTCTTGAGCCACAGCACCACCTCCGGTTTTCTAGTTGTTTTTATTGGAGATCAGAGTTTCATGGACTTTTCTGCCTGGGCTGGCTTTAAACCGTGATCCTCAGATCTCAGCCTCCTGAGTAGCTAAGATCACAGGCGGGAGCCACCAGCACCCGGCTTTGAATTTACATTTATAAACCAGAAAAATTGTAAAAATCTGATGATTATTTCATTATACTGTATAATACAAATGATGTCCTTAAAAAAGTTTCCAAACATAAAGTAATAGTTATCCATGTATGTTTACCATTTAGTAATAAACTATTTTGTAAATAAAAGAACTTTAAGAACTCAATAAAGAAAATGTTGTTGAAATGGACATGCATTGTAAGCATGAAATAAGTCGGCTTTTTAATTCTCAGATCTACTAATGTAATTGAGGTTATGAGACTTTTGTTTTTGTTTGTGTTTAACAGATAAGTTCTGTTAAATGTAAACTGTATTTGATTTGTTTACATTTTGGAATAGCTCCCTGCTGATTATAAAAAGCTATTCACAGGAACTAAACTCATTCTTCTATCATTTTTCATGCATTAATGTATCCACTACAATAAAGTAGCAGAATTGCTAGATATACAGCATAATCCTTGCACCAGTTAAATTTTTCAAAAATCTAACAATTTCTGAGAAATGCCCAAATTCTATTTATGAAATCTTAAGGAGTTCTTGGCTGTTTCCAAAATTTTCCCTTCCTTTACAGCTTTTTTTTCTTTTCCATTCGTTTCTTTTCTTTTCTTTCTTTCCTTCCTTCTTTCTTTCTTTCTTTCTTTCTTTCTTTCTTTCTTTCTTTCTTTCTTTCTTTCTTTCTTTCTTTCTTTTGATGTTCATTGTTGCTCTTGTGGCTTGAACTCATGGTGTTGACATTATCTTTTCTTTAATAGTTTCTTCATTTAAATAGTGAAAAGCATCCTGTGGGTGGGAGGAGTGGCCTTAGAGCGTGGCAGCTCACTATTATTGCTATTCAAACAGATCATGTATTCTCTGATGGACAGTAATGTATGTCTTCTGTCTGAAATACTTTCCACATTTGTTACATTTATAAGGTTTTTCTCCTGTGTGTGTTCTCTGATTTAGATTAAGTTGTGTCCTACTGGTTAAACATATTTCATATTTCGTACATTCACAAGGTTTCTGTCCTGTGTGTTCTCTGATGATGACAAAGGTGTGACATATGAATAAAAACCTTTCCACATGTGTTACATTCATAAGGTTTTTCTCCTGTGCGTGTGCTCTGATGAAGATGAAGGTGTACCATACAGGTAAAATTTTTTTCATATTTGTTACGTACCGAGGTTCCTCACATGTGTGAATTCTCTTATGTGTTGAGGTTTGATTTTTGGGTGAAGGAATTTTTAAATTTCATACTTCATCTGTGTCTTTGTGGGGGGGTGAGGGTCCGGTCATGGGGCCTGAACTCTGGGCCTGGGCGCTGTCCCTCAGTTCTTCAGCTCAAGGCTAGTGCTCTACCACTTGAGCCTCAGCGCCACTTCTGACCTTTTTTCGTTTTAGTTATGTGGTGCTAAGGAATCGAACCCAGGGCCTCATGCATGCAAGGCAAGCACTCTACCACTGAGCCACCTTCCCAGCCCCTCTTACATTCATATTAATGTGTGACTTCTGGGTGAAAGACTTTCCACATGAATTACATTTACATGAACACATTTATACGTGCTCTCTGATGAAGATGAAGGTATGAGTTACATTTTAAAAACTTTTCACATTTGTTACATTCATAAGGTTTCTCTCCTGTATGTGTTCTCTGATGAACAGTAAGGTCTGACTTCTGTCTGAAATACTTTCCACATTTGTAACATACATAAGATTTCTCTCCTGTGTGTATTCTCTGATGCAAAGGGATGTATGAGTTCATTCTGAATGTTTTTTCACATATAGTTCTCTCAGGTGTTTTCCTCCCTCCCTGACAAATTTCTTGGGCAAGGAGAGCAGAGTTATCATATTCTTCTCTATTCATTATGATATAGGTGGCATCTCTGACACAAGCCCAATTATGTTGAAAGAATATAGTCTCTGAGTTTAATATCTTCCCTCCTCCATATTCAAAATATAGAAGCTCATTTGGTCCCTCATAATTTTGACTAAAAGGATCAGAATATCTAAGGGACTGTTTAACTACAGGAGGCACACCAGGCATATATGCATCCGGCATCTCACCAGGTGGCATGTTCTGACACTGACTGAACTCCACAGTCCTAATCCTTAAGGAATTCTCATCATTTCTATTTAGTTCTAGCTTCTGTTTTGAGGGTAAGTTAGAAGTTGGTACTAATCGCACTCTTTGGTCCACTGTGTTAATATCTGTGACAGCTACTTCACCCAGACATCTGTCTAGATCTCCCTGGTAAATCTTAATCACATGCTATATTTGTTTCACATCTAAATTGAATCATTAAACGAAGGAAAAAAACATAAATGAGATCCAAATACTCTTCTATGTAAAGGTAAAGACATTTTTCCCATCTTAACTGTTACAGATCTTAAAATATTAAAGTAGGAATTGATTGATGAGAAATAAATTTCATTCACCACAATGTATTAATTAGGAAAGTAATACTGGTATTTTATGATGGAAAATGTTTTTCTGTGTTTCAGTTTTTTCTTCTGTTTTATATCAGAGGAATAATTTACACAAATTACTAAGCTATTTACTGCTAGCCTTTTCACCTGTATACTTTAGTATTTAGTGTTCTTGGGTTTTTTTCCAAATATTGTTCTGTTTGATCTTAGGGAAATAGATGCTTTGTTTCATTTTCTTAAAATAATTTATATATTGTGATACTTTACTTCTCAAACATTAGTGGAAGAGTATTTTCTAACTTTGGAGATTGTACCTTTTTATTAAAAAAAAACTTTTGCCTTTCACCTGAGAATATGCTTTTATAACTACATCACTTCAGTTCTACGTTCTCACTGTTAATTACTTTAAATATCTGTAGAATTTTAAAATTGATTTTTCTCCATCTTAGAAAAAGTCTCATCAAAATTATTTTTCTGATACTCCTGCCCCTCAGACTCCTTGAAGACCAAAGCCACACCAGCTCACCACCTAGTTAGTCATTCCCTGTAGACTAAAAGCTTTGGTTCTGTATCCCAGCCTATACCCAGCTTATTCTCATCAGAGGATAGCAGCATTGGCATACTCATTTGCTATACCTACCTAGTCCTAGTTTCAAGGAAAACTAAATCTCATTTTTGACATTTCTAATTTTTTTTGTCAGAAAAATTTCCACAAAGACAAAGAGTTGCTAACTTTCACTTCACTGACATACACAGTTCAGTATACATCTACATGTATTTTGATTCACAAATCTAACACAACGGATCCCCTAGTTCTCTGCCACACGTGGGACTCAGCGGAACTAGGAATATTATTGGTCAGTACAGAGCAAGATGAACTTACCAACTGGGTTCTGGATCCAAGATCACTATTGGATGCTTTAACTCACTTGTGAAATTCTTGTCTAAGGTTTCTCCCATATATGGCTCTTCATCTTGCTCCAGCTTGACAATCAATTGAGGTTTAGGAACACAGTGCCCTGTTAACCTGAAAGAGTGTAGACCTATTGCTCATACTGTGTCAAAAGTGTTCTAAGTTCTCAGATATCCTGTTTACCACGTTGCTCCTAAATCTTCTTTCTCATTTCTCACTGGCTCCATGGTTGAATTTCTCCCAGCTTTGGATTAACTTTGCAGGTTGTGTGCTTTGAACTCAATTTTTTTACTCAAGGCTGGATTTTATTAAGTTGATTCCTAGCTCCACTTGCAGTTTCTGAGTGTTTAACTTGAGATAAGAGACTTTACTGGAATTTCTCAATCAAGCAGCGAAGGACAGAAATAGAGCTATGGTTCAAGTGGTAGAGCACTAGCTTTGAGTGAAAAAGCTAAGGGACAGTATCCAGAACCTAATCTAAAGCCCTAGTACAGTCACCAAAACCCCCAAAGTATTAATAAAATGGTTTTGGAATCATTTATTTTCCAGATAAAATGAAACATGAAATAATCTACTGATCAGAAGACAGAAACTGAGGGCTGGGAAGGTGGCTCAGTGGTAGAGTGCTTGCCTTGCATGCATGAGGCCCTGGGTTCGATTCCTCAGTACCACATAAGCAAAAAGATAAAAGCCGGAAGTGGTGCTGTGGCTCAAGTGGTAGAGTGCTATCCTTGAGCTGAAGAGCTGAGGGATAGCGCCCAGGCCCAGAGTTCAGGCCCCACTACCGGACCCCCCCCCCAAAAAAGAAACTGAGCAGCACTGAGTCTCTCATATGCCTTAAGTGTTAGTCTTAGAGCAGGCACTGTTGAGAGAGACAAATTGATTCTAGTCTCCTGTTAAAGCCTACAGATATTTCAAAGTCTGTTTCAATAACATCTGCTTCGACAAATCTCTTTTTCCAAAGGGAGAATTGTTCATCATTTAATCTCAAATATCACAAAGTGTAACACATTGCTATATTTACTCAGAAAAAAAGTATTCCATTTGCTGTATATATTGAAAAAAGATTACACAATGGTTTTTCTCAAAACAAGGACATTGCTTTAGCCAACAGTAAACATCCTTATCTTCATGGATGAGACCCAGAACACATGCTAAATGAAGATGTACATACAAACTATATATATGCTCCCAAATATGGGTGATGAAGTCCACACAGGAAAGAATACCAGAACATGAAATTTAATAAAGAAAGCTAGAGAAATGAAGCACATGCCATGCTTTCTCTTTCCGAAGAATAACTATCCATTAAGAAATGAAGAAGCATAATTGTCTATCAACTGAAATGAACTGAGCTCCAATTTGAAGAAATAGTTGCAAGCAAGTGAGTAGAAGATACATTCTTTTAAGTGGAATGGTAATTGCATAATGAACAGATACTTTCCAATTATTAGGCACAGCTGAAAAATGAGGTAATATTAAGTTTATGAGATGTGGCAGAGTAAGAATCTTTCTCTTTTCCTATATATGTATGCAATTGGGGAACTACCAGTTATACTGATGAAAGACAGATATACAGGAGTAAAATAGGTGTATGTATATACTGAAACTAGCAAAAGGTGTAGTTCAACAAATGGTTAAATTTATATATACATAATTAAACAAAGGGAAAGAAGAAGTAAGTCTCTTTGCTTAAAGAACAGCTCTTTGCTTAGTCATCATTATACCATTTTTGGAGTTCTAAATAGTCTCCTGAAAGGTAACTTTAAAAACAGCCTTCAAAGTTAGGTAGGAATGTTGATAAATATTCATTTTGATAAATATTTCATTTTGATAAATGTTCATTATGGGCCACCTACTGTTTACAAAGGGGTGACACACCAAATCCTGAAATTTCATACTCATGCATATGGCCAAGTTCTGGAGTTTCCCAGAGATGTTTCAGCATCTTAGGTCTCCTTTTATAAAATATTTATATATTATACCTTTCAGTGGCTTTGTCTGTATATTTCATGCTTATAGACACTATATACATAAAATACACACTTTAGGGACTAATCCCTTAATCCTTTATTAGTGATATATGTTTGTAAGTTTCCTTTTTCAGCTTACTCATCTCTTAAGATACCGACACCTATACTTTTTCCCCTTTATTTGTGCTAGTATTGAGGCTTGAACTCAGAGCCTTGGACTATTGCTCACAGCTGGTGTTCTCATCATCACTCTATGCTTCCACCTCTATATTTTGTTGGTGAATTGGAGATGAGAGCCTATCAGGTTTGTCTAACCATTCAGGCCTCTGTTTTCAGTCTCGTCATTATTTTAGAATTACACACATCAGTCATGGGATAAGTAGCATCCCTATATCTTTCCACAAGCAACATTATGTTACCTGTATGGAACAAGACTGATGTTGATGTGTAATATCTGAATCATACAAGGCTCTAGCATGAAAACCAAGAGAATTTTATGATAACTGGGATTTTCTTTTTATAAAACTCATTTATGTATCCAATTTCTTTTTTTTTTTTTTTGGTCGGTTTTGCGGCTTGAACTCTGGGCTTGGGTGCTGTCCCTGCAGCCCTCAGCTCAAGGTGAACATTCTACCACTTGAGCCACAGCACCACTTACTGTTTTCTAGTAGTTTTTATTGGAGATAAGAGTCTCACGACTTTCCTGCCCACGCTGGCTTTGAACCGCAATCCTCAGATCTCAGCTTCCTTAGTAGCTAGTATTACAGGCTTGAGCCACCAGTACCTGGCTTCTATTCAATTTCTTATGAATTAATGTCTGCATTTCAGATGAAGGGTCATTTTATTCTCTTTTCCTTTTGCTCACACAAAATGATTGATTATTCTTCTATCTTTATAGTAATAATTTATTTTTCCAGAGAGATCTGCAAAGGTACTGAGGTCTGAACACTCAAGAATTATTTCTAGCCTCTGAATTATCTCAATCTGGTAAACTGTTCCCTACTCAAAAACTACCATGTTTCTTATCAGGAAATTTATCATGATTTGTAATAAATAAATCAAATATCTTTGTGATGATATACTTCAGCTTATATTTATTTCTTTTTTTCTGGTTAATTAGAGACAGAAGTCTGTGAGAGTTTTCTGCCAGGGCTGCTTTGATCCTCAAATCTGACGCCTGATTAGCTAGTATTACAGGTGTGAGTCCCTGGGGCTGATTCTGTCTTCATTTCTTAGTCAAGAATATTTCAGTACTGGTGGCTGGGTAGGTGCCTCAATGGTAGAGTGCTTGCCTTGCATGCCTGAGGCCCTAGTTTCAATTCCTCAGCACCACATAAGCAAAAAGAAAAAAGCCAGAAGTGGCGCTGTGGCTCAAGTGGTAGAGCATTAGCCTTGAGCTGAAGAGCTGAGGGACAGCGCCCAGGCACAGAGTTCAGGCCCCACGACCGGACCCCCCCCAAAAATGTATTACTTCATTTCCTCTATTAGATAAATATTACTATTGATCATAAATATTACTATTGATAGGTATGCCCATGGAACCATTTAATAGGCTAGTTCAAACAATAATAATGTTACCTAGAAATTTGGACACAATTTATACCTGTATATTATTGGCCCTATTCATGTGCATAATTTATCATAAAATTTAAGTTGGAATTCCTTCATCGCTTTTTAATATTTTATATTTTCTGTAAAAATATATTGCATGTACTACATTTTTTATTGATATTTTAATTCTTTATGATCATGAATTATATTTTAAGATTTATGTCTCTGAACTTTTTGGTTTGTATGTTTCTTTTGTGACAAACGTATAGCAAACACTACTATTGGGGCGACCATTTTCTCTAATAAATAGTCAGAGATTAAGCTGACAGTTTGCCTAGTGTTAATTTGACAAGTTGTGGTAAGTCATATTTGAGTTTCTTTTCCATCTTGATATGTTTTATGACATGTTCTGGCATTTTTTCCACTGGCTAATAATTGTAATATCATGTTAAGTATAACTAATAATATTACTTAGTTTTGTTAACATTCCTAAGGAAAATTTCTACTATTTCCACATTAATAATAATAATAATAATAATAATAATAATAATAATAATAATAATAATAATAATAATAATAATAGTCACATTTGTGGCAGGAATGTTGTTATCCTTTATGTTCAAAAACTGTGCCTTTAGTCAGACACAGTGGCTCATGCTTACAATCTTAGCTGTTCAGGAGGTTGAAATCTGAGGATCATAGTTAGAAGCCAGCCTGGGCAAAAAAGTCCCCATGAAACTCTTACTTATCTCCAATTAACCACTCAAAAATCAGAAGTAGCACTGTGGCTCAAGCCTTGATCACAAAAAAAAAATCAAGAATGTCACCCAAGTCCTGAGTTCAAGCCCTACAACCAATAAACCCAATCAAAAAAAAAAAAAACAAAATCAAAAAAACAACTGTGCCTTGGCTGGTACTAGTGGCTCACACCTGAAATTCTAGATACTCAGGATAATGAATCTGAAGATTAGCGCTGAAATCCCGCAGGAACAAGAAAGTCCTGACAATTTTCTCTCCAACTACCCAGCAAAAGTTGGAAGAGGAAGTGTGGCTAAGGTGTTAGAAAACCAGGCTCTGATTTCATGCCCTAATTATGGTACAAAACACACAACAAAAATAAAACCCCTGTCTGTGCCTTGAGACACACAATATTTCACATTAAGGAAACAATCAATTGAGAAGATGATTTAGAAGCCATTAGGGTGCAAACAATGTTGAGGGTGTATTACAGGACACATAACTTTGATCCCCCCTCCCTGCTCAGGTGAGTTTAGATTTAAGTGTACAGCTTTTTCCTTGCTAGGAAGGCACTTCAGACACTTTTACATTTTGGCTATTTTTCAAGGTAGGGCTTCAATTCATGCTCAGTTCTACTTGCTTTGTCAACATCCTGCTTGTGCCTCTCCATCGAACTAGAAACAATAGGCATGCAAGTACTGTGCCTAGCCTTTGTACATTTTCCTCCAGGATAATGGGCAAGACCACCACACCCAGACATTGGTTCAGATGGATTCTTGTGAGCTAATTTTTTTCTGAAGCTGCTTGAAGTGTAATCTCCCAGCCTTTGCCCTCCAAATGGCTAATATTAGAGGATTGAGCCTAGCTTATCATTTATTTATATAAAAGTCGTACATTTTCATAGACAGTAATAAGATTAAAGTAATTTTAAGTATATTTGAGCTTACTAGCATAAAATAGCTTCCATGAAAAAGAGATTCAGATAAGTCTTGCTTATTTATATCAGTAGATATTTGACCGTGTATATATCTTAGAACTGGTTATCATAAGTAATCTACAACAAAACTGGCCATGGCTCTGAAGATTATTCAAAGCATGTCTTCAGGTGACTACCACAATTACAGGCTTCATTTTCCCAGGAAGTTTTCTGAGCACTGTGAAAACGTATCTAAATGTTAGCAACTTAAAAGGATGCACCTGCAAAAGGAATATTTTCTTTCTAAAGTGCTTTGCTGTAGATCTGATATTAATCTTTTAAAGTGCAATGGAGATTTAGAGTAGATAAAATTGAAATGCATGTTTTCCAGAAGATAGGGATGCCTTAATGGCAGAAAACCTGAACCATTAATTTTCCTGTAGTCTATACTGGGAGTCTTGTGATAGAATGGTCTCTTCCTTCCAAGACCATTTCCTGGCTCTGTCTGTGTTCCATTGATGTAATATCATGCTCTTGATAATAAGTACTTGTTACTTAGCAACAAGTTCTAGTGTACATCATAATTCATGGCTGATAAATCACCACATTTACTCTACAATAAGTAGTCATGCTATTTTAGGTTGAATTAATATTGAAGTTTAACTAAGTGTTTTAGAAAAATTAAAAAAGTCTGTGATCAGCTCTCAACAAAGACTATTAGACTGTAAATTAATCTTAACAAAACAATATGAACTTATTTAGTTATAACATGCACCCTACTTAAGTTTTAAAATGTTCAAGATCCAAGTAAAAATAATAAAAATACATTTTATTGAGGAAATGAGTGGATAGAGAACTTTTATTGATTAGACTTAGTGCAATACAACTGAGAAGTTGTTTTGAACTGTGAACTCCTAGAGATATGATAAGGCTGTGCCATAGTTGAATGTATTCAGAGACTATGGGCAATAAAGTTACTTTTTTATACATTGACTTATGATTTCCTTTTGAATTGTTTGGTAGGAAGTTGATGTTATTGCTTCTTTTAGAGTAATGTTTCTAGTGACAAATTTTCTCAGTTTTCATCTGAACATTTTATTGTATCTTCATTTGTATGGTTTGCTTCTCTTTCGAATAGAATCCTAGGTTTTAGTAGCTTTCAGTAAAGACTATCTTCTTCTAGTCATAGTTCCTAATGGTTTGTTGAATATTTTGCCTGGTTATGCTACTATGCAAAGTTATATGAGGCTACACAATTTATGAGGAATAGAAATTTAATCCTCACAGATCTAGAAGTGATGACTAGCAAAAGCATGGTGCTGGCCGTTTTAGTGTCAGATGAGAGTCTCTCTCTCCCCTCCTCTCTCTCTCTCTCTTTCTCTCTTCTCCCCCCTTCTCCCTGTTTTCAAATTGAACCTATAAGACCGTGTCCTTGAAGGGGACAAACATCAATTGTGCACATAATCACAGTATGGGGGATAAAAGAATGTGCATAAGCCACTTCTCTCTAGTGCTTTTGTATGTCATTAATCCCCACTCTCAACACGATCACAATGTGATTCATATCCACAAGAAATTTCTGAGAAAGCATATGTTCAAGCTCTAACCTGGACTATTAGCACATCATTGCGTCTTTAAAGGGAACATGACTTGCTTTCTTTCCCATATGTTTACTTTAAAGCATTTGAATTAGTAAACCCATAGGAGTAGTAATTTTTCTTTTGTTTTCATTTGGTCTTAATTGTACTCTGTGTTTATAACATGATTATATGACTAATATATGAATGGATTTGGGACCATGATTAAATTTTGTGTATTCAAACATTGCTTCATACCAATTCTTTTCCATTTCTTCTAGGATTCCTAGTATGCAGAATAATAATCAATGAATTCGAATATTTCAATTTATAGGTCTTGATTTTGATGATTGCTTTATCTTCAGGTAACATCATAATAAGCCAAGGAACCTCGGGACACACAATGACAATATTTTTGACATAGATGTTTATTTTAAGTCCCTATTGAAATCTGAGAAACAACTGTATTCAGAAACTTTAAGTTTATCAACATGTCTTTAATAGTTCTCCTTCTATTCAATATATTTTCACCCATATAATTTTCACCTTTATTCTGATGTTCTAATCTTATTCTCAGTTTGGTCCACTTTTCTGTTAAACCTACATTTTGATATTTATTTTGGGCGTCTTCAGAATTTCTGTTTATTATATTCTAAATATGTCCTTTTATATGAGAATATACATATATTTATAGTTATCCACAATTATTTCATTCCTGGTTAGCTTAGATTGTTTTTAACTTTTATGAACTTGGAAGATTAGACGACTTCCTGGCAAATATCAACATGCCAAAACTAAACCAACACGACAGGCCCATATCAAGCACTGAAATAGAAGCAGCAATAAGAGACCTCCCATTTAAAAAAACCCAGACTAGAAGGATTTATACTGGAATTGTACAAGGCCTTGAAAACTCACACCAATACTCCTTTAACTCTTCATTGAAATTGAAAGAATAAATTCACTACCAAACTCTTTCTATGAAGCCATCTTAACCCTCATCCCAAAACCAGGCAGGGACTCATCAAAGAAAGAGAACTATAGATCCATTTCTTTGATAAACATGGTTGCATGTTCAACAAAATTTTGGCCAATCAACTTCAAAAACTCATCCAAAAAATCATAAACTACAATCAAACAGGATTCATTTCAGGGATGCAAAGTCTGTTCAATATACGTGAATCAATTAATATAATTCATCACATCAACAAAAGCAAGGATAAGAACCACATGGTTATCTCAATAGATGCAGAAAAGGGATTTGGCAAGATCCAACACGTCTTTATGATGAAGGCTCTAGAAAAATCTAGGACTTCAGGGAACATTCCTCAATACAATAAAGGCTGTATATGACAAACCTACAGCCAGCATTATACTCAGTGATGAAAAACTAACACCATGTTCTCTAAACTCAGGAATAAAACAAGGATGTCCACTCTCTCCATGCTCTTCAATTTAGTATTAGATTACCGAACTACAGCAATAAAACAAGATGCAAACATAAATGGGATCCAAATAGGGAAAGATGAAGTAAAACTCTCCCTCTTTACAGATGATATGATCTTTTATTTAAAGAATCCCAAGGATTCCACTCCCAAATTACTCAAGCTAATTCAGAACTTTGGCAGAGTAGCAGGGTATAAAATTAACCCTCAAAAATCAATGGTTTTTCTGTATGCCAACAATGAGAAAAGCATGGTTGAAATCAGGAAGGAATTTCATTCATAACAGTCCCACAAAAAATAAAGTGCCTAAGAATTAACGTAACCAAACAAGTGAAGCACATCTATGATGAAAACATTAAAAAACTGAAAAAGGAAATAAAAACAAACGGATTGGGAGAAGATCTTCACTAGCCATACAACAGACAAGGGTCTCATATCTAAAATATACCTGGAACTCAAAAAATTTAATCCCCAACAAATCCTCAAAGAAACAACTGCCCAATAAATAAGTTGGCTAAAGACCTAAAGAGAAACTTCTCTGAAGAGGAAAGAAAGATGGCCAATAGACACATGAAGAAATGCTCTACCTCTCTATCCATAAAAGAAACGCAAATCAAAACAATATTGAGATAGCATCTCACCCCAGTTAAAATTGCTATAATCAAAAACTATAATAACAACGGATGCTGGAGGGGATGTGGACAGAAGGGAACCATACTACATTGTTGGTGGAAGTGTTAACTTGTTCAACCACTTTGGAAAGTAGTATGGAGGTTCCTCAAAAGACTCCACATAGAGCTCCCCTATGACCCAGCAATCCCACTTTTGGGCATTTACCCAAATGATCACAAACAAGACCACACTAAAGCTACCAGCACACTATATTTATTGCAGCATTATTTACTATAGTTAAGATATGGAACCAACCCAGATGCGCCTCAGTAGATGAATAAATCAAGAAAATGTGGTATATATACACAATGGAATTCTATGCCTCCATCAGAAAAAAATGGCATTGCCCCATTTGTTAGGAAATTGAAAGACTTGGAAAAATTAGATTAAGTGAAGTAAGCCAACACCAAACAAACATAGGTCCCCTGATTTCCCTTATTTGCAATATCTAGTATATGTATGAATCAAGCAGAAAAGGTCAGATAAGGTAATGTTAGGAAAATGAACCCTTAGATATGTATTTTTTTTCTTTCATGCGATTGTTTCTAACTCAATTATAAGATTGTTTCTTTGTTGCTTTGTATGTCCCTCCCCAACATTATAACCACTGCTTTCACTGTATTTGATGTCGGTATAATTTGTGGAGGTGAAGGGGAAAAACAAGTCGTTTAAATAAGGATACAGGTGGATCTGTTGCAACAATGAGAAGTATAAGTTGTCATGTCAAAAACGAACTTTACAACTTGGGGGGGAGTCTTGGTAGGGGGTGGGAGGATGGGAAGGGATGGGAAGGGTAAACAAAAGAGGAGGCTACAATGCTTGATAAGAAATGTACTCACTATCTTGCCCATGTAATTGTAACCACTCTGTACAGTATTTTCACAATAAAAAAGAGAAAAAAATCATTTGATGTTTCAAGTTAATGTGATATTTTTGGCTCACCTAAAGATAGCAGGAGGTGGGGCTGGGAAGGTGGCTCAGTGATAGAACACTTGCCTTGCATGCCTGAGACCCTGGGTTCGATTCCTCAGCACCACATAAGCAAAAAGAAAAAAGCCAGAAGTTGTGCTGTGGCTCAATTCGTAGAGGGCTCGCCTTGAGCTGAAGAGCTGAGGACAGCGCCCAGGCCCAGAATTCATGCCCCACGACTGGACCCAAAAACAACAAAACAAAACAAAACAAAAAATAGGATAGCAGGATGCAATGGGTTTCCAGCATCACATCTTTATACAGGGTCCTCTAAGAAATATCCAATTCCTGCCACTCCTCCCAACTGAATTACACAGCCCCATCATCAAATGACACCAGCTTCTGTAAGGACATATTCCATCAATTTATTATCCATGAGTCATGAGATCCCCAAGGCTGGAATTTCATTCTTCTACATGTAGGCTTTTGTCTAACCGAATGTGTTTGGAAAGTTCTGCATAATTTATACAATGAGATAAGTGTTTTCCTCCATAGTAACTTGGTAATTACAAATACAAAGTTTTCCTAATACATTAGAACACATTTCTGGTTCCAGGAATAAATACAAGGTAAACAATTCTGTAGGGAACTGACAGTAAAGCTCCAAGGTCATCTTGACCATTGTGCTCACTTGAAGGCACATACAAGGAACTGACTTTCATGAAAAACACCAGGTGCCCGGGATTGCTTTGCTATGTCTGTAGAGTTTGTTTTAATTTCTACCAGTTGACCTTGTCTTACATTTACTGCACTCTGTTTTTATTAAAATTTTCCTTGTTTTTCTGCAGTATGGTAACCTTATGTTACCTCTTGACTTCTAATAGTATATAATAAGGAAAGTTAAAAATAAACGGTGCTGCAGTCTTGAGCTGCAGACCTCCCAACCCCATCCTTTGTCTTATGTCTATATTTTTCTTTATCCTCGCCCCCTAATTCATGATTCCCTTTAGTTGCCGGCGGGCTCCGGCAAGTGGTGACTCAACAGGGACCTGAAAACCTGGGATCACAGCAGAGGACCCCGCTAAGGTAAGAGGACATGTCCAGAAAAAGAGAGCGGGTGAGAGTATAGTCAGGAGTAAGAAATTATGGGGCAAGGTAACAGCCATATGTTATATGTGCAGGCTCTTAAGGGCATGCTTCAAGTTCGAGGAGTGAAAGTTGGACAGAGTCAGTTAGAAAGTTTCTTTCACTTTGTCGAGGAAGTATGCCGCTGGTTCCCAGAGGAAGGAACATTAGTTTAGAAAGTTGGCAAAAAATAGGAAAAAGGATTCAGGAACATTATGAAGCAAGTGACCCTGAAAAAAAACCCCAGTGGATGCTTTTACTCTTTGGAATTTGGTTTGAGACTATCTGGACCCCAGGCATGAACAAATGAAATTTAATCAGTTGATTGGTGAAGTTGAACAGGGTGAGTCTCACCCTGCTCCAGGAGCGCATACTGCTGCCCAAGAAAAATCAAATAAATTAATAAAAGTTGAATCTATTGGGTCAGACAATGAGGAAAAGTCAGATGGCTTGGATGCTCAAGAAAAGTCAGATGACTCAGATGCTGAGGAAAAAATATATGATGGTCCTACTGAGGATAGAGTGCTCCATGTTGAGGAAATGTTGAATTCAGTTATAAATAAATTGTCACAGCTTCAAACAAAGCAACGACCCTCATTAAGGGTGAATGTTTGTGAGCCCTCCTTAACGGCTCTAGGGGACTCAGATTTCTTTCCGCCACCCCTTCTGCCTGTTATTCCCCCTGCACAGTCTACTCAGTCTGTTCAGCCTAGTCGGCCCAGGCCTTTGAAGTTATCTAGTCCTTCTAATAATGAATTCTCTCTTGGGACCTCCCAGGCTTAGTGCCTTGCAGCTCTCACTAGCACAGGATGCTCAAAGAGGGGAGGATATTTCTGGTTTTCATTTATTTCCTGTAATGGAGGACCGAAACCAACAAAGAACTCACCAGCCCATTCAATTTAAACAAATAAGAGACTTGAAAAATGCTTGCGCTCAATATGGACCTACAGCTCCATTTACTCAGGTAATTTGGGAAACGTTGTTCACTGATGCTTTATGCCCAATGATTGGAAACAATTAGCTAGAGCTTGTCTTAGTGGAGGAGATTACTTGTTGTGGAAGTCTGAATTTGTGGAACAGTGTCAGGCCACAGCAGAGGTTAATAGCGCTAATAATATACCTACTACATTTGCAGAGCTTGCTGGGGAAGGTGCTTATAATAACACCCATACCCAGTTAAATTACCCTTTGGACACATATGTTCAGGTTAATGCTGCTGCTAGGCTTGCCTGAAAAAAGCTTCCTAACTTTAGTAAGAATGAGGATCTTTCTAAAATTAGACAGGGACCAGATGAACTTTATCAAGATTTTGTCTCTTAGTTACTAGAGGCAACCGGCCATCTGATCGAAGATGGGGATGCCGGTATGGTTCTTCTACAACAATTGGCATATGAAAATGCTAATACAGCTTGCCAAGCAGCCATTAGACCATTTAGAAAAAAGGAGGAATAACTGATTATATTCGGCTCTGTGCCAACATTGGCCCATCATATATGCAGGGCCTCACACTGGCTGCTGCACTTCAGGGACAAACCATAACTGAATTCCTCCGCACTTCCTGAGGAAGCAAAAAAAGGAGGAAAACGTCCCCGAGTTGCTGGACCTCCTGGCAGCGTTTTTTCTTGTGGCTAAATAGGCCATCTAATAACTCAATATCCTAATCAGAAAAAGGGAATTATACTAGGGAAATGCCCCCAATGTAAAAAGGGAAAACATTGGGCCAGAGATTGTAGATCTACTTTTGATAGTGCTGCCATCTTATTTAGGAAAACTGGCAAAGGGGCCACCCCCTGGCCCCTCAACAAATAATGGGGCAGCCCTGTCCTTTGCAAGGCTTCAAGCCTACCCACTAGCAACCATCAACAACAACAACAAACGGTTTCCAATCTCCTCACAGCAACCCCAGGAAGTGCAGGATTGGACCTCTGTTCCTCCACCTATACAGTATTGACTCCTGAAGTGGGAGTTCAAGCTCTCCCTGCGGGCATAATTGGCCCCCTTCAAAAAGATCTGTTAGTATATTATTAGGCCGCAGTAGCTTGGCATTGAGAGGCCTATATATTACTCCAGGAGTGATAGATCAATACTATACTGGAGAGATAAAAATCATGGCCTCAGTGCCTACTGAGTTATATCTATTTCTGCTGGGCAAAGAATTGCTCAGCTGGTCCTAGTTCCTTCGATCTCTGTTGGAAATTCTGTTACTTCTGCCCCCACAGGGGCAAAACGTTTGGGGTCCTCGGTTGTATTCTGGATTGAAAATAGCAAACAAGGAAGGCTTGAACTTATAAATTATATTTAACAAAAGCCTTTTCGAGGCATATTGGATACTGGAGCAGATGTATCTGTAATAGCAAAAAAATATTGGTCTTCTCACTGGCCCTTTACTGCCTCTTACATCCTTACAAGGAATTGGCCATGCTACAGATCCACAGCAAAGCAGTGCTATTCTCAATTGGAAAGATGATGAGGGCCATTCTGGAACTTTTCAGTCTTATGTGCTGGATCACTTGCCCATTACTTTGTGGGGGAGAGATATTATGGAAAAAATGGGGGTTTATTTGCTTAGCCCAAATAATGTAGTCACTGGACAACTTTTAAATCAAGGACTACTACCTTCAGGGGGATTGGGGATTGGTCAGCAAGGCATTCGAGAACACATTCAGCCACAGCCTCGACCCCATAGACAAGGTTTAGAATACTTTTTAGCGGGGCTGCTGCTCATCCTTCCCCTCACACCGATCCTATTACATGGTTATCAAAAACTCCGGTGTGGGTGGATCAGTGGCCCCTATCAATTGAAAAGATTATTCTTTCCCAGCAGCTGGTGCAGGAACAGCTGGAATTGGGCCACATAAATCCTTCTACTTCCCCATGGAATTCATCTATTTTTGTTATCAAAAAAAAATCTGGAAAATGGAGACTTCTTCAGGATATCTGGTGAGTAAATGCTACTATGGGGGGCTGTTACAACCAGGTTTGCCCTCCCCTATGGCCATCCCTCTAACAAATTGCTTCATTTTGCCTCTTCTTACACTTTCATATATCCTCGGGTGGTATCTTTATCACCTCTTTCTATGGCTGCCCTGGTGTTTACAGATGGATCTTGTAATGGAATGGCCGCTCTTACTATTGATGGGAATACTTCATCCTGGGATACTGGTCTTTCTTCAGCCCAGGAAGTTGAGCTTCAAACAGTTTTATAGGCCCTTACACTTCTGGCTACTAGTGCTTTCAATTTATATTCAGATACTCATTATGTTATTTGAGCCCTTCAGGTTATTGAGACTGTCCCCTTTCTCAGAACAGCAAATTCCACTATTTAAACTCTTTTTCGCTAAATACAGCTTCTTCTTCACTCTCGCACTTGTCCACGCTATTTTGGATTTATACGTGCCCATACTAAGCTTCCTGGTCCATTAAGTAAGGGCAATGCTATTACGGACAAGGCTACTCAGGTTTTTCTTACTCAAATTGATTTGGCAAAACAATCACATGCCACCCATCATCAAAACAGTCGTGCTTTACGCGGACAATTCCAAATCACTCATGAGGCGGCTCGTCAAATTGTGAAGATCTGCCCTAGTTGTACTACTTTCTTACCAGAGCCCTCCATTGGAATTAACCCTCGAGATTTAGTTGCCAATCACATGTGGTAAATGGATATTACTCATATTTCATCCTTTGGATGGCTTCACATTGTCCATGTTACTATAGATACTTATTCTAATTTTATTATGGCTACTGCCCTTGCTGGGGAGACTAGCAAACATTGTATTTCCCACTCTCTGCATTGCTTTGCCACTATGGGACTTTCTAAATATATTAAAACTGACAATGGTCCAGGATATGTCGGAAAAGCTTTTCAAAATTTTTGTAAATATTATCAGATTATTCACACTACAGATATTCCCTATAATCCTCAAGGACAAGGAATTGTTGAACGAGCTAATGGTTTGCACAAACACCAAAATTTTAAATTAAAAGGTAGGGATTTATACCCCTTCTCTCTTGTTAATATTCTTTCTTATGCTTTGTTTGTACTAAATTTTTTAAACTAAATTGTTAATGGCCTTTCCACAGAAGAGCCATTTTGGGAAAAAAGAGAGCAAAGAGCTTTGGCTCAAGTTAAGTGGAAGGATCCTTTAACAGGTGCTTGGCACGGACCCGATCAGGTTTTAACATGGGGTCGAGGACATGTTTGTGTTTTCTCGCAGGAAGAAAATGATGCCCGCTGGTTGCCTGAGCGTTGTGTTAGGATTGTGGAGGCTCACTCAAATGACACAAACGCTGACACATTGGGCTTACATGCCGGATTCCCCGATTGTGCACCCAGCCACCTGGGAGGGAGTTGAAGTACTCATAAATGTAAATGGATCAACATATGGTACAGCCCCCAATCCTTTCATCCATTAGACCAAGATGGGAGATTTCTCAGCTTCAGGTATTGGAACTCCTTTATGCTTTACCACCAATTTTTAAAGCTCCATTCCAGACTGTACTTTTATGCGATCCATAACTCATAAAATTTGGATCACAGACACAAATCAAATGTTCAATATACAGATGACATCTTTGACAACTGGGCACCTAGTTTATGCAAATTCTACTCTATCCTATAGGATACCCCGTTGAATTAATTCTTCACAAATAGTAGAATCTACAGGAAAGCCTCATTCAATAAGGTGCAGGCATGTGCAGCCAGTTGTTACCAATATTTCTGGAACTAATTCTCAATTAATGGATTGGTCTGGAGCTAATCTTACTAATCAGTTCAATCCTGGATTGTGGTGGATGAATGGGCATCCTCAACATCATGTTTGGATGCTGGTGGCTGCACTCAATAATATAACCTGGCCCAATTAATCCCTTTTAAAAAATATTATGAGTTGTGTATCCTCACCCCATGTCATTATGTATGGACCATTTAATATTTCTATAGGAGCTAATTATTTTAATGTTACCTGTTCTAAATGTTCTTTTACTATTTGCTTGTATAGCAGCATAACTGAATCCATACTTATTGTTAGACAACCACCTTTTGTTGTGCTTCCTGTACCTGTAAATAGTTCTGAAACTTGGTGTGAAGATTCTGGTATTCAGGTGTTGAAACATTTGAAAGAACTAATGTGCCCTCGTAGATTTGTTGGGCTACTTATAGCTGGTGTTCTGGCCTTTATTTCGTTAGCTGCCGCTGAGGCACTAACTCGAAATGTACAAACTGCCCATTATCTTAATCAGCTTGCTCATAATACTACACAAGCTCTCCACTTTCAAGGTCAGATTGATGACAAGGTAGAACAAAAACTAGAAGCATTATATGAGTCAGTATTATCTTTAGGAGAACAAGTTCGCGCTCTGCAAACTTTACAGCGAGTGCGCTGTCATGCCAGGTTTGATTTTATTTGTGTGACCCCTCATATATATAATGAATCAAATCACTCATGGAAAAAGGTTGTAGCATATCTCAATGGTATTTGGCACCATAATAACTTGTTTTTAGATCTTTTTCAAATTCACAGGCAAATAGCTAGATTACAACAAGCCCCACCGCTGGACTCTGAAGTGGCTAAAATTGCTAAAGAGCTGTTTGAACAATTTCAACACTATATCCCTTCCCTGACTAATGTTAAAGGATTGTTAATGACATTCCTTGGCGCCAGTCTATTTTTATTAATGGTTTTTCTCTGGCTTTCTTGTATTATACGTGCACTGCAAAACTCTCTTATGAGTTTAGCCAGCCAGCTACATAAGATCAAGCTCCAAATAAGTGAATTCCCCCCCGAGAGGAACTGCAGCTAGAGATGGGTAAAAGGGGGTGCCAGTCTGACCAACCTAAGACAGGGCATTCAACTTCTCTCTGAAGAAGTTCCCGATGATGGGTAAGGCAGACAAGATGATCCACCCAAACTAAGACAGGTGGGTTCGCTTCTTCAAACACAGACAGGGGAGATGTTGGGAGCTGACAGTAAAGCTCTAAGGTCATCTTGACTTCTGTGCTCACTTGAAGGCACATACAAGGAACTGGCTTTCATGAAAAACACCAGGTGCCCGGGATTGCTTTGCTATATCTGCAGAGTTTGTTTTACTTTCTGCCAGTTGACCTTGTCTTATTTTTACTACACTCTGTTTTTATTAAAATTTTCCTTGTTTTTCTGCAGTATGGTAACCTGATGTTACCTCTTGACTTCTAATAGTATATAATAGGGAAAGTTAAAAATAAACGGTGCTGCAGTCTTGAGCTGCAGACCTCCTGACCCCATCCTTTGTCTTATGTCTTTATTTTTCTGCATCCTCACCTCCTCATTCAGGATTACTTTCATTGCCAGCAGGCTCTGGCAATCTCGGCTTCTGCAGTTGGGAGAGCAATATCCCCATGCATACACACACTCCTGGAACCTAGGGTTTGACACTGGTCGAACCCTTGCAACAACCTCACTTCCTCCAGAGTGGCACAGCACAATATGCGAACTGTAGTCAGCACTGGAGTAGATATGAAACCCTTGTCTGTTGTATGGCTACTGAAGATCTTCACCCAATTTGTGGGCTTAATATTGATCTTGAAGGCTATGTCCTTTAACATGAAGAAACTATGTGGTTTCATGCAATACCATTTGTACAATCTTTCTTTGATTTCTTCTGTTTCTGTGTCTGTATGAGAAAAGTTCAACCTGTGGCAAGGAACCCTAGAGTTTCTCATGTTCCATCCTGTAATGTTTTTATGCTGTGAGCTTTTGCTTCCAGGTCTTTAACTCATTTGGAGGTGCTTCTGCTGCAAGGTGTTATGTAAGGATCTAGCTTTAGTTTTTGAAGTTTTTAATCAATTTTGCTAGCACTATTTAATGAAGAGGATTCTTCCATTCTATTTTTTCCTATATATTTTTCAATTTAAAAACAGGGTATGGAGGGGAGACAGTTACATGAGTAGTGTAATGAGTACATTTCCTATTGAGCATTGTTACATCCTCCTTTGATTTTCCTTTACTATCCCTTCCTCACCACTTCCCCAACTCCTCCCACCCCACCCTAAAATTGTAAAGTTCATTTTCAACATAGTGTCTTGTACTACCTGTATCCTTATTTAAGTATTTTATTATATACCTTCCCCAGCACAAATGATAAAATATATATACAAGATGCAGGACACTGGAATCAGATCCAGTGAAAACAGGGGTTTTACTATGGGAAAGAACATACAACAGAAACAAAAGAATCACATAATGCATTATAAGTATGTTAACAATAGCAAGTAGGAAAAGAAAACACTTGTGTCCCTTTCTTGTGTTCATTTCTCTTAACATCATCTTATATGGTCATATGTACATAGCTTTTGACAATTTCTGGTTTTTGTAGACATATACTACTTATTGCAAATAAGGGAAATATTAGACTTATGGTTCTTGCATCCTGGCTTACTTCACTTAATATAATATTTTCCAAGTCTTTTCATTTCCTAACAAATGGGCAACATAATCTTTTCTGATGGAGGCATAGAATTGAAATATATATATATATATATATATATATATATATATATATATAAATATATATATATATATATATATATATATATATATATATATATATATATCAGAGAAATGGGTATATAGTTCTCTTTCTTTGATGAGTCCCTGCAAGGTTTGTGAATGAGGGTTATGCTGGATTCATACAAAAGGGTTTTGTAGTGCACTTCATTTTCATCTTCATTGAAGAGTTGGAGAAGTATTGGTGTGAGGTCTGCTTTGAAGGCTTTGTAGAATTCCACTGTAAATACATCTGGTCCTGGGCTTTTCTTGGGTGAGAGGACTTTTATTGTAGTTTCTATTTCAATGCTTGATATGGGTCTATTAAGTTGTTTAAGTCATCTTGGTTTATTTTGGGGATGTCAATAAGTGCTAAAAAATCATCCATATTTTTCAGATTCTTGAACTTATTAGCATAAAGATTTGAGAAGTATCTCCTTATTATATTCTGACTCATGGTTTTTTCTCTAGTGATGTTTCTATTCTCATCTCTTAGTTTATTTATTTGGGTGTGTTCTATTTTTTCCTGGTAAGATTTACTAAGGGTCTGTCAATTTTAGTAATTTTTTCAAATAACCATCTCTGTTTTGTTGATTCTTCTCATAGAGTGATTTTGGGCTCTAATTCATTTAATTCTGATTAAATTTTAATTCTTTGTTTCCATCTACTGTTTGGGGGCTTAGCTTGTTGCTCTTTTTCAAGGAGCTTTAATTGCCTCATTAAATTGGTTTAAGATCTCTCCGATTTGTTAACGTAGGAACTCAGAGCTAGAAACTTGCCTCTGAGTACTGCTATTCTGTTTCCCAGAGGAGCTGAGAGTTTGTGTGTTGATTTTTGTTAACGATCATGAACATTTGAATTTTCTTTTGAATCTCTTCCATGACCCATAGGTGGTTCAACAGTGCATTGTTCACCCTTCATGTGTGGAAGGACTTCCTTTGGTGGCTTTTGGTGTTGAATTCTAATTTTATTCCCTGTAGTCTGAAAGAATGCAGAGCATAATTTCAATGTTTCTGAAATTAGACAAATTTTCTTTGTGGCCTAGAATGTGGTCTATTTCGCAGAAAGTTCCATGTGCTGTTGAGAAGAAGGTGTAATCTGATGCTGTGGGGTAAAATATTAGGTAAATGTTGTCTATTTGATTTATGCAGATGTTAAGATGCGGTTTTTGTGTTGAATTTTTGCTGGGTTGATCTATCTAGCGGGGTCGTGGTGTGTTAAAGTTCACAACAATAATTGTTTTTTGGATCTATGTGTCATTTAAGGAAAAGTAGTGTTTCTTGGATAAATTTAGGTGCTCTGTTATATGATGAGTAGATATTTAGAATCGTAATATCCTCCTGAAGGAGAGATCTATTAATTAGTATGTAGTGACTTTTTTGTCTCTTCTCATTGATTTTAATTTGAAGTCTATTTCATCTGGTATGAGAATTGCAATTCCCTCATGTTTATGGGGGCTGTTTGCTTGGTAGATTTTATTCCAGCCTTTCACTTTCAGAATATGTTTATTTTTATGGACAAGGTCTGTCTCTTGAAGACAGCAGATAGACGGTTCTTGATTTTTGATCCAACTGGAAAATCTATGTCATTTAATTAGCGAGTTAAGTCCATTAATAATTTGGGGGTGGGGAGCTGTGCCTTGTCTGTTCTTGTTGTTATTACATAGTTTTCTGTTTGCGGACTGCTTCATTGGCTATAACCTGTTCTTGTTTGTTTTCTTTGTGTTGAATGTCTTTGAGGATTTTTTGTAGAACTGGTTTTGTAGCAAAATATTGCTTCAGATTTTCCTTGCTCTGGAAGGATTTTATTGTCCTTCTGCTGTGCGTGAGAGCTTACTTATGTAGATTATTCTTGGTTGGTAGTTATTTGTCTTAGGGCATGGCATACCACTGTCCAGGCCATCTTTGCATTTATGGAGTCTGCTGAGAAGTCTGAGGTAATTCTGATTGGGTTACCTTTATATGTGATTATTCTCTTCTCACTGGTATCTGTAAGAATTCTTTCCTTAGTTGGTATATATTTGGTATAGATTATCATATGGTAGTGGGATGACCTGTTCTTGTCTGGTCTAGTTGGGGTTCTAAAAACTTCTATCTAGATGGGACTGTCCTATCATATATTTGGGAAGTTCTCTGCTAGGATTCTGCTTAGTATATTTCCTAGTCCATTGGCTTCCTTCTCTGGGCCCACTTGTATACCTAATAATCTCTAATTAGGCTTTCTGAGTGTATCCTCTATTTACTGCAGTGATCTGTCATGATTCTTGGTTTTGTTATGAATATCTGTGCCCTCTTTCTCTATGGAATCTAAACTCTTTGGCCTCCAAGAATCTTTCTTCTGCCTCCTCCATTCAGCTTTCAAGGTTTTTTACTTTACTGTTTATCTCCTTCTTGCTGGTCTTACTTAATGGTGGCCAGCTCTTATTAAGGTTTTCTTTTAATTCTTGAATAGATTGCCTTACCTCCTGGAGTTGGCTTGCAGACTTCTCTTTCCACTCCTTTATCAGGGTTTCTATCTTTTCATTAGAATCTTTTTCCCTCTGCTGGAGTTCCTTTATCCTTTCATTTGTGGATGCTATGAAGTAATCTATTAGCATCTGGTGGACCTCATCATGTTCTCTTATAGCCCTATGAAGGGTGTTCAATTTTTCATTCAGCATATTTACTAGTCATGCTTTTTTTTGGGGGGGGGGTCTGATAGTGGGGCCTGAAATCTGGGCCTGGGCAATATCCCTCAGCTCTGCAGATAAATGCTAATGCTCTACCACTTGTGCCACAGCACCACTTCCAGCTTTTTTTCTTTTTGCTTTTGTGGTGCTGAGGAATCAATCCCAGGGCCTCATGCATGCAAGGCAAGCACTCTAGCACTGAGCCACCAACCCAGCCGAACCAGCCATGTTTTTAAACTACCTTGAGCATTATCCTCTAGGTTGTTCTGGGACTGCTCTGTAGCTTGTTGATTTGAAGGTGGTGTAGGGGTTAGTTGATTGGACATATTTCTTGTGTTTCTGCAGTTAGGTCTACCCATTTGGAGACAAGAACCACACTGTTAGACAAGAGAACAGTCTTTTAGGATTGGAGCCAACTGGGTGTCTTGTAGATGTATAGATCTGAGGGTATCAGAGTTATGTGTGGGGTTTTTTCTATTTAGTTCTCTTTTTCTTTGGTTGGAGAGGTATGTTGTGGCTCAGAGGATGAGACTATGTACAATTGTAACTTTTGAGACAATCTGGGTTGGGCTGTTAAATAGTCTGCCCCTTAGAGTTAACAAGATGGGTCCCTTGTACTCAAAATAATCAAATAGAACCAATTTTATGGCCAAAAAAGAACCAATTGTAAATTGAATCAGATATAAACAGGGATCTTTGGACTGGAGAACATGGAGAAGAGGAGGGCTAGGATTGGAGACATATAAAGTTAAGTTCAGAAGAGAAATTGAGTATAATGATAGTAGTGGGGTAAAAACAGCTTAGAGGAGATGTATTTGTAGTAGTTGGAGAATAGAGACCTTGTTCCCGAGCGTAAGGAACAAAATAATTCAAAGAAAGGTTATGTAGAGAATAGCTTATGGATCTAGATGAAGATAAGGAAAGAATTATATATAAGTATATTTGGGAGAGTTGCTAACATTAGAAAAAGTTTTATTCAGATATTATTGTAAAGTCACTTAATCTAAGATAACTCCTGTAATTATTGTTTGCACACATAGAAGGAGGCCTTACTTTTTGTATAGAACTAGACAGGGTAGCTCTGATGCAGTAGTAATATAATGTGGAAGGAAATAAAAAGGGGAGAGTGAGAGGAAAAAATACAAATTAAGAAATTGGAACGTGGAAGAAAACACAAAATACTAATGAAAAATCTAAGATGTAAGTGAAATTGCAAATCCTAAAATACAATACATAAAAGTAATACATAGAAATAAAACAAACAGCAAATGATAAAATATAAAAACAAACACACAAAACAAAATCAAAGAAAAAATCCTAAAGAGTGGGTTTTTCGGGTTGTTTGTGGGAGCTTGAGTCTCTGCGTAGTCCTCAAAGCTGATTCCTGATAGAACCTTGTATGCCTTACAAAAGTCCACTTTCCTTGTGGCTTGATTGTGAACAGATGGCCTTTTGATGAGGGAGTGTGCCTACTGGTGGCAGGGAGTTTGGGGGTTTCAGGGTTGTAGACTGCTATCGCAAGCCTGGAACTGTGTTCCCAGGCTTTCCCAGTTAGCCATGGGAGGCTTGGGAATGGAGCTTATGTCCATGTTGGGCTCTGATGTCATCCCTCTATTTTGGAATGGGGCTTGGGTCAGAGGCCTTTGGGATCCCACAGAGAATTGCCACCTCCAGGGATTGGACCCAATTGGGTAACTCACAAGGTCTGTAGCTGGTAGTGCACTCGACCTATGCTATGGCTATGCTATGGCTGCCAGGATGGAGTTGGGTGTGGGTGTTTGCAGGTGCTGGTTGGGTGGTGGCATCTGCTGCAGCTTAAGGATATCCTCTGCAGCATGGTGAGTCCTGCCACAAGAAGGATTGGGTGGGTCTTGGTTTGGTGGGCTGGTGTGGGCAGCGGGGGCCATGCTGGTTGCAGCAGAGGCAGTGGGAAGCCTTGTGGCTGGCTGCATGCAGCTGGGAAATCCTGGCATGGCACACCAAGCCCTGTGGTGCAGGAGCACCTCAAGGGTAGGTTCACTATATCTCTTTTTGCTTTCCTTATTTGCCTACTAGGATCATCCTCATGTAGCAGGAAAAGTCAACATATTTAGGGTTTGATTGGAGTGAATCTCTTCAGGTGAAGTGTGGCTGTGCCCCTAGATCTTCTTTTGGTCAGAGACACATAGTGGGACTACCTGTGAGAGTGCTGCTTTCCTCCTGGAGCCCCTTTTTAACTAACTGTATTTCAAGATTTTTAGGATTTCAGAATTCCTTTGGTTGTTTGCATTATTTATTCTCAAATTTATTAGACTAACTCATTTAAACTTAGGAGGAGAATGATTCTGTGCTGAAGCCTGCTTCCTAGAGTTGCTTGTAAGTAAAGACACCTAGGATATTTTGCATCTCCCTGTATAGAGTAGACTAGATTGGGTTGACATTTCTATGATTTCCATGCAAAAGCTATACTGTACAATGTGAAGTGTGGAATCAAGTGATTGGTGGACATTGGATTAGGTTTTTCATTCTTTTCTTTCAATACTCTATCATGTATATGGCTCTATTATTCTTGGTGCATTGTAAATAGTTGTAAATAGTTGATATACAGCATGATGAGGATTATACATAAATCAAATGAGAGGAAAATTTGTCTTAACAATGTAAGTTTTTGAATAGTTGAAAAGGGGAAAGGGTTGGGTCAGAATTAAATTAGCAGGTTATCAACATTCAAAACTCAATATCCAAAGGAAAGAAAACAGAAGAAATTTATGTGGTGTTTAATATATTCAGACTTTCTTGTTTGTCATGTTTGATATAACGTGATAGTAATAGATCTACAATGAGTAAAAGTCAGTTTTGTTGCACTTCTACAGGTGTTACATCACCAACCCTTGAGAATGCTAACCTGAGGCTCATAACAGAAAAAAACAGATATTAAAATCCTTAATGATGCTGACTAAAATAAATAAAATTCACAGCCCTTTCTTAAGAGGGAATGGTATGTTGACTATGTTTAGCAGCCAAATACATTTTTATAGGCAGATGACTATCAGGAAAGTAGAGATTGAAGACAGACTCAATACATGGATTCAATTAAATGATGAAAACAAGGAGCTATGTAAATACCTGGTGCCAGATGGAAATCAGTTCTACAGACAACAGACTTCAGCATTGAAGAAGAGGTTGTGACATTTCAGAAAGTGAGCCAGCAGGCATTCTCAGGTGGACATAGTTAGAACCCTATTCCCACTGGTGAAAATCCCTTACATAGGTGTTTCCTGTAAGAACTGAGGAATTTTTTTTTCAGATGAAATTCTCTTTGATTTTATTTCTAAAGAGTACATTTTTTTTCTGTTTTTGACACATAGTTCTAAGAGATTTCTTTTTACAATGTACGGATTACTTAATTGTGACAACAGAGAAGATATAAAACAGAAACTGGCACTATAGCCCAAGTGGTAGAGTGCTTGCCTTGAGCTGAAGAGCTGAGGGACAGGTCCTAGGTCCAGAGGTCAAGCTCCACAACCAACAACAACAAAAATAATAATAATAGTAAAGTAGTCCCAGCACACATGAACTGAGGAATTTTTAGAACCACTTTTCATCTATCTGAGGGAAAGAAAAGAGTCCAAAGAGGTGAAAAGTGTGACCCCTTTGTAGGTGGGCATGTATTGAGAGCAGTTGCTTTCTCTGGTTTGGAAAATCTGTTAGGAGCAGGGGAATTGTGTCTCCTGAAGTATCTTGATGTCTCAGATATGTGAAGGATTCTAGCTACCACCAAAGGCAGAGGTAAACTACAATGAATTTGCTACGTTTAGGTGGTCACTAGGACCCAGATGTGATGTAAGGAACAAGACTGTTATTCATATAGTTAATGCAACTGAGTTCCATCCATTTGTAGGATCTCAATTAAGTTAGAATGTAGAGATATTAGAGAGGCTGTTGCATTAAGAATGTAATAAATTTACAACTTTGGTGGAGGGGAGGATTGAGTGGGGGGAGTGGGGGAGGATGGGAAGGGTTGGGAAAGGAAAACAAAGGAGGAAGCTACAATGCTTGATAAGAAATGTATTCATTATCTTGCCCATGTAATTGTAACCCCTCTGTACAGTATTTTCACAATAAAAATAAATAAAAATTTAAAAAAAAACCCACATCGTAAATATGCTTACATGGTCTTGCTTGAGTTTTTAGCCCCTTCCTGTAAAATTGATTTAAGTCATAGTATGATTAGAATTTTTCAATTACAAAAAAAAAGAGGCATGCATATATTTTTGGTAAAGAAGAAATGCATTTGGGGGGCTGGAATTGCAAAAAAAAGAAAAAAGTAATTGGCAGAATAATGTAGCGTCCTGTTTTAAATTCCTCTTTCAGGAGTGTATTAAGGAAAGTATCTTCCTCACTGCAATCAAGTCCCAGTTGGAGCAAATGGGATAGCAGTTGATAAGGACAGCAGCAATATGAGACTTGTCAAGATGATGACAAGCTTACCAAAATCAATGAGCACTGGCAACGTATCCTCCATGTCATTGGAACGAGGTTAGAAATGCCTGAAAATTGTTTTCTACTCCCATGGTTCTACCCAGAGCTAAGAAACTAAGCATGTTCTTCCTCTACCGTCATCTAGCAGTTTCATAAAATTGAAGATTCACATTAGATGATTAGAAAGGAAAATTGGAAATAGTACACTCAGCATTAAAAGTGATGTATTATTAGTAAAAAATGCTATGCTTTGGGTTAGTTTTTTTTCTCTAGTACTGAGGATCAAACCAGGAACCTCTGGTAGGGAAATGTTGCACTTGTGTTGCTTTGAGACTCAATCTTCCTATGTTACCCAGAATGGCCTTCATCTCCTGAGCTTGAATGATCCTTGCAGCCTTACAAGTTGCTGGACTATAGGTGTACCACTGTACCTGTATATATTAGGTTTACACATATATTTTGAGAGAACTTGTCATGAAGAATTCAGGAATTCTCTGTCAAAGCTGCATTATAAGTAAAGGAACTCTATTGTCCCAATGATGCCTGACTATTCCTGAGTGTGTTGCAAATGCCAGAGCTCATGGCACAAGCCTGCTTTCTAGAAGAGGCCCCTGACTGCTCCCACATGCAGGACCTGAGATAATAGACTTATTCCAATGTCTAATGGGTAACATCTGGGCAGATAAGTTTGAGGTAACTGAGTTACTGAGAGGAACTCCTGGGATTATAGAAGAGGTAGGAATTCAAACCAAGTACGGCATGCAAAACAGATGGAAAGCCATCAAGCTTCACATTGACCTACCCTTCACTTCAATCTTGCACACCCACCCACATTCCCCCGGATCTCCCCAAACCACTATGTCTTTGAACAGCAATGGTAGTGATGTACCATGATGTAAGACTGCTCCTCCCACCCCACACAGGATGCTTTTCACTACCTAGCTGAAAAAATTATTAAAGAAATGATCATACTGACACCCCAAGTTCAAGCCACACAAACAACAACGAAAAGAAAAGAAAAAAATTTAAAAAGGGAAAATTTTGGAAATAGCCAAAAACTCCTGAATGTTTCAGAGATGGGATTTGGGCATTTCTGGGAAATGTTTAGATTTTTTATAAATCTAATTTGGTGCAAGGATTATGCAGTATGTCTACCACGCAATTCTGCTACTTTATTGCTGTGTATACATTAGAGCATGGAAAACGATTCAACAATCCGTTTAGTGGCTGCAAATATCTTTTTATAGTGACCAGAGGGCCATGACAAAATGTAAAGAACAGACAAAATTTACATTCAACAGAAACTATCTGTTAAAAATAAACACACAAGAGTCTCATAACCTCAATTATATTAATAGAACTAAAAATTAAAAAGCCAACTTATCTCATGCTTCCAATACATTTCCATTTTTTGAGTGGTCTAACAATGTTTCAGGAGGCACACAATGCTTTTCATGAAAAAAAAGCTCACCTATGTTCCCACATTTGGGAGAAAAAGGTCCCCATGCATCTATGCAGTCCTGGGAACTAGGGTCTAGCACTTGTGGAAGCCCACCTCCTCCAGGGAGGCACAGTGCATTGTGGAAATTTTAGTCTGTATTGCAGCACAGATCCTTTGAAAGTGCATAGTTTGTTTTTTTGTTTTGTTTTGTTTTTCTTTTTTTCTTTTTAAAAAGCAGGGCAACGATCCTTCTGCACATGTGCCTCCCCACCCCATGTGGGTATTTTCAGCCTGTAAATTCCAGTTCCTTTCCCGTTGCCTTGCTGCTGGAAGTTTTCTCTTCAGTGGAGCTTGGGAAGTGTAACATGAAGGGATCTCAGACTGCAGAACCAATGTCAGGTAGAAATTGCGAGCTGGATGCAGAACCCAAGAAGGAGTCTGTCCTCCACATATTCCTCCAGTATGGGGCTGATGATTTGTTCAGGGTTCAAGAGTTTGTGCTGCCAAAGCACTTGTGCCTCCAGGTGCCAGAAACTGGCTCACAAAGCTCTGACAGCAAGATGGGTAGTTCTCTCGAATAAGAAAAACAAGGAACTGTGCATTTCTATTTCCATGACTATGAAACACTGCTCTTAACCCATGTGACTTTATTAAACTTTGCCCAGGAGGAAGATGAGCATGGTAACATTTTTAGTGAAATTGTGAAGTGTGGGCCTGTTTTGACTCCATTTATATGGCATTTGTATTTTGGGTTTCTGTGTTGTTTATGTCGAGGTGTCTCTGTTCTGTGCCTCCCTTGTTAGATTTCTTAGCCCTCCTGCCATTAGTTCACACGTGTTTGTACAAGACCTTCTTTGTAGGAACAGGTCTACATGAGATATTACAGTAGTGTGTGATACTCCTGTTTTTTTCCTCTTTCTGTTAAGCAATGAAGCGTAGCAATGTTTGAAGGAGGATACCTTGTCAACTTTGACAAGCCTTACAGAGCAGAGGCAGAAAGGCAAAGGAAGGACAAAATGTTTTCAACTTTATTGCCTTAAGCAAAAATTGAATCTACTTCCTAGAGCACAAGGCTCAGGTGTACTCTTTCCTCTAACACTCCCAATCACTAGCTGCTGTTGGAAATTTAACACTAACTAGTAGGAGGGGAAATGAACTTGCCTGAGGAATTAGACAGAACCTAGTTCTCAGAAGGGACATGGGGTTGTGGTTTGTGGAGGAGAGGAATAATTTTCACAACTGAAAGTATCTATCTCTGTTCTTACTAGTTTATTCAGCCTGTTCACACTATCAATTCTTGTACATGATCTCTCAAATGTCTCACCTGTGGATATACTGATAGTAGCCTTAAAGCGTTGTTTTTTTACCTGCAGTTGAGAAAGTGTTGGTCACAGATTGTTACAGAAGGAAACTTGAGGTACTTTGTTTTGCTCAAAGTTGTATGTTTTGTAGATGGAAGGTGTAACAAAGTATTAGCTAGTGTTCTCCATTTTGTGTCAATCTGCTCAAAGAAGTATTATTTCACTTAAGAATTTCTTAATGGGAATTGAAGTCAATGAAGCTTGAACATTCCTTTAAAATATCTTAGTGAAACATATTGATCCCTTTTATCCTTTGCACTTCCTATGGATTTTCCTAGATTAAAATGTTACTAGCATGGATATTCCCCAGTTTATTTGTTCTTAACCAGTTACCATTTCTCCACTAGAATATTGAGCCTATTTTACATCACTTAAAATGAGAGATTGTTGAAATAGGTATTCCAAAACAATTGTTCAGTAGAATTTAAATACACTACAATGCACTTTTTTGTGTGCTAATCCTGGTTCCTGGGCTCAAGCACTGGACACTGACCCTGAGCTTCTTTTTTCCAGCCTAATGTTCTACCATTTGAGCGACATCTCCACCTCCAGGTATTTTTAGTAGTTTATTGGAGATCAGAGTCACTTAGATTTTCCTGCCCCAGCTGGTTTCAATCTGTGGTGCTCAAAAATCAAACTTCTGAGTAGCTAACATTAAAATCATAAGCCAACTCAGCCCAATTACAATAAACTCTTTTAAATACACATTATATTTCTAATAAAATAATATGAAAAAAACATTTTAAATTTTAAGGAGAGTAGTCCAAATCTGAAAACAAAAAGAAAATATCCCATCCTGAAATCTACAACACTCCTGGTCTTGAGTATTTGAATATGGATAATTAGTGTATAAAAATTACTTTGTGCTGGGCACCGGTGGCTCACACCTGTAATCCTAGCTACTCAGGAGGCTGAGATCTGAGGATCACGGTTCAAAGCCAGCCCAGGGAGAAAATTCCGTGAGACTCTTATCTCCAATAAAACCACTAGAAAACTGGAAGTGGTGCTGTGGCTGAAGTGGTAGAGCGCTCGTCTTGAGCTGAAGAGCACAGGGACAGCGCCCAAGCCCAGTGTTCAAGCCCCACGACTGATCCAAAAAATAAAATTTCTTTGTAAGTTTTTAGAGAAAACATTCTTGTGAAGTGGAAAAACTCAATATGAATTTGCAGATGTTGCTTTTAAATGATTCCTATTGTGTTTCTTAGCAGAAAGGACCTAAGTGAAGTTTATAGAGTAGATTTTCATTTTTCATGCATATCACTATGAAGTTCATTTTATTTTATATAAAGAGTATCCATTCCATGCAGTTGTTTTAAAAAAAACTTGTGTGGATGGATAGTAGCATTTCCTGTTTAATAAGCCAACCAACAAATACAAGGAAAAGTATATAGATATGTAATTTTTAAATTTTTATTGGTCTGCATTTTGGCGTGTCATCAGCTTGGAATTTTATGTTAGTATTATTGGTATAACTTAAGATTTTAATCTTCTGGTTCTTTGGCTGTGGTTGTTGGTTGGGACAGTGTAAATCCTATGAGTAGTATTTCATGTTACATCTTTATTAAGTCCTTTATCTTCATCAGGATGGCCACAATTCTTCATATGATTGTTTAGGAAGTAAGCATTAGGGACTTCTCACACCTCTATTTACATAATCTTTACTGATTATGTGAAGCAGGTTAAAAGGCAAATTTCAAGTCATTGCACAAGGGTACTCTGAGTATTTGGATACAGGGAAGTATTTCATTTGAAAACCACTACTGAAATATTATGCAAGTAAAATGTATTGTATAAATTTTCCTGTATAATTACGGGTGAAAAAGTATTGAGTTATAACCTATATGCTCTCCATGAAATTTAAATATGTAAATGAATAAGATAGAGTACAAAAGCTCAATGGAGTCCTAGAATCCATTTTAACGAATAGAAAAATAATTCATACAACCCTAAGTATTAATAACTAGTGTTATTGAAGGTGTGGATTTTTGTTTCAATTATTCAATTATTTTTAGGAACCTTAGTTTTAATGAATTTTGTGTGTGTATTAACCTAGAAATGAATTGCTTTTATACTGTCTGTTTATCAACTAATGGACTGTGGAGTCAACTTCAGGTGAGTATTTCATACTCTACTTGAGATATAAAAGATTCTTGTCCCATAAGAAGGCTTTTGTGTTTTTTCACTCCATGTATGTTTTGAGCAGGAAAATCTGGAGCATAATCACACAGGTTCTTTCCTGACTATGTCAGTTGCCTTTTCTCTAAGACAGGCTTCCAGAATCTTCTGTTCATTATCAACAACAAGAAAGAATGAGAGGATCTGTGGTGAGTTGCTTTTTATTTCTCATTTTCCAAATTCCATTTTAGCAAGCTTACGGTGTCTATGATTTAAAAACAGAAAAAGTGATTCTGCTTTAGGAACATGTTTCTAAATCAGATAAAGATGATTTTTAGAGTTCGATTTTCGAGAAAACAACTTGTACAACTTATTGTTGCAATGGGTCCACCTGTATCCCTAGGTAAACGTTTGTTTTTACCCTTTCCCTCCGCAAATTATACCAACATCAAAGACAGTGAAAGCAGGGGTTATACCATGGGGGGAGGGACATACAAAGCAACATAGAAATCATCTTATAAATATGTTAGAAACAATTGCATGAAAGAAAAAAAAAGCACTTGAATACTTATCTTGGGGTTCACAATGTACTCATTATCTTGCCCATGTAATTGCAACTCCTCTGTACGGTATTGTCACATTTTTTATTAAAAGATGGTTTTTAGAATGAGTATATTATAACATGTTACAGTCTGTCTAAATTGAGGGAAGACTTGCTTCCAGTTTTTCTGATGTGAGAATAAGTAGTTACACTTATGTGATTCAGTGACATTGAGAAGGTCACTTGTCATGGAAAATGAACATTTGCCAGCAACTTGTCAGAGATCACCTCTTTATGAGTAATGTTGGATTATGTTGCAGAGTTTTTACCAGTGTTTATGAAATAGTGTGCTCTCACACACAGCTTCAACTGTTATAGATGACTGAGTAACTATATGTAATTAAATTATTCTCCATACATACTTCTTGGCCTGCTTCCTGGTCCCTGACTACATAAAACTTGATAATAGTTGATGATATAGGATATGGTGTTCCTGGAAAGCCCTCTGTATTTTCTCTAGTTGTCCTCACGAGATTTTTTTCTCTATTTTTCTCTCTTTCTGAGAGAAGTAAAAATTTAAAAAAAGATAGCATAAGCAAAAACTAATAATGAAAAATACAAATAGCGATAATATGTAAGGATATGAACATCAGACCAAAATATATGACCACAGATACAGACCATTGATAATAACTGACATATCATACAATTTGATAATAAAAGTTTTATGGTGAAAAGCAAAGTATGCGAATCCATCTTTAAAGGGCCATGCAATTATAATATCTTTAATCTACAAATTTGTAGAACTCAATATGAGAAATAAAAATACATGATAAATACAAGAAAATTTAAAAATATATTTGTAATATTTTATGAGTGAAATAAACACAGGGGAAATTACAATGGATCTCAAAGAAATGTATTCTACCATTGTGATTTATAGAATATTAAATGTAGCCATTTTCTTACTACACATTTGAAATAAAAACAAATGCATTGGGGTTGGGAATATGCCTAAGTGGTAGAGTATTTGCCTACCATACATGAAGCCCTAAGTTCAGTTCCTCAGAAAAATTAGGAAATGGCATTTGGGCTTAAGTGGTAGAGTGGTAGCCTTGACCAAATCAAGATCAGGAAAGGTACCCAGGACTGGCCCCCAGTTCAAGCCCCAGGAATAGCAAAAAAGGTTTAAATATGTATAGTGTATTCACATGAATATCTTCTGGAGGGTGGGGGAAAGCCAGAGAACTTGAAGGAAATAGGGTAAAAAAGTGGATCTTAGGAGGTCATTAGGCATTGATGAAAGTAAGCTATACAAGTCATGATTCACGATGGAAGTGTGGTGGAGATAAGTGTCTCACAGCTTTCTTGCCAGGGCCGGCTTTGTACCATGATCTTCAGATCTCAGATTACTGAGTAGCTAGAATTACAGGAGTGATCCACTGGTGCCCAGAAATGATTTGTTTTTAGTAGATATGTGAATATTTATTGGACTTTCAATGCTATTTAGATGTAAGATTCCAGTCTGTGTGAAGTGTCATTTGTTTCTAAGGAAAGCTTCAGGTGGATTATATACATTTCAAGGCAATTTAATTCTCATTCTTCAAGAATTCGAATCAGCAGTTTGACAAAAGTTCCAAACTATGTTCCCTAAAAGGAGACTGTTTCCACAAAATTGAGATGATTATCATGGGTGGATATACAATCTAGAAAATGCACACACACACACACACACACACACACACACACACACATATATATAAATACATATATAAATGTATTTATATCTGTATGTATAAAATTATACACATATATACATATATAAATACAAATGTATTTATAAATTATAAATTTATAAATATAATTTATATTTTATATTATAATATAATATATATTTATTATATAAATATATATTATAATTTATAATATAAATTTATAATTTATAAATACATTTGTATTTATATATGTATATATAAAATTATATATTTATATAAATACATGTGTATTTATATATGTGGTGTGTGTGTGTGTGCAGTGGTTCACGCCTGTAATCCAGGCTCCTTAGGAGTCTGAAATCTGAGGTTTTCATTTTGAAGCCAGTAATGCTACTAAAGTCTCCATGAGACACGTATCTCAAATTAAGCACTCATAAACTGGAAGTGGAGCTAGACTCAAACTAATAGAATCTTAGCCTGGAGAAAAAGAACTGAGTTCAAGCCACACAACCTGCAAAGTTTAAACCAATACTGGGGGAAAGTCAACCATGGAGCCAGTGAGAAATAAGAAAGAAGATTTGGAGCAACTTGATAAACAGAATATCTGAGATCTTACAGCTATTTTGACACAGAATGAACAATAGGTCTCCACTCTTTCTTATTAACAGGGCACTGTGTTCCTAAACCTCAATTGATTGTCAAGCTGGAGGAAGATGATGAGCCATATATGGGAGAAGCCTCAGACTAGAATTTCACAGGTCTAATAACAACAGGTGCTGGAGGAGATGCGGACAGAAGGGAATATTACTGCATTCTTGGTGGGAGTGTAAACCTGTTCAACCACTTTGGAAAGCAGTATGGAGGTTCCTCAAATGATTCCACATAACACTCCCCTATGGCCCAGCAAACCCACTTTTGGACATTTACCCAAATGATCACAAACAAGACCACACTAAAGCTACCAGCACAAGAATATTTACCATAGCTTAGATATGGGACCAACCCAGATGCCCCTCAGTAGAAAAATGGATAAGAAAATGTGATATCTATACACAATGGAATTCTACGCCTTTATCAGAAAGAATGATATTGCCACATTTGTTAGGAAATGGAAAGACTTGGAAAAAAATTATATTAAGTGAAGTAAGGCAGGCCCAAAGAAACATAGGCCCCATGGTTTCTATTTTTGCAATAACTAGTATATGTCTGAGTCAAGGAGAAAAGGTCAGATAAGTTGAAGTTAGGGGAATCAACCCAAGATAAGTATTCATTTTTTTTCTTTCATGCAATTGTTTCTAACATATTTATAAGATTATTTTTTTGTTCCTTTGTATGTCCCTCCCCCATGGTATAACCCCTGTCTGCACTGTATTTTTATGTTGATATAATTTGTGGAGGGAAAGGGAAAAAACACATCGTTTAAATAGGGATATAGGTGGACCCATTGCAAAAATGAGATGTACGAGTCGTTATGTCTAAAAACGAACTTTTCAACTTTGGGGTTAGGGGAAAGAACGGGGGGGGGGAGGTTAGGGAAGGGGAGCCGGTGGGGAGATGGGAAGGGATGGGAACGGGAAACAAAGGAGGAGGCAACAATGCTTGATAAGAAATGTACTCATTATCTTGCCCATGAATTGTAGCACCTCTGTACAGTATTTTCACAATAAAAAAAAATAATTTCACAGGTGAGTTAAAGCATCTTGCATAGTGATCTTGGATCCAGAACTGAGTTGGTAAATTCATCTTGCTCTGTACTGACCAATAATATTCCTAATTCCCCCGAGTCCCATGTGTTGCAGAGAACTTGGTGATTCTTTGTGTTGGATTTGTGAATCAAAAATGCATGCAGATACATACTGAACTGTGTGTGGCCATAAAGTTAAATTTAGCAATTCTTTCTCTGTGTGCAAATTGTTCTGACAAAAAAAGAAAATTAGAAATGTCAAAGATGAGATTTCATTTCTTTGAAACTAGGACAAGGCAGATATAGGATATGAGTAGGCCAAGACTGCTATCCTCTGATAAGGATAAGGTGTGGAGAGGCCAGGATACAGAATCAAAGTTTTAGTCTAGAGAGAATGATTAACTAGGTGGTGAGCTGGAGAATTTTTGGGCTTCCATAGGTTTGAGGGGCAGGAATAAATTTTGATGAAACTTTGTCTAAAAAGGAGAGAAACAAATTTTAAAATTACTAAGATACTTAAAATAATTCATTGTGGTAAGTTAGAACTGAAGAGATGGTGTATAAAACTTTACCCTCAGGTGACTGGCAAAAGGCTTGTATAAAAAAAAGGTAGTCTCCAAAATTAGAAAATACCCTTCTCCTAATGTTTGAGAAGTAGAGTAGCATTATATATATAATATTTTAAGGGGGAAAAAGGGGTTGGGAAGGTGGCTCAGTGGTAGAGCGCTTGCCTTGCATGCATGAGGCCCTGGGTTCGATTCCTCAGCACCACATAAGCAGAAAAAAAAAAGCCAAAAGTGGTGCTATGGCTCAAGTGGTAGCGCGCTAGCCTTGAGCTGAAGAGCTAAGGAACAGCGCCCAGGCCCAGAGTTCAGGACCCACAACCGGAACCCTCCCGCACGAAAAACAAAAAGCAATTATAACCCTAAAAAACAAAACAGTATTTCAGAAAAAAACAAAAATACTAAATACGACAGTATGTAGCCTAACATGCTATCACTAAATAGGTTAGAAATTTGTGTAAATAATTCCTCTGATATGAAAAAGACGAGAAAACTGAAACAGAAAAAACATTTTCCATCATAAAATATTAGTATTGGTTTCTTAATCAATACATTATGGAGAACAAAATATATCTCTCTATAAATCAAAACCTATTTGAATATCTTAAAATCTCTAACAGTATGGGAAATATGTCTTTACCTTTACATTAAGGATTTGATTTATGTTTTTGTCTTTTTTTCATGACTCATTTTAGATGTTCAAGAAATGGAGGATTTGATTAAAACATACCAGGAAGGTTCAGATGAATGTGTGTGTGTGAAGTGGCTGTCATGGATAGTAACTGAGTGGAGCAAAGAGTGGGATTACTAACAACTTCTACCTTGGCCTCAAAACAGAAGCCAGAGCTGAATAGGAATGACGAGAACTCCTTAAGGGTGAGGACTGTAGAGTTCATTCAACATCAGAACATTTTCCCCTATTGCGAGTCTGATGAGATGCCTGCTGCATATACGCCTGTTCTGTCACCTATAGATAAACAATCCCTTAGATATTTGGAGCCTTTTAGTCAAAATTATGAGGGTCCAAATAAGCGTCAGTATTTTGAATATGGAGTAGGGAAGATTTTAAACTCAGAGACCATGTTCTTTCCACATAATTAGGTTTGTGTCAGAGATCCTGCTTATAACCATAATGAATATAGAGAAGAATATGTTAAGTCTTCACTCCTTGCCCAAGACATTTGTCAGGGAGGGAGGAAAACACCTGAGAGCACTATATGCGGAAAAACATTCCACTTAAGGTCTACAGAAACTATGAATCAGAAAAGACACACAGGAAAGAATCCTCATACATGTAGTGAATTGAGCGTTCAATCAGTAAGGATTTACACCTTACAAAACCTCAGAGGAAATATCCAGAGGAGCCTGATGAGTTTAAGCAATGTGCAAAATATATCTCTAAGAAGTCAGAACTGACTTGCCAACCTAAAACACCACAAGAAGAGAAACTCTATGAATATGAAGAATGTAGGAAAATTTCCACTCTGAAGTTAGGACCCAGAAAGCACCAGAGAACTGACACAGAACAGAAACCTTATGAATATAATGAATATGGAAAGTATTTCAGATGTAAGTCAAAGCTTAGTGTCCACCAGAGAACCCACACAGGAGAGAAACTTTATGAATGTAAAAAATGTAGAAAGTATTACAGATAGAAGTTACAACTTACTGCCCATCAGAGAACACACACAGGAGAGAAACCTTATGAATGTAACAAATTTGGAAAGTATATCAGACGTAAGTTACACCTTACTGTCCATCAGAGAATACACACAGGAGAAAAACCTTATGAACATAACAAATGTGGAAAGTGTTTTCCTCAGAGGACACACCTTTGTCATCATCAGAGAACACACACAGGAGAGAAAATAAAAATGTAATGTGTGTGCAAAGACTTTTACCCAGAAATCAGACCTTACTATTCATAAGAGTACACACACAGGAGAGAAACCTTATGAATGTACCAAATGTGGAAAGTATTTTCTATGTAAGTCACACCTTACTGTCCATCAGAGAACACACACAGGAGAGAAACCATATGAATGTAACAAGTGTGGCAAGTCCTTCATATGGAGTTCACAGATCAGCAGGCATAAAAGAATACACAAAGATGAGAAAACTTAGGAATTTGGTAAATACGGAAAATCTTTCACCTGGAAGAAAAATCAGCTTGTATCAGAGAACCCAAACAGGATATAAGACTTGTGATAGCAAATGTGCAGTCTTTCACATAGAAGGAATACCTCAGTGTTCAACCTTGAATGCACACAGAGAAAAATCTTATGAATAAAATATGTGGAATTTTTTTCAAGAAGAAATCATACTTAAATTTTCATCAGCAAACACACAGGAGAGAAACTTTATGAATGTAACAGTATCAAAAAAGTCCTTCAGTAGGAAGTCATGCATGAATGAGTGTTTATAGAGCACACACAAGAATGAAAACTTATGGATAATATCAATGTAGAAAATCTTACTTTGAAGTCATACCTCAGTGTTCATCAGAGAAATGACTCTCATAGGAGAAAAGAAACTATCAAATATAAGAAATATGAATTGACTTTTACTGTGAAGTCAGTCCTCAGTGCATCCAAAAATATAAACAGGAGATAAAAAGTGAATATAATAAATGTAGACAACTATTTAGTCAGAAGTCATGTCTCTACAGGTTTCAGAGACCTGGCAACATGACAGAGTGTCTAGTGAAAATTAGAGGATGTCTTTCAAGCAGAAATCACCCTTCAGTCAGCATTGGAACACTCACACAAAATGAAACCCAACGTAGGAAAACCTTTGACAGAAACCTCTGTGATTTATACAGCAACCCTTTATTGCAGAATTAAACTAGGTGTAATGGAAAACCACCCACTGAGCCAATATTTCTCATCCTTTCATTGTATTGGGTAGGGATGATGTACTTTCACTTTCAAAGATTGGACAAAAGTGATAGGTATAAATTACTTCCAGGCTTGACAAATAATTAAGATAGTGAAGTTGTTGATTTGTGTCTTTTATATTAAGGAATGGCTGTTGGCGGAAATTTAATAAACTCTTCTCAGAAATAAGAGCTCTGGACCTTTGATATTTGACTGAGATCATCAAAAGTGGTTTGGTAGTGATAGATGGGGAAAGACTGTCATGCTTGAAGCCAAGGACATGAGAGCACTGACTTCTCTACTGCTCCCCCAAAAGTCTTCCATTATATGTGTGGTCCATACATTATAACATTATTACTATTCCATTTCAGTTTTTGAATGGAATATCTGTTGGAAGATAACACTCCTGGTTGATTACATAATGTGTACAGGATTAAAATCTCTCTCATCATCTTTCATCCTCATGTTCATGAAACATTCAGAAAATATGAAAGAGCACGTATTTGGGAATACATTTTCTTTTTGTGTGGGTAGATGTCTTATAGCTTGAACTCAAAGCCTAGCCACTCTGTTAAGTACTTTTACTCAAGTACCACTTGAATCACAGCTCCATTTCTATTTTCTTCGGTGGGGAAATGAAAACATGATTCATAAGCATTTGGCTTTGTATGAGTAACCCAAAAATGACTTTAGTACTTTCTTTTTATATTTAATTAATTATTGATGATGCATTAATTGTGACTGATTCACTTTTAGTCCATTATGATGTTGTTCTGAGTGAGTTATAATTAAAACACTAGTGTGGATAATGTGGAGAGCCTGTGTTTTCTCACTGTTATGGAGGCTGAAAGTGAATTTCTCACTAATATTGCTTTTTCCAGTTCCATGAAGATGGGTGTAAAAAATCAAAATTAAGTTATGGTTTTGCTAAATTTAATTGTGTAGCAATTTTAAAAAGCTAGACTTTCAAAAAATGAGGAACAAGAACTTGGAGAATACTTACAGAGATAAGCAAAAACAGGAATCTGGTAGATATTTTGCAGGGTAAAATACAGGTAAAAATGATCCTTGTGGCTGTCTAATGCATACATAGGTACATAGACTATGTTTAAACTTTAAGCCAAGAGGTAAAGGCTGTTGCCCAGTGTTTCAATGAAGCTTTTAAATGCAAATTAAACTTACTTTAAAAAAAGGAATTAAAAATGGCCTACCCTTTGTGAAAAATTTGTTAAGTTGTGGGTAGTGGCAGGCCTCCCAGACAAAGAAAAGTTTAAAAGGGAAAATTATCCTAAAGTTTATTTCAAAGTAGAAAAGATAAATTAGGATAACGAAATTATTGTTCAACCTAGTTTGCCATGATAGGATTTTTGTAATAGTTTCCAAAAGGCCCACAGTAAAGGACATAGGACAAGTTTGTCACATGGAATTTTGGACCTTAATAAGTTCAAGGTAAGACCATGCTTATAAATCCACTTCCAATGACCATCTTTCAGCTTTTAGTTGGAGTAAATATGCCCACAAGTAAAGATTCATTAATCTGAACACTGGTGTCAAGCTAGGCTGGGCAGAGAAAGGTCCCTGTGAGATTGTCATCTTTAATCTGCTAGCAGAGTGTTCAAAAGCCGAGTTGGTTTGGAGTTCAAAGTGGCAAAGTACTAGCCTTGATCTGGAGAGTTGAGGGACAATGCTCAAACCCTGAGTTCAAGTCCACCAACCGACCAAGGAAACTGTCAAAGATGCATTTATTCCAGCATAGACAAAGGCATTCCTGGAACCCTGAAAATGTTGGAATATGCAGAGGCAGTAAGCCACTGCTCATTGGATGGCAGAGATGGTATCAGATCCTGAAGTCACTTGTGCTTGTCTCTTCAAAACTTGAACAGAGTACAGAGGTCATGGGAAGAGAGTTTGTAGGCATGCTTAATGCCCATGTCTGGCTAACTCAGCATGGACTTCCCAGTCCTCTATGATAGTGTGTAGTGAAAGCTAAAGATGTAAAATATGAGGGATAATTTAAATCCCAACCCACCTGTATCAGCTCAAAGTCCCAATTGGCAGTGAGTTTTGAGCTGGCCCATCCACATTAATTCATCTGCTAAGGAAAGAAAGTTGTGTGGACTTGAGATTAGGTCCCCATTTAGATCTAACTGCCTACAGAGGCAGACATTGCTGCAACCATTACAGATCAGGCTCCTCATCCAACCAGAAAAAATTTTTACAAACCAAAATGTTAAACAAGATATGATACTAGAGCCTAAAAAAGTGTCTGTACATCTGTTAAAGGTTAAATGTTGTATATAAGTGACTTTAAACAGGCTGCCCAGATGCAAGGGGTGGTACTTAGAATGCCAATCAGATGGAGTTTATAAACATCTACTGGGATTTACTACAAAACCCTGGCAAATAATTGTTAGTCAATTGTTTACAAGTTATAGGTAACCTCAATCTCGTTGATTTCCTTGTTGCTTTTATTGGAAATAAAAAGGGCTTTTGTGACAAAGATTCCTTTTGCCACAGTTCAAAGCCATCCTGAACACAAAGAATCTCTCTAAAACTCAATTTCCCAGCTAATCAGCCATGTGCCAGTCTGGAGGCATGGCTCAAAAGAATCTCACCTCCAAGCAACTCTCTTAGGTGGTAGAGTACTAGCCTTGCAGAAGTGCTCAGGGAGAGTGCCCAGACCTTGAGTTCAAACCAGACAATGCCAAGTAGGAGAAGCTCTCCAAGCAACAGACTCTAAGACACCCCCTTCCACTACCCCCGCCCTGCACCATCTAGGACAAAATTAGTCCAGACAATGGAAATCCATGGAGAGCAATAAGAGGAGATGACATCCTAAATGGAGTCACTTTATGCTTGCCCTTTCAAAATTAATCAGAACTGGGAGAACAAGAGAAACAGTTGCTTGCCCACCTAAATGTCCATACCTGCCTATCTTCTATCTGGACAGAAAGTTCCAGTCTTGTTTTTGTTACTTGCTATTTGTATTTATAGTAGCCTCTGACTGGTATTCTCAACTAGTGCATTTTCTTCTCCCTTACCTAGTTGTCCAAAAGACACTAGACACCCCCTTTCTCCCTACTTCCCTTAGTAGGGGCTTATGCTTCAAATATTACTTTTTTGGCCCATGGCTAATGTGTGTTATCCTATGCCATTCATGTTAACTGACCTTGGTACCTTGTCATTTTTTGCCTGATCTATCCAAAAGTCTCCTTTAACAGGTTAACAGTCCCAACCCAGGACACCACCTGGGAGCAAGTCATGGCTATCCTAATACTACAGGCAACTGGAGACATCATTTACATTGCCCTGCTGGACCCTAATATCCCCAGCTCCAGTGACTCCTTCACCTCCCCAGCAGGAAGTAGCCAAAAGAACCCATGACACCTGTTGACTCTGGTACCTTTAAATATCTCTGCAACCTCCTCTGGCTACTGTAATCCTAAAGTGGAAAAAGTCTTACCTCCCACCTCCAGGATGACAGGAGCCAGGTACCATGGTATGTCTCCTCTGGTAATCAAACCTTCCTGGCTTATTTCTCTCTTGGCTGATAACAGCAATTTTTGTCTGAACAGCAACTTTGCTTTTTATTAAATGTGTCTTGATATTTTAAATTAAAAAATATGCATATATATTTTTGTAGATTGTGGGGCATGAACTCTGGGCCTGGGTGCTGTCCTTCAGCTGTTCATCTCAAGGCTCATGCTCTACTATTTGTTCCACAGTACTGCTTCTGGCTTTTTCTGTTCATGTGATGCTGAGTCAAACCCATGGCCTCATGCATGCAAGACAAGCACTCTACCAATGAACCACATTCCAAGCCCTAGAAAGATGTTTTAAAAAGTTGTTTCATCGCAGAACTTAAATAAAAACAGTAATTTAATGGGATTTTCTTGCACATTTAAACAACAGTAAAATATTGCAGAATTTTTTAAAAGATTAGGAATATATATCAAGTAACATTGAGCAGTCTCATGTGTAAAAGTAGCATTCAGAAACTCTGTATGAAGATAGGTCCATACCAATAGCTCCTTTTTCCCATTTCTCAGGAATTTAGACAGAAACTTGATCATGTCCCAACTGTTCAAAATTGTGAAACTCTTGGCTCTGAGTGACACTTGGAGTAGAAGGCAAGGTTTTGTTCATCATATCATCATGGTGCGAGGTCATCCTAGATTGTGCACATTGAACACCTGGCACCATACACACTGCCATAGGCCATATTGTTTCAAAAAATAAAACCCACAATCACACGTTACTATAATGCTGCATATGAAATCATTTTAACATGACAAAAAATGAGCAGCAAGCAAAATGTACTTTAACTAATTTTGAAATTTTCAGGGAGAATTACGGATATTCGTCACATGGAAAAACAATAAAATTGAATGTGAAGAAGCCCAATGGGGCTGCAGAGGGGCTGGAGCCTGTGAGCTGTGAGATCCAGGGACAAAATCTCAGCCTCACCGCTGCTTCTGCCATCGTCCAGAGACCAATGACCCCCTGTCTTTCCTCCACCACCTATTCAGGACACAGGACATGCAGTCATGGATAGAAATGAGATGGTGCCATAGGGCCAAAGTGGCCAAGCAAGCTGAGCAATATGGTGATATGGCAGCCTGCATCAAGTCTGGAAATGAGCAAGAAGCTGAATTACCTAATGAGGAAAGGAATCTTCTCTCAGCTGCTTATTGGAACCCATAGGTCATCTTGGAGTGTAGTTTCAAGTATTGAGCAAAAGACAGAAAGTTCTGAGAAAAAGCAGCAAATCGTGTGAGAACACAGGAAGAATTGAGAACAAGCTAAGAGATATCTGCAATGATATACTATCTCTTTTGGAAAAGTTCTTGACCCCTAATGCTCCACAAGCAAAGAGAAAAGTTTTCTATTTGAAAATAAAGAAAGACTTCTATCACATCATGGCTGAGGTTGCTGCTGGTAATGACAAGAAATGAATTGTGAATCAGGCACACCAAGCATACCAAGAAGTTTTTTAAGTCAGCAAAAAGGAAATGCAACCAATGCATCCTATCAGATTGTGTCTGGCCCCTAAATTCTCAGTGTTCAATTATGAGATTCTGAACTCCACAGAGGAAGTTTCTTTTCTTGAAAAGACAGCTTTTGATGAAATCATTGCTGAACTTTATACTTTATGTGGGTTATGTTACTTCTATTTTAATTTCTGTATTTCCCATGTGTTTTCTGTTAGTTTGTTTCATATTAGAAGAGTAAAGCCCGTTAACATTTAGTGAGTTATCCGTTTTCATCATGAGATGGCCAGTATGATGATGTGGAATTTTTAAACAAGGTATAAATGTTTGGCATGTGCTTTGGTTCATGGTGACTTCACAAGAGCCAGTGTTGAAACTGATTCCATGTCTAAGCGAAGAAATCTTCCTACATATTGATTTGTCTTGGTGGAGATTAAGAGGGAAATTGGTTCCAGTCAAGGTGTGGTTATTGTGGGTATTATAAAGTTTTGGAGCACTTGTAGGGCTGTGGCTCAAACAAATATTCCATGGCTATTCCAAGGTGCAATCATGTATTTCTGTGGAAGAATCTATTTCAGTGAGCACACCTTTGACTACAGCACCAGAAGTGTTCTTTCAGACAAAGTTGTAACCCAATTAAGGGCAGAAATGGTTCACATTCCATTATTTGTGAAATTACCTGCTGTTTGTTCAAATTATTTTTGCTACACGTTTTATTTGTATTTCAATGTTTTAGACAACCTAAGAACTGATGTAAAAGTAAAGGTGTAGTAAAAATGAACTGCTTGGTATTGACAATTCATGTATATTCAGCAAAGCCATAAACAAAGAAACCCTATGTTTAGGAAATGAAAAGACTTGGAAAAAATTATGTTAATTTATTATATTAAAAATTATATTAAGCCCAAAGAAACTTAGGTCCCATCGTTTCCCTTATTTGCAATAACTAGTATATGTCTGAGTCAAGCAGAAAAGGTCAGATAAGTTGATGTTAGGGAAATGAACCCTAAGATATGTATTCAAATGTTTTTTTTTCTTTCAGATGATTGTTTCTAACACATTTAAAAGATCATTTCTTTGTTGCTTTGTATGTCCCTACCCCATAGTATATCCCCTGCTTTCACTGTATTTGAGGTTGGTATAATTTGTGGAGGGGAAGGGAAAAAAATTGTTTAAATAGGGATACAGGTGGATCCATTGCAACAATGAGCGGTTATGTGGAAGATGTTATGTGGAAAAATGAACTTTACAACTTTGGTGGGAGGGAGCAGGATTGGGTTGGGGGGCTGGGAGGAAGATGGGAAGGAATAGAAAGGGGAAACAAAAGAGGAGGCTACAATGCTTGATAAGAAATGTACTCATTATCTTGCCCGTGTAATTGAACCCCTCTGTACAGTATTTTCACAATTAAAAAAACCCTATGTATTTAACTTGTTTTTAGATTCTTTTTCCTTCTGTGATTTTTTTCTTTTTTGCTATGTGCCTCAAACACATGTGTTGCAAAATAAAAAAACTAGTTAACAGGGAAATAAGATGATGGCCTGCTTTGTTTAATGTCTTTTGAAATTTTCATGAACAATCCAAGCATAATTGTAAAGAACACATGTATTAAGTTCATTTGAGTGGAATAAAACATTTTTGAATGGACTTTTCAACTACTTTCTCTATTATTTTTCATGTAAATCATTTTTTTGAGTTTGAATCTCCTCTAAGGAAATTGTACATTATTAGAAAATTGTTCCTTAGTCACTTTTGGCAGGTAATAGGCTTTTACCGAGTTAAATTGCAAAGTTTATCATAACAACAAAAATACTAATGTAACCACCAAACACCTCCCATATTCCGCATTCTCTCCTCATCTCAAAAACAAAAGTGTTTTTTCTCCTTTGAGGAGTGGAAAATCTGCCCATATGACATTGGATAGCATTAACTGTAAATTCTATGCTTCCTAATCAGTTTTGGTTTTTCAGAATTTCTTGGTTTTAGGTAATGTTCTCTATTTTGTCTCAATCTGCTCGAAAAAGTATTATTTCACTTAAGAAATTCTTCATGGAAATTGAAGTCAATAAAGCTTGAACATTCCTTTAGAAGATGTTAGTGAAACATGTTGATCCCTTTTTATCCTTTGCACTTCCTATGGAGTTTCCTAGCTTAAAATGTTACTAGCATGGGTATTCTCTATCTTATCTGTTCTTGACATGTTACAATTTTTCCACTAGATAAATGAGCCTAATTTACATCATTTAAAATGAGAGACTGCCTAAATCTGTATTCCCAAGAAATTGTTCAATAGAATTTAAATACAATAAAATAAAATGCTCTTTTTTGTGTGCTAGACCTGGTTCTTGGACTCAAGCACTGGACATTGACCCTGAGCTTCTTTTGTTCCAACCTAATGTTCTACCACTTAAACCACATCTCCACTTCTAGGTATTTTAGTAGTTTATTGGAGATTAGAGTCTCTTACACTTTCCTGCCCCAGCTGGCTTCAATCTGTGGTGCTCAGATCTCAGCCTTCTGATTAGCTAAGATTACAACCATGAGCCACCAGAGCCCAGTTACACAATAAACTCTATTAAATATAGATTATGTTTGTAAAAAAATAATATGGAATAAAAAACTTTAAATTTAAGGAGGATACTCTAAATCCCAAAACAAAAAGAAAATATCCCACCCTGAAATCTACAACACTTTTGATTTTGAGTATTGGAATATGGATAATTAGCCTACAGAAATTTCTTTGTAACTTTTTAAAAGTATGAAATCATTCTTGTGATGTGGAACAATCCAAAATGAATGTACAAATGTTGCTTTTAAGTAATTCATATTGTTTCTTAGCACAAACGACCGAACTGAAGTTTACAGAGTAGATTTTCATATTTCGTACATATCACTGTAAAGTTTATGTTATTTTATATTAAGATTTCTATTCCACGTAGTTGTGTAAAAAAAAGAAGAAAAAAACCTCTGGATAGTAGCATTCCTGTGTATAATCCAAACAATAAATATAAGAAAAGCATATGGATATTTAAATTATTTTTTTATTTTTATAAGTCTGCATTTTAGGGTGTCCTCAGCTTAGAATTTTGTGTTAGTATTATTTGTGCAACATAAGATTTTAATCTTCTGGTTCTTTGGCTGTGATTGGGTGGTTGGTGTTCTGTCACTCCTATGACTAATATTTCATGTTTCATCTTTATTAAGCCCTTTATCTCATGGAGGATGGCCACAATTCTTCATAGAATTGTTTAGGAATATGAGCATTAGGGAATTCTCAAACCTGTATTTACATAATCTTTACTGATTATGTGAAGCAGGTTAAATGACAAATTTCAAGTTATTGCTCAAGGGTGCTTCAAGTATTTGGATGCAGGGAAATGTGCCATTTGAAAACCATTACTGAAATATTATAATAAAAGTAATACGTATTATACATTTCCCTGTATAATTTTGGGTGAGATAGTATTGAGTTATAACCTATATTCTCTCCATGGAGTTTAAATATATAAATGAATAAGAGTCCAAAAGCTCAATGGAGTCTTAGGATCCATTTTAATGAATAGAAAAATAATTCATACAACGTATTTCCTTAATAACTAGTGGTATTAAAGTGGTGGATTTTTGTTTTAATATTCAATTATTTTTAGGAACCTTAGTTTTTATGAATTCTGCATGTATATTAACCTAGAATACTGTTTGTCTACCAACTAATGGATTGTGGAGTCATCTTCAGCGGAGCATTTAATACTCTACTGGAGACATCGAAGATTTTTCTCCCATATGAAGACTTTGTGCTTTTTTCATTCCATGTATAATGTTTTGAGCAGGAAAATCTGGGACATAATCACACAGGTTCTTTCCTGACTATGTCAATTGCCTTTTCTCTAAGCCATGCATCAGAATCTTCTCTTCATAGTCAACAGCAAGAAAGAATGAGAGGATCTCTGGTGAGTTGCTTTTTATATCTCAATTTTTACATTCCATTTAGGAAACTAAGTTTATCCAAGATTTAAAAAAAATAGATTCAGCTTCAAGAACTTACTCCTAAATGAGGTGAAGACGTTTTTTAGAATTTGTAGATTATAAATTGTTACAGTATGTCTTAGTTGAGGGCAGATTTGCCTCCAGTTTTCTGATGTGAGATAAAGTAGTCACACTTGTTTTGTAATTCAATGCCATTGAAGGGGTCACTTGTCATGTAAAGTGGACATTTGCTGACAACTTGTCAGAGATCATTTCCTCATGAGTAATGTTGAATTATGTTAAAGAAGTTTTACTGGAGTTTCTGAAATAGTGTGGTGACACACACGACTTCAAATATTAGAGATTACTTAGTAAGATATATGTAATTAAATTACTCTCCATACATACTTCTTGGAATGTTTCCTGGTCTTTGACTACATAAAACCTGATAATATTTGATGATATAGTGTGTGGTCTTCCTAGAAAGCCCTCTGTATTTTTCCTAAGGTGTCCTCGCAAGATTTTTTCTCTATTTACTCTCTTCATTCTGTTTCCTACTCATAAGATTTCATCATTTCTCTCTTTATCTCACTTTTTGTATATTTTCCTCCCTGTGTCTTCTTCTCTTTCAGTCCCCATTCTCTCCATCTCTCTCTCACCTTTTTTCAAATGATGTATCTGGGAAGTTGTTTGTTTTACTAATCAATTTTCCTTTGCTGACATGGCTCATGGAAATGACATTTTTCTTACCCAATCAGTTCCTTTTCTCTTTATGTCTGAGATGAGGATTTGCTGTGTTTCCATATTTGGTGTCTAAATTCAAATCTAATGGGATACACCTACCTCAGCCTCCACTGTGCCTTTCTTATGCTAGTATTGGAACAGGAACTCACAGGCCTCACAGTCAATCAGCTTCCTCCTTCACTGTTTGCACTACTTCTTTTTAAAAAATATCTTTTTTTATTGTAAAATAGTGAACAGAGGGGTTACAGTTACATGAGTGCATTTCTTATGGAGCATTGTTACTTCCTCCATTGTTTTCCCCCTACAATTTCTTTCCTCTTCACCTCTGCAACTCCTCCCACCCTCCCTCACACAAATGGTAAAGTTCATTTTCAACCTAGTGTATTCTACATCTCATTGTTACAATGGGTCAGCTTGTATCCCTATTTAAGCATTTTTTTTTTTTTTGCGTCCTATCCCCAAATTAGAAAAATGTATATAAAAGATCTAGGGCACCGCAAACAAATACAGTGAAAACAGGGTTATACCTTGGGGGAAGAATATACCAAAGGAACAAAAAAATCACATAGTACATTATAAGTGCATTGAAAAACAATACCAAGAAAAAGAAAAACCACTTGGGTTCCAGTCTTAGGGCTCATTTCGCTTCATATCATCTTATATGGTCATATGTACATAGCTTTTGACCATTTCTGCTTGCCCTAGACATGTACTAGTTATTTCAAATAAGGGAGACCATGGGACCTATGTTTCTTTAGGCCTGGTTTACTTCACTTAATACAAGTTTTTCCAAGTCTTTCCATTTCCTAATAAATGGGGTGATGCCTTTATTTCTGATGGAGGCATAGAAAAGCATTGTGTGAGTGTGTGTATGTGTGTGTGTGTATATATATACACATATATGTATAAATATTATATATATGCATATATATGTAAATACCATATTTTCTTGATTCACTCATCTACTGAGGGGCATTGGGGTTGGTTCCATATCTTAGCTATGGTAAATAAAGCTGCAATAAACATAGGTGTGCTGGTAGCTTTAATATAATCTTGTTTGTGATGTTTGGGTAAATACCCTAAAGTGGGGTTGCTGGGTCATAGGGGAGCACTATGTGGAGTCTTTTGAGGAACCTCGATATTACTTTCCAAAGTGGTTGAACACGTTTACACTCCCACCAACAATGCAGTAGTGTTCCCTTTTCTGTCCACTTCCCCTCCAGCATCTGTTGATATTAGTGTTCTTGACTATAGCCATTCTATCTGGGGTGAGGTGGAATTTCAAGGTTGTCTTAATTTGCATTTCTTTTTGTCTAGAGAAGTTGAACTTTTTCGGGTGTTTTTGTATTTTTTTTTAGTATGGCATTGCCCTATTTGTTATGAAATAGAAAAACTTGGAAAAAATATTATACTAAGTGAAGTAAGCAAGGCCCAAAGAAACATAAGTCCCATGGTTTCCCTTATATGCAATAACTAGTATACGTCTGAGACAAGCAGAAACGGTCAGATAAGTTGATTTTAGGCGAAATGAACCCCGTTAAGGATTCAAATGTATTTTCTTTCTTGTAATTGTTTCTAACATATTTATTAGTTGAGCCTATTTTTTTTTAAATATGTCTTTTGGCCGTTCTTATTTCCTCTTCAGATTAGATTCTTGTTAAGTCTTTAGCCTACTTATTTATTGGGCAGTTGTTTCTCTGAGGATTTGTTGTTGGGGATTTAATTTCTTGAGTTCTAAATATATTTTAGATATGAAACCCATGTTCATTTTATGCCTACTGAAGATCTTCTCCCAATCTGTGGGCTTTGTATTTATCTTGTTAGCAATGTCCTTTGCCATGCAGACGCTCTGCGGTTTCATGCAATCCCATTTGTCCAACCTTTCTTTGATTTGTTGTGTTTCTGGGTCTCTATTAATAAAATTTTGGCTGGTGCCAAGGAGCCCTAGAGTTTCTCCTATACTTTTCTGTAGTGATTTTTAGGGTGTTTGCTTTGAATGTGAGGTTTTTCATCCATTTGGAGTTGATACTGGTGCAGGGTGATATATACAGATATAGCTTTAGTTTTCTACAGGTAATGAACCACTTTTTCCACCACCATTTACTGACGAAGTTGTCTTTCCTCCATTCTATTTTTTAGCTTCCTTCTCAAAGTTTAAGTGGATACAGGTCTGTGTGTTCATTTCCGGGACTTCAGTCCTATTCCTTTGGTCCTCAAGTTTGTCCTTGTGCAATTACCAAGCTGTTTTGATTACATTGGCTTTGTAGTACAGTTTGAAATTTGGTAGTGATATTCTACTAGCATTGTCTTTCTGGTATGGATCATTTTTGCTATCTGGGATCTTTTATTGTTCCATATAAATTTCTGGCTTGCTTTTTCTATTTCATTGAAGAATGAGGTTGGACTATTGATAGGTATGGCATTGAATTTGTAGATAGCCTTTGGAAGTATTGTCATTTTCACGATGTTGGTCCTCCCATTCTGGGAGCATGGTAGGTTTTTCCACTTCCTAAGCTGTGCTTTAATTTCTTTTTTGGAACTATCTCTTGAGCCACACCTCCTCCAATATGTTGATTAGCTGTTTTATTTGAGTTGTCTACACAGTTGTCTGGCTTCCAGCCTCCTTAGTAGCTAGGGTACGATAAGCATCTTGAGCCAGAAGCACTTGTTTTGTTTTGTTTTTACTTACCTGAATATTTATCATTAACAGTTAATTGGATACTATGATAAAATTAGATTATTTTTAACAGCATATGTGAAATTAATATTCAAGCTAAGCTCCAGTATAAGTGACGTATTTTATTTCTAATAATTGTAGCTGTTCTTCTAACTGTGGTACATTTTCTTCACTAACTTTATGCTCACACAACTCCATGAAGAAATTGTTTCAAATTTAATTGAATCTATTGTTATTGTGGTGATGTATGGGGAGACTACCAGTCCTTGGGCCAGGTAATGAGTACATTTCCTTTCATACCCTCACTCTCTCCCAATGTTTCCCTTCCGTCCTGTCTCATGATTTTTATAGCTTACTTTCATCAATGCCTAATGGCCTCCACAGATCCTCTTTTTACCCCATTTCCTTCTAGTTCTCTGGCTTTCCCCCACTCTTCTGAAAATGTCCATACATATTTAAACCCTTTTTTTTTTGCCAAACCTGGAGCTTGAATTTGGGCCCTTCTTAGGCACCATTCCCGATCTTGATTTGCTCAAGTCTACAACTCTACCACCTGAGCCACAGTGCCATTTCCTAATCTTTCTGTTTATGCAGTGCTGAGGAATGGAACCTAGGGCTTTATGCAGATAGGCAAATACACTAACACTTAGCAGTATTCCCAGCCCCAAACTATTTGTTTTTATTTCAAAGGTGAAGTAAGAAAGAGGCTACATGTAATATTCTATAAATCACAATGAAGGAATACATTTCTTTGATATCCATTGTAATTTCCCTGTATTTATTTCACTCATAGAATACTACAAGTATATCTTTTAATTTTCATGTATTTATAACAGAACTTTAATTTCTCATATTGATTTCTACACCATTTGTCTTCAGATTTACTTTTAATCTTGGAATATGTGTCTTGATAAATGTAACACCATAGTGTTTTATAAACAGCATTAAGTTTAACATAATGGAATCCATTTGTGTGTTCGTGCTGATTTTTTGTCCGGTTGTTATATCAATTAGTAAGAGGCCAATTAGTTCTGCAATAGTAATGGTAGATTAAAGTATTAAAATTGCATGGTCTTTTAAACATGTCTTTGTACACTTTGATTTTCAGCATAAATTTTTATTATCATAATGTATCATCAGTCTGTTATTATCAATGATCTGTATCTGTGGTCATATATTTTGGGCTAATATTATTTCCTACATATTATCACTATTTGTATTTTTCATCATTAACTTTTGCTCATGGTATCTTTATATGTTTTTTTAATTTTTATTTCTCTCTAATCCGTGACTTTGGATTGCTCAATAAGTTTTCTTTCTTCTGTTCATGTCAGACAGTGCCTCATATATTTACTATACTTTACAATTAAAGTATGGTCTTATTTTGATGGACATTTTGCTATTTAATATCTGTTTGTCTCATCTGATATTTGTTTCTTATTCTGCTTCTATATAGCCTGCACACATCTCAAATTCACTGTAAACCACCTCTCATATAACTTGCCGGCATTCTGCTGTACACTGTGAATTACCTCTGATACCAATTACAAATTAAATCTGATGTAAATAGTTGTGATACTGCATTGTTCACAGGATAAAAATAAGACTGCATGCTTAATACAGGTGCCCTACATTTTCAAAGATTTGTTTCTATGTTCCATTGAATTTGTACAACTCAAAATATGCAAGGACTGCAAGAATTTTAAAAAGGGTCTTATTAATTTTCTTCATACAGAAATAACCAGACATTTCATGTAAAGAACAAAGGTCATTCTCAGGCTGAAGCACAGAGCTTCAGCAGAAGTAAAATGTGAAGGAAAATTGTTTTACTATAGAACTGCAAGAAAATGAACTTCCTACCTTGTGGGGTACTTTGTTAGGAACACAAAGAATTAACTTGCTGGATACACTTTTGCTAAGAACATTAAACTTTACAATATTATCATAGTAGTAGCATATAGCATAATATAGTTACTTTTCAATGGAATTGAATGGAATTTATAACCTACTTATAACCTATGTATTCTCCTTTTAATTTTTGTATAAATAATTCTTTGAACTCAGGCCCCCATATTTGCAATGCAAGTACAATATTAATTGATACATATACAGGATTCACAAACTTTGTTTTAAAACACTTATGTGTTTGTATATTGAATTTGAATTCCATATGAATTATGAATATGGTACTTTAAGTTTTCTTTTCACAAGAGAAATTACATACAATGTTTTCTATACATTCTTTTACCTACGCATGTACCATTCCTTTACCTACACATTTACCTTTTTAATAATCTTGTCGTCTGTGTAGATCTACGTTAGCAATTTTAATTTTTCTCTTGATGTAGAATAATTCTTTTTGTCTGATTGTTGGGCCTGGACTCTGGCCCTGAGCCCTGTCCCTCAGCTCTTCAGCTCAAGTCTAGGGCTCTACCAGTTGAGCCACAGTGCCACTTCCGGTTTTTCCTTTTTTGCTTATGTGGTGCTGAGGAATCGAACCCTGGGCCGCAGGCATGCAAGGCAAGCCCTCTATCACTGAGCCAGCCACCTTCCCAGTCCCACAGAATAATTTTTATAGCACTTAAAATGAAGATGGGTAAATGATGCATTATCTTTCCCTAGGAATACCTTCAATCTATATTGTTAGAAGAGGCCCTTTGCCCGATGGATTGTGTATTGAAGTCTATTTTCTTTCAACACTTTATAAATATATTTTCTTTTTGTGTGTTAGTCATCATTCACCTCTGATATTGTCAAGAATGACTGTATTCCTTTTAGACACTGTACATCAAATTAGTGCCATATTTAATTACAATTTTTAAAACTTCTATATTTTTTAGATCATGTGCCAATTCATAGGTTTTTTTTTTCTCTATCCTTCTTGTGGTGGTCATATTTCACATTTTGAGGGATCATCTTGAGCATTCCTTAAGCCTTTATCCATTTACATCCATCCTTGCATTAAGGCCTATTAAAATGCAAAGCTGATTAAGAAACATTTTATGGTAATAAGTAAGTATTTTATGTGGTAGGAAGTAGTCGATGTTCAGAAATGTTCATGCTGGAAGTTCGTTTTTACATATGAAGGAAACATATGGATATCTATGACCATACTTTTATATCTAGAAATTTAATAACAAAAATGATTAACATCGGGTATTTTATTGTGAGAACTTAGTCAAATCTTATGAGAGCCAAATCATTCATTTACTATTTTTTGAGTAATTTTACTCCTTTTAACATTCACCTGGATGCTGTGCTTTTCATAGATCTACTAATGTGTTATGTATTCCATATGATGTAATGACTATGTTGTGACTGTTTATGAGAGCACTATTTAATAGAAAATCTAAATAATATTGTTAATGAGGCAGAATATGAAAATACAGAAAACATATTTGTTTACTTCATTGTTACCCAGATATGTAGTAAATATTACCAAAATAAGCTAAACACACACTTTCAGACTCATACTTACTGTTGTCTTGCTAGGTTATTAGCTTCTTAGAACTGTTTTCTTGTCTTTATTGCTGGAACCAGAAGTGTGTTCTGATGTATTAGAAAAACTTTGTATGTGTAATTACCAAGTTAATATGGAGGCAAATCTTTCTACTTTGATTATATTTTCTCTCATTTTATACATAACACAGAAAGTACCAACCACAATCTGTAATACAAAAGCATACATGTAGAAGAATGAAAGTCTAGCTTTGGTGTTCTCATGACTCAGGGATAATAAATTGATAGAATGTGCCCTTAGAGAATCTGGTGTCATTTGATAATGTGGCTGTGGAATTTAGCTGGGAGGAGTGGCAGGAATTAGATATTTCTCAGAGTACCCTGTATAGAGATGTGATGCTAGAAACCTATAGCATGCTGGTGTCCTTAGGTGAGCCAAAAATAACACATTAACTTGAAAAGTTAAGTGGGGCTTGACCTCTGGGCGTTGGTGCAGTGCCTCAGCTCTTCAGTTCAAGGTGAGCACTCTATCATTTGAGCAACAGCTCCTCTTCAAGCTTTCTGGTGGTTAATTTGGAGATAAGTATCTCACAGCTTTCTTACTAGGGCTGGCTTTGTATGGCAATCCTCAGATCTCAGCCTAATGAGTAGCAAGGAATATAGGCGTGAACCATTGGTGCCTGGAAAATGATTTGTTTTCAGTAGCTATGTGAATATTTATCGAAATTTCAATGCTATTTGGATGTAAAATTCCAGTCTGTGGGAATGTCATTTGTTTGGAATGAAAGCTTCAGGTAGATTATGTACATTCTGAGGCAATTTTATTTTCATTGTTCAAGAATAAAAAAAAGCAGTTTGACAAAAGTTCCAAACTGATAGGTATCCCATTGAATTTGTAGATAGCCTTGGGAAGTATTGCCATTTTCACGATGTTAATCTTCTAAATCCAGGAGCATGGGTGGTTTTGCCATTTTCTAAGTTCTGTTTTGATTTCGTTTTTCAAGATTTTAAAGTTTTCATCATAGAGGTCCTTCACTTCTTTGGTTAAGTTTATTCCTAGGTATTTTATTTTTTGTGGGGCTATTACAAATGGAGTTGATTTCCTAATTTCAGTCACACTTTTCTCATTGTTGAAATACTGAAAAGCCATTGATTGTGGGGGGTTAATTTTATACCCTGCTACTTTGCCAAAGTTTTGAATCAGCTTGAGTAATTTGGGAGTGGAGTCTATGGGATTCTTTAAATACAAGATCATGTCATCTGCAAAGAGGGAGAGTTTTATTTCTTCTTTCCCTATTTGGATCTCCTTTATGTCTACATCTTGTCTTATTGCTGTAGCTAGGCATTCTAATACTAGATTGAAGAGAAGTGGAGAGAGTGGACATCCTTGTCTTGTTCCTGAGTTCAGAGGAAATGGTTTTAGTTTTTCACCATTAAGTATAATGCTGGCTATAGGTTTGTCATAAACAGCCTTTATTGTATTGAGGAATGTTCCATGGATTCCTAATTTTTCCAAAACCTTCATCATAAAGGGGTGTTGGATCAAATGCTTTTTCTGCATCTATTGAGATAACCATGTGGTTCTTATCCTTGCTCCTGTTTATGTGATGAATAATATTAATTGATTTGCATATATTGAACCAGCTTTGTATCCCTGGAATGAATCCTGTTTGATCGTGTTTTATGATTTTTTGGATGAATTGCTGAAGTCGATTGGCAAAAATTTTGGTGAGAAGTTTTCATCAATGTTCATCAAAGAAATGGGTTCATAGTTCTCTTTCTTTGATGAATCCCTATCAAAATTCCAACCTTATCCTGCAAGGAAATAGAAGAGGCAATCCAAAAATTCACATGGAACAATAAAAGACCCAAATAGAAAAAACGCTCATCAATGGAAAGAACACTGGTGGAGGAATATCAATACCAAATTTCAAACTCTACTATAAAGCCATAGTAATCAAAACAGCTTGGTACTGGCATAAGAACAGAACTCAGGACCAAAGGAATAGAATTGAAAACCCAGAAAAGAACCTATAGACCTATAGCCAACTAATATTCGATAAGGGAGCTAAAATAATAGAATGGAAGAAAGACAGCCTCTTCAATTAATGGTGCTGGAAAAATTGGTTAACTACATGTAGAAAACTAAAGCTAGATCCTTATATATCACCCTGCACCAGAATCAACTCCAAATGGCTCAAAGACTTCGGAGTCAAAGCAGACACTCTGAAAACATTACAGGATGGAATAGGAGAAACCCTAGGTCTCCTTGGAGCAGGTGGAAATTTTCTTAATAGAGACCCGGAAGCACAACAAATCAAAGAAAGGTTGGACAAATGGGATTGCATGAAGTTGTAGAGCTTCTGCATGGCAAAGGACATAGCTAGCAAGATCAATAGAAAGCCCACGAATTGGAAGAAGATCTTCACTAGCCATACAATGGACAAAGGTCTCATATCTTAAATATACTTGGAACTCAAAAAATTAAATCCCCCAACAACAAATCCTCAAAGAAACAACTGCCCAATAAATAAGTGGGCTAAAGACTTGAAGAGAAACTTCTCTGAAGAAGAAGTAAGGATGGCCAATAGACACATGAAGAAATGCTCAACCTCCCTTGCCACAAAAGAAATGCAAATCAAAACAACATTGGGATACCACCTCATCCCAGTTAGAATGGCAAAAATCAAGAACTCTAACAACAACAGATGCTGGAGGGGATGTGGACAGAAGGGAACCTTACTTCATTGTTGGTGGGAGTATGGAGGTTCCTCAAAAGACTTCAAATAGAGCTCCCCTATGAACCAGCAATCCCACTTTTGGGGGATTGTTTACAAACAAATGTTTGTAAACAAATGATTACAAACAAGACCACACTAAAGCTACCAGCACAACTAAGTTTATTGCAGCATTATTTACCATAGCTAAGATATGGAACCAACCCAGATGGAACCAACCAGCTGCCCCTCAGTAGATGAATGGATCAAGAAAATGTGGTATATATACACAATGGAATTCTATGCCTCCATCAGAAAGAATGACATTGCCCAATTTTTAGGAAATGGAAAGGCTTGGAAAACATTATATTAAGTGAAGTAAGCCAGGCCCAAAGAAACTTAGGTCCCATGGTATCCCTTACTTGCAATATCTAGTATATGTATGAGTCAAGCAGAAAAGGTCAGATAATGTGATGTTAAGAAAATGAACCCATAGATATGTATTTAAATGTTTTTTTTCTTTCATGCATTTGTTTCTAACGCATTTATAAGATTATTTCTTTGTTGCTTTGTATGTCCGTCCCCTACAGTATAACCCCTGTTTCCACTATATTTGATGTCGGTATTATTTATGGAGGAGATGGGGAAAAACAAGTCGTTTAAGGATACAGGTTGATCCGTTGCAACAATGAGAAGTACAAGTTGTCATGTCGAAAACGAATTTTCAACTTTGGTGTGGGGGGGAGGGGCGTGCGGGGGGAGAATTGGGTGGGAGCGCTGGGGGAGGCTCAGAAGGTATGTGAAGTGTAAACAAAGGAGGAGGCTGCAATGCATGATAAGAAATGTACTCATTATCTTGCCCATGTCATTGTAACCCCTCTGTACAGTTTGTTCACAAAATATTTTAAAAAATTAATTAAAAAATTCCAAAATTTCTTCCGTAAAGAGAAGACTGTCTTCCCAAACTTGAGATGATTATTGTGGGTGGATATTCAATCTAGAAAATACACACATACATACATACATACATACAAACATACATAACTATTTATCACTATTGGAAATATGAACTGGAAATCACTAGTTTAGAGGGAGTACTTATTTATAATCCAAACCTAGTACTAGATGCAGTGGTTCATGCCTGTAATTCTTAGGAGTCTGAAATCTGAGGCTTTCAGTTTGAAGCAAAAACTGCCAGTGAAATCTCCAAGAGATTCTTATGTCAAGATAACCACTCTTAAACTGGAAGTGGAGTTAGGACTCAAACTAATAGAATGCTAACCTTGAGAAACAGAATTGCGTTCAAGTCACACAACCTGCAAAATTAAATCAAGCCTCGTGGAAAGTCAACCATGGAGCCAGGGAGAAATGAAAGAAGATTTGGGACCAACCTTGTTAACAGGATATCTGAAATCTTAGAACAATTTTGACACAGCATGAGCAATAGGTCTTCACTCTTATTAACAGGGCACACCGGTCCTAAACCTCAATTGATTATCAAGCTGGAGCAAGATGAAAAGCCATATATGGCAGAAGCCTCAGACAAGAATTTACCAGGTGAGTTAAAGCATCTTGCATAGTGATCTTGGATCCATAACCAAATTGATAAATTCATCTTGCTCTGTACTGACCAATAATATTCCTAGTTCCCCTGAGTCCCATGTGTGGCAGAGAACTAGGTGATGCTTGTATTAGACTTGTGAATCAAAAATGCTTGTAGATGCCCACTGAACTGTGTATGGCAGTAAAGGTAAAGTTAGCAATTCTTTCTCTTTGTGGAAATTATTTTGAAAAAAGAAAATTAGAAATGTCAAAAATGCGATTTAGTTTTCTTTGAAACTAGGGCTAGGCAGGTATAGCAAATGACTATGCCAAGGCTGCTATCCTCTGATAAGGATAAGGAAGGTAGAGGCCAAGATACAGAACCAAAGCTTTCAGTCTAGAGAGAATGATTAACTAGGTGGTGAGCTGATGTGGCTTTAATTCATGAGTCTGAGGGTTTAAAAGTCTGATGAGCCGGGCGCTGGTGGTTCACGCCTGTAATCCTAGCTACTCAGGAGGCTGAGATCTGAGGATTGCGGTTCAAAGCCAGCCCGGGCAGGAGAGACTGTGAGACTCCTATCTCCAATAAACCACCAGAAAACTGGAAGTGGCGCTGTAGCTCAAGTGGTAGAGTACTCGCCTTGAGCTGAAGAACTGAGGGACAGCACCCAGGCCCAGAGTTCAAGCCCCACGACCGACCAAAAATAAATAAATTAATTAATTAAAAAAAAATAAAAGTCTGATGAGTTTCTGTCTAAGATGGAGGGGAACAAATTTTAAAATTTCCAAAGATACTTAAAATAATTCACAGTGAGAACTTATAACTGAAGAAATGTGGTTATAAAACCTTATTCTTAGGTGAAAGACAAAGGTTTGTATAAAAATGTTACAATCTCCAAAGTTAGAAAATACTCTTCTCCTAATGTTTGAGAAGTAAAGTAGCACAATATAAAATTGTTTTAAGAAAATAAGATCAATCAAAACAATTTTTGGGAAAAAAAGAGGAATGCTAAATATTAAAATATACAGGTTAAAAGTCTAGCAGTAAATAGTTTAGTAAATTGTGTAAATAATTCCTTTGACATAAAAAAGAAGAAAAACCTGAAACACAGAAAAAAAATTTCCATCATAAACTACCAGTTTTACTCTTTTTTTATTGTGAAAATACTCTACAGAGAACTTACAACTACATGGGCAAGGTAATGAGTACATTTCTTATCAAGCATTTTTGCCTCCTCCTTTGTTTCCCGTTACCATCCCTTCCCATCATTCCCCCCACCCTCCCCCCTCGCCAAAGTTGTAAAGTTCGTTTTTCGACATAACGTCTTGTACATCTCATTGTTGGAATGGGTCCACCTTCCCCTCCACAAATTATACCTACATCAAATACAGTAAAAACAGGGGTTATACCGTGGGGGAGGGACATAAAAGCAACAAAGAAATATCTTATAAATATAGTTAGAAACTATAGCAAGAAAGAAACAAAAACATTTGGGTCCTTATTTTAGGGTTCATTTTGCCTAACATCAACTTATTGACCATTTCTGCTTGTCTCAGACATATATTAGTTATTGCAAATAAGGGGAACAATGGGACCTATGTTTCTTTGGGCCTGGCTTCCTTCATTTAATATAATTTTCCCAAGTCTTTCCATTTCCTAACAAATGGAGCCATATCATTCTTTCCAATGAATGCATGGAATTCCATTGTGTATATATACCACATTTTCTTGATCCATTCATCTACTGAGGGGCATTTGTGTTGGTTCCTTATCTCAGTTATGGTAAATAATGCTGCAATAAAGATAATTGTGCTGGTAGCCTTAGTATGGTCTTGTTTGTGATCATTTGCGTAAATACCTAGATATGGGATTGCTGGGTTATAGGGGAGCTCTATGTGGAGTCTTTTGAGGAGTGTCCATTCTACTTTCCAAGTGGTTGAACAAGTTTACACTCCCACCAACAATGCAGTAGGGTTTCCTTCTGTCCATATCCCCTCTAGCATCTTATTAGAGTTCTTGATTATAGTAGCTCAGTGGTAGTGTATTTGCCTTGCATGCCTAAGGCTCTGGGTTCGATTCTTCAGCACCACATAAGCAGAAACAATTGGGAGTGGTGTTGTGGCTCACGTGGTAGAAAGCTAGCAGTGAGCTGAAGAGCTGAAGGACAACACCAGGACTGGAGTTCAGGCTCCACGACAAAAAAGGAACAGCATTACTTTCTTAATCAATACATTGTGATGAAAGAAATTTATTTCTCAGAAATCAATTCTACTTTAATATTTTAAAATTTGTAACAGTTAAGATGGGAAAAATGTCTTTTCATTAAGGAGTATTTGGATCTTATGTATGCTTTTTTTCTTCTTTATATGACTCATTTTAGATATTAAAAACATGGAGCATATGACTTACCAGGAAGGTCCAGATGAATGTCTGTATGACGTAGTTGTCACAAATAGACAATAGAGCAAAGAGTGAGATTAGTGACAACTTCTAACTTGACCTCAAAACAGAAGACAGATCTGAATAGGAATGATGAGAACTCCTTAAGAATGAGGACGCATGAGTTCATTCAGTGTCAGAACACGCTCTCCTACAATGAGTCTGGTAGTGAATGTGAGAAATCATTGAGTAAGGATTTATACCTTACAAAACCTGAGAGGAAATATCCAGAGAAGCCTGATGAGTATTAAGCAATATGCAAAATCAATCTCTAAGACGTCAGAACTAAGTTCTGACCAACCTCAAACAACACCAGAAGAGAAACCCTATTCATATGAAGAATGTAGGGAATTTTCCACTCAAAAGTCAGGTCTCAGGAGGCATCACAGAACTGACACAGAACAGAAATTTGATGAATGCAACAAATGTGGAAAATCATTCAGAATGAAGTCATACATCACTTTGCATCAGAGAATACACACAGGAGAGAAATCTTATGTACGTGACAAATGTGGAAAGTATTTCAGACAGAAGTCAGACCTTACTGTACATCAGAGAACTCATACAGGAGAGAAACCTTATGAATGTAACAAACGTAGAAATTTTTTTTTACCTGTAATGCACACCTTCATCTTCATCAGAGAACAAACACAGGAGAAAAACTATTTGAATGTAACAAATGTGGAAAGTATTACAGACAGAAGTCAGACCTTACTGTCCATCAGAAAATACACACACTTATGAGTGTAACAAATGTGGAAAGTATTTCAGATCAAAATCACACCTTACTCTCCATCAGAGAAAACATACAGGGGAGAAACCTTATGAATGTAATGTGTGTGAAAAGTCTTTCACCTATAAGTCATACCTTACTGTTCATCAGAGAACACACACAGGAGAGAAACCTTATAAATGTAACAAATGTGGAAAGTATTTCAGACTTAGATCATGCCTTACTCTCCATCAGCGAACACACACAGGAGAAAAACCTTATGAATGTAATGTGTGTGAAAAGTCTTTCACCCATAAGTCACAACTTACTGTTCATCAGAGAACACACACAGGAGAGAAACCTTATAAATGTAACCAATATGGAAAGTATTTCACAGTAAAGTCACAGCTTACTGCTCATCAGAGAATACACACAAGAGAGAAACATTATGAATGTACAAAATGTGGAAAATATTTCAGACGTAAGTCACAACTTACTGTCCATCAGAGAACACACACAGGAGAGAAATCTTATGAATGTAATGTGTGTGGAAAGTCTTTCACCCATAAGTCATACCGTACTGTTCATCAGAGAACACACACAGGAGAGCAACCTTATAAATGTAACAAATGTGGAAAGTATTTCAGACTTAGATCGTACCTTACACTCAATCAGAGAATACACACAGAAGAAAAACGTTATGAATGTAATGTGTGTGAAAAGTCTTTTACCCATAAGTCACACCTTACTGTTCATCAGAGAACACACACAGGAGAGAAACCTTATAAATGTAACCACTGTGGAAAGTATTTCAGAGTAAAGTCACAACTTACTGCTCATCAGAGAATACACACAGGAGAGAAAAATTATGAATCTACAAAATGTGGAAAATATTTCAGACATAAGTCACACCTTATTGTTCACCAGAGAACACACAGGAGAGAAACCTTATGAATATATCAAATGTGGAAGTATTTCACATTTAGATCATCAGAGAACACACAAAGGAGAGAAACCTTATGAATGTAACAAATGTGGAAAGTATTTCAGATTTAATTCATAACTTAATCTCCATCAGAGAACACACACAGGAGAAAAACCTTAAGAATGTAACAAATGTGGAAAGTCCTTCATTTGGAGTTCATACCTCAGGAAGCATAAGAGAATCCACACACATGAGGAACCTAAGGGATGTGATAACTATGGAAAGTCTCACCTGAAAGAAAAATAAATTTGCATGATAGAACCAAAACCTGATAGAAGCCTTGTGAATGTAGCAAATGTGCAACCTTTTAGCCAGAAGACATACCTCATGGTTCCAAATTGAATGAACACGGGAACAAAATCTTATTAATAAAAAATATGGAAAGTTTTCAAGAAGTCATAGTTAAATTTTCAACAGAAAGCACACAGGAGAAAAACATTATGAATGAAACAAGTATCAACAGGTGGACCTGTTGCAACAATGAGAAGTACAAGTTGTCATGTCCAAAACGAGCTTTACAACGTCGGTGCGGGGAGGGGAGAGGATTGGGATTCGGTGGGGTGGGGAGGGGGAAGGCTGGGAAGGGATGTGAAGGGTAAACAAAGGAGGAGGCTGCAATGCTTGGTAAGAAATGTATGCATTATCCTGCCCATGTAATTGTAACCCCTCTGTACAGTATGTTCACAAATAAAATAAAATAAAATAAAATAAAATAAAATAAGAAACAAGTATCAAAAAGGTCCTTCACTTAGTAACATGCATGAATGAGTGTTTATAGAGCACACAGAAGAAAGACAAGGAATGAATAATACCAATGTAGAAAACCCCATTTCGACAGCATAGCACAGTGTTCATCAGAGAACTGAATCACATAGGAGAAAAGAAAACTAACAGGTCTAACAAATATGCAATTTTTAATGTGAAGTCAGTCCTCAGTACATCCAAGAACATAATAAGGAGAGAAAATATGAGTATAATAAATGTAGACCAATATTTAGCCAGAAGTTTCAGAGGTTTCTCTATAGATTTCAGAGACCTAGAGACAAGATAGAATGTCAACTGAACATTAGAGGACGTCTTTCAAGCAGAAATGAACCTTCAGCCAGCATTAGAGCACTCACACAAAAAAGAAACCCAACATAGGGAAACCTTTGGCAGAAATCTCTGTAAATTATACAGAAATCCTTCATGTCAGAATTAAGCTAGGTGTAAGGGGAAACCACTCACTGAGCCAATATTTCTCATCCTCTCATTGTGTAGAGTAGGGATGATGCCCCTTCATATTATTCAGGGGTTGGACCAAAGGAATGGGTATCAATTATTTACAGGCTTGACAAAGAATTAAGATAGTGAAATTGTTGACTTGTGTCTTTTATATTAATAAATGGATGTTCAAGGAAATTTTATAAACATTTCTCAGAAATATGAGCTCTGGAACTTGGAGATTGAACTCAGATCATCCAGAGAGTTTTGTTAGTGCTAGATGGGGAAGTACTGTCATGCTTTAATCCAAGGACATGAGAGCATCAATTTCTCCACTGCTCCCCAAAAGTCTTCCAGTATATGTGTGGTCTATGTATGCATTATAACACTGTCACTATTACTATTACTAGAAATTGTAAAACTTTTATTATTACTAGTTTCTTTGGTGGAAAAATGAAGACATGATTCTTAAGCATTTGGATTTGGATGAGTAATGCCAAAATGATTTTACTACATGCTGTTTATATTTAATTACTACTGAGTCTCTTGTGAATTTTTCACTTGTTGACCATGCTACTGTTCTTCTCAGTAATAAAACACTAGTGTGGATATTGTGGAGAGTCTGTGTTTTCTCACTGTTATGGAAGGTGAAAGTGAATTTCTCAAGAGGAGAATATTGCTTTTTCTAGTTCCAAATTTCTAGTTCTATAACAAATTATGTTATGGTTTTGCTAAATTTAATTCTGTAGCAATTAAAAAAACTAGACTAATGGAAAAAATGATGGACAAAAGCTAGCTCGAATACTTACAGATATCCATGGGATTATAGAGCTAAGCAGAAAGAGGAAGGACTGTGCTATATATTTGGCAGGGTAAAATACAGACAAAAACGATCCTTGTGGTCCCTGGGGTAACATGACAGGGGTGTCTGTGCGGAGGGAACTAGTCAAGGTGCTCTGAGGGAAGCTGAGTGAAGAGGTGGTGGGGCGTGAATATTGCTTTCAGAATAAATTTCTTTGCCTGTTTTTTGGGTCCCATAAACATCCCCCCTTACCTGACCAGGATAGGGGCCATTATGTCATGCTATATGTCTGTTCATGTCTTGATTCCTGTTTAGTACAAGTTCCTTGTTGTTGGAAATTTTTTGTTGTGAACTATGTGGTTCTACCATGATTAGGCAAAATATTACTGCTAAAATTCCAAAAGTTTTAAATGGCAAATTTTAGCATTTAATGTGCTCTATAATCTGTGCACAAACATCTGTCTTTCTATATGTAAAATATGTAAATAGTAATGGTTCCAAAGTTACCAACTTTTCTGCTTGCTAAAAATCTTTTGTCAGTGGAAGCTGTTGTTTAATCTGAATTGCTTTGTGACATGACTATAAGCCAAAATTTTAAAAAAAGGCAGTTTTAAAAAACCATGGGAAAGGAGTTAGAAAAGCTGGTTTCCTTTCCAAGTCAATGAAATTGGTAATTAAGTTGGCTGTGATTTATGTTATTTCTTATGTCTATCTATGCTAAGATTAAATATTGTACCTCTTACCATGACTGGTAAACTAAGGCTCAGGTTTTAATTCTCTGTTTTGTCCCCTGTGCAATGATCAATTCCCTATAAGATCAAGGGACCACAATGCATCAAGATGCAGTTTGCTCCTATGCATTGGGAATACCCATGTAACAGAACAAAGTTGTCACAGCTGCCTAAACCAGTGACACCAGCCTGCAAAAGCCAGTGTTGTCTTTCACCAGTGCTCTTTAACCAATGCATATAGAATTTTGCAGGTAACCAGCAAGAGATGGGACAGTCCATACACACTGGGAGATGCCACTACCTTGCCTAGACTCCAGCCATGCTGAAACACACATGATGAAAAGACTGCGAATTTGGGGTACAAAAAGAATAAAAAAACAAGCCAGTTAAGAAATTTGTTTCTGTAATGTTAATCACCACCATCTTACACCATAAGGGGTGTGTGAACAAAAAATCTAAGTTGACTTATCTCTAAAGGGCAAGAGATACTAAGTCTAGATTCTTGGTACAGAGCTATTGCATTAAAATAAACTGCTGATTTCCTAAATGTAACTCACACTGTAGAAAAAAATGGGCAGTTTAAACCTTCAGCCAAGAGGTAAATGGGGGATTATTATAGGAAGATGGCTACAAATTCAATACGATACCTATCAAAATTCCAAACTCATTCTTCAAGGAAATAGAAAAGGCAATCCAAAAATTCATATGGAACAAAAAAAGAACCCGAATAGCAAAAACGCTCCTCAATGCAAAGAACACTGCTGGTGGAATATCAATACCAAATTTCAAATTCTATTATAAAGACATAGTAATCAAAACAGCTTGGTTCTGGCATGAGAACAGACCTGAGGACCAATGGAATAGAATTGAAAACCCAGAAATGAACCTACAGACCTATAGCCAACTAATCTTTGATAAGGGAGCTAAAATAATAGAATGGAAGAAAGACAGCCTCTTCAATAAATGGTGCTGGAAAAATTGGTTAACTACATGTAGAAAACTAAAGCTAGATCCTTATATATCACCCTGCACCAGAATCAACTCCAAATGGCTCAAAGACCTCGGAGTCAAAGCAGACACTCTGAAAACATTACAGGATGGAATAGGAGAAACCCTAGGTCTCCTTGGAGCAGGTGGAAATTTTCTTAATAGCGTCCCAGAAACACAACAAATCAAAGAAAGGTTGGACAAATGGGATTGCATGAATTTGCAGAGCTTCTGCGTGGCAAAGGACATAGTTAGCAAGATCAATAGAAAGCCCACGGACTGGGAGAAGATCTTCACTAGCCATACAATGGACAAGGGTCTCATATCTAAAATATACTTGGAACTCAAAAAATTAAATCCCCCAATAACAAATCCTCAAAGAAACAACTGCCCAATAAATAAGTGGGCGAAAGATTTGAAGAGAAACTTCTCTGAAGAAGAAAGAAGGATAGCCAATAGACGCATGAAGAAATGCTAAACCTCCCTAGCCATAAAAGAAATGCAAATCAAAACAACATTGAGATACCACCTCATCCCAGTTAGAATGGCAAAAATCAAGAACTCTAACAACAACAGATTCTGGAGGGGATGTGGACAGAAGGGAACATTACTTCATTGTTGGTAGGAGTGTAAACTTGTTCAACCACTTTGGAAAGCAGTATGGAGGTTCCTCAAAGGACTTCACATAGAGCTCCCCTATGACCCAGCAATCCCACTTTTGGGCATTTTCCCAAATGTTTACAAACAAGACCACACTAAAGCTACCAGCACAACTATGTTTATTGCAGCATTATTTACCATAGCTAAGATATGGAACCAACCCAGAACCCCCTCAAGAAAATGTGGTATATATATACAATGGAATTCTATGCCTCCATCAGAAAGAATGACATTGCCCCATTTGTTAGGAAATGGAAAGGCTTAGAAAAAATTATATTAAGTGAAGTAAGCCAGGCCCACAGAAACATAGGTCCCATGGTTTCCCTTATTTGCAATATCTAGTATATGAATTAGTCAAGCAGAAAATATCAGATAATGTGATGTTAGGAAAATGAAAGCATAGATATGTATTTAAATGTTTTTTTTCTTTCATGCATTTGTTTCTAATGCATTTATAAGATTATTTCTTTGTTGCTTTGTATGTCTATCCCCCACAGTATAACCCCTGCTTTCACTATATTTGATGTTGGTATAATTTGTGGAGGAGATGGGGAAAAACAAGTGATTTAAGGATACAGGTGGACCCGTTGCAACTATGAGAAATAGAAGTTGTCATGTCGAAAATGAACTTTAAAACTTTGGTGCGGGTGTGTGTGTTTGGGGGGGGCAGGGGGAGGCTGGGAAGGGATGTGAAGGGTAAACAAAAGAGGAGGCTGCAATGCTTGATAAGAAATATACTCATTATCTTGCCCATGTAATTGTAACCCCTCTGTACAGTATGTTCACAAAAAATGAAAATTAAAATAAAAAAAGAGGTAAAGAGTGTTGCCCAGTGTTTCAATGAGGAATTTAAATTCAAAGTAAACTGACTTTTCAAAAAAGTTTACAAATGTCCTCCCCATTGTCAGAAATTTTTGACATTGTGGGGAATGGCAGGTCTCCCAGACAAAGTAAAGTTTAAAAGGAAAAATTATACTAAAGGTTGATTTCAAAGTAGAAAATAAAAATTAGGATTACCAAAAGGATTGTTTAACCTACTTTGCCATTATAGGTTTTTTATAACAGTTTCCAAAAGGCCCACAAAAAGGACAGAGGACACGTTTGTCAGATGTAATGTTGGCCCTGAATAAATTCCAGGTAAGACCATGCTTTTAAATCTCCTTACGGTGCCCATCTTTGGTGCTTTTACTTGGGGTAAATGTGGCCATAAGTAAAGCCAATTAAGCTGAAAAGTGGTGTGAAGCCAGGCTGTGCAGAGAAAGGTGCCTGTGAGATTGTCATCTCAAATCTCCCAGCAGAGTGCTCAAAAGCGAAGTTGGTTGGGATTTCTTGATCTGGAGAGCTGAGGGACAATACTCAAACCCTGAGTTCAAGTCCAGCAAGCAATGAAGGAAACTACTAAACAAGTATTTATGCCACCACGGAGAAAGGCATTCCTGGAACCCTGGGAATGTTGGAACATGCAGAGGTAGTAAGCCACTGCTCTTTGGATGGCAGAGATGGTATCAGATCCTGGAGTCACTTCTGCGTGGCCCTTCAAAGCTTGATCAGAGTCCAGAAGTCATGGGAAGATAATTTGTCGGCATGCCTAATGCCCATGTCTGTCTGACTTGGCAGGGACTTGCCAGTCATCTATGGTACTGGGTTTTAAAAGCTAAAGTTGTAAAATGTGAGGAATAATTGAAATCCCAAACGCCCTGTATCTGCTTCAAAGTCCTAAATGGCAGTGACTTTTGAGCTGGCCCAGCCACATTCATTTATATGTTAAGGAAAAGTGGTTGTGACCTGAGACTAGGTCCCTAGTGAGATTTGTCTAAAGGCCTACAGGGGCAGGCATTTTTGGGACCACTACAGATCAGGCTCCTCAGTCAACCAGAAAAACGCGTTTACAAACCAAATTGTTAAACAAGATATACTGCTATAGCCCAAGAAAGGGTCTGTATATTTGTTAAGGGTTAAATGCTATATGACTTTTAACAGGCTGCACAGAGGCAAGGGCCAGTACTTAGAATGTCAATCAGTTGTAATTTAAAATATCTACTGGGTTTTAAATTGTTAGTTAATTATTAACAAGTTATAGGTATCCTCAATCTCATTGATCTCCTTGTTTCTTGAATTGGAAATATAAAGGGCTTTTATGGCAAAGACTCCTTTTGCCACAGTTCAAAGCCATCCTGGGCACAAAGAATCTGTCTAAAACTCTATTTCCCAGCTAATCAGCCAAGAGCCAGTCTGGAGATATAGCTCAAGAGAATCTCACCTCCAAGGAACTCTTTGGTGATAGAGCATTAGTCTTGAGCAGAAGTGCTCAGGAAAAGTGCCCAGACCTTGAGTTCAAACCCAGTCAATGCCAACTACGACAACCTATCCCAGCAACAGACATTGAGACCACCCAGGACAATTTTAGTCCTGAAAATGGAAAACTATGGAGAGGAGTAAGAAGAGATTACTTCCTAAATGGAGTTACTTTATGCTTGCTCTTTCAAAATTAATCAGAGCTGGGAGATGAAGAGAAATAGTTGCTCACCCACCTAATATCCATACATGTCTAACTTGTTAGTGGGTAGAAAGTTACAGTCTTGCTTTGTTCGCTGCTATTTGTATTTATAGTAGCCTCTGACAGGTACTGCCAAGCAGTCCATTATGTTCTCTGCTACCTGGCTGCCCAAACACACACACACACATACACACACACACACACACACACACACACACACACACACACACACAAATGGGACTATCTACATCCGCCTTCTCCGTTTGAAATAGAAAACAGCTGGAAATTCAAGGAATGAATGGAACCAAATGAAAGAGAGGCCCTGTCTGGCAAAAGAAGTTTTGAGGTTTACTGGTGTTTTGGTTAGGTCTCACCCACCCAGGAACTATCTAAGGATTAGGATTTGCTAGAGAACTTTACCTATGTTCCACTAGCTCAGAAAGTAGAAAGCTATACAAACAGGAGAAACCATTGAGTCCGGAGCTCCCATTTCCTGTGTTAGAAGAAGCAATATTCTTTTTCTTTCTTCCTGGTTTATCCTGGTACACTAAAACAAATCCATGCCAGAACTTCCACTTTGTGAGATTCTTGAGTCCAAGTTAGAAAAAGACACATACTTACTTCATTCCTAACTTCCAGGCTAACTCACCAAAGTTGTTACCAGAAACTTCAGGGTAGCTAACTAATTAACAATTCAGGCAAGATGCAAACGTAAGTAAGTATGATAAAAAAAATGATTGGAAGAGAATGTGATAAAGAAAGAGAGCAGGCAGGAAGCATGTCTATGCCACTGGCAAGACAGCATTTCATCCTAAATCTGCCATCTTGAACAGTCTTCAGCTGTCTTCCTATGTCTTGTTCTGTCTTCCTCCTTACGAGTTTGGCCTCAGGTTAAATTGAGAATTGGATGGCTTTCTGATTTATGGGTCTCTTTTGTGTTTTGTGTGAGGTTGAAATGCCAAAGATTTACTGTCTTACTTTCTCATTCTTTTGTCCTTCTTACTTCCCCGTTTTTCTTTCTTTTGCAGCCTCCTGCCCCCATTTTGTCGTCAGGCAGGTTGGGTGTATCAACTTATCTTGGCTGCAAGTTGTGTGGGTCAAAATTCCCTATCAACCTCATATGCGTGTGAAGCCCTGAATTGCTTTTTATGAGTGGAACTGGATTTTTTTGCCTGTCCTGGGGCTTGAACTCAGGGCCTAGATGCTGTCCCTGAGCTTCTTTTTGCTCAAGGCTAGCATTCTACACATGAGCCACAGCACCACTTCTGGCTTTTTCTGTTTATGTGGTATGGATGAATGGAACCCAGGGTTTCATGCATGCTATGCAAGCACTCTACCACGAAGCCACCTTGCCAGCCTGTGCCTGGAATTTCTGTGTGGAGAGTTGGAAGCTGAGGATCCAACATGATGGTGACACCATCACCTTTTCAAGAGTAGGACACCTTATTTTCAGTTGAAAGCCATTTGTATATTTTTTTAATCTTTCTGTGACCAGTAGAAATTGACAGAAACAAAGCTGTGACATTTTGAGTGTAACTTGTAAAAAAATATGGCAGCTTCTAGTTTTGCTCTTGAATGCTAATGGTCAGAATGTAAAGGCTTTTGGTTAGAAGGCTAAATGAAGAGAGAAGAGATGTAGAGAGAAGAAGAAAGGTAGAGGGAGGGAAGAAGGAAGGGAGGGGAATGGAAGAGGAGGAGGAGGAAAAGGAAAGTAAGAAAAGGAGGAGAAGGAGGGGGAGAAGAGGAAAAAAGAGAAGTCATGCCACCATAGTCAAATTGGCCAGCAACACAGCAGACCCTAGAAGATGTGACCTCAGCAGATGCTAAACTGAGCAGCTAACGACAACTCAAAAGTCAGAACCATGAGAACTGATGTTTCCTGCTGTTGTTTTAACTCACTAAATTTTGCTTGGGCTTGTTACATGGTAGTGGAAAATGTAACTGTCCTTTCTAAATGTAAAACCATGTTAAGCCATGGGAGTGACAATAAAACCAAAAATTCTAACTGCCTTCCATGAGCCTAAAGTCCAAGTGAAGCATCACACACACACAAATACACACACACTTACACACACACACACACACACACACACACACACACACACACACACACACACACACACAAGTGTTTTCCTTTTTGACAGTTCAAACTCAGGGCCTTGCACATGGTAGGCAGGCATTCAAGCACATGACAAGCCCTTTTGGGCAATGGTTATATTTGGGATCCTCCTACTTCATGATTCTTACTCTTCCTAACATGATGGATGTGCACTAATGTACCATGGTTCTTCCACTGAGATAGAGTCCCTGAACATTTCTATGTTGGCTGGCCTCTACCTTGTATGCTCCATTCTCAGGCTCCTGCATGTAAAACTATGTGATAAGTTCTGACAGGGGTGGCATAACTAAGAATGCTTCCTGCCTTCCCTGAGCTTAAAATCCCAGGGGAGACATCACACACACACACACACACACACACACACACACACACACACACACACACACACACACACACACTCAAAAAGAGAGAGAGAGAGAGAGAAAGAGAAACACATACATATACAAAATAACTTGAACATTAGAATTGGAGATCCAGACAGTTCTTTTCCTTTCTTTCTTTTTTTTTGCAATTTTTTATTGTGATTATATAAATTTCACAAATTTCACAGTATTGTGGGATAGTGATACTTAGTTAAAGTCACAAACACATTTGGATATTTGTAACATACAGAATTTGCAGGCCAACCAGAATTATCTATATATTTGATGGCTTGGGCAGCCATGTACCAGATGATTTCAGACATGTAATATATCCCACCAGCCTGATGTTCACCACCCCTTTTAGATGTTAGGAAGTTATTAGAGTAGGAAGAATACAATAAAGGACAAGTTGGCTTCCTTACAGACTTATAGGAAGAAACTGCCAAATCTTTTAATAGCCAGGAAATTGAAGGACTAGTTTTGAAAGTTGAAGTTCTGAAATTTGCACCTATTTTGCTGATGTGTTTTTCATGAGCTGAGACCACATCTTCAGCTTCTGTATATTAAGAAACATTTTGGCTGTGTTTTATGTAATAAACCTACCCAGAACGTATTGTCTCTAATGATTAAGAGTTGCTAGGTGATGAGCAGGTGTGTAGATAGGAATTCAACATGATATCCCCCAGATAAATTCTCTAGACACTAACCTACATTTGGAGTCTTCTTTACTCTCATGTCCCTGTCCTAGTTTTCTGCACTTTATCCTATTACACTAAAATAAATGGTTGCTGAACTACTTTGTTAGAGTCTCTCTCTCTCTCTCTCTCTCTCTCTCTCTCTCTCTCTCTCTCTCTCTCTCTCTCTCTCTCTCTCTCTCTCTCTCTCTCTCTCTCTCTCTCTCTCTCTCTCTCTCTCTCTCAGCTATTAATACAGATTTGGGGGGGGGAGGTCCTGGATCTCAAATTCTTGTTAATTGCATCGACACTGGGAAGCTGAGGGATGTCTTTATCCCATTCCTACTTTACTACTTCCTGATGAAAAATGAAAGGAGCATGCTTGTTACAGAAACCAGGACTTGTGGTGATGTCAGTACATGGAACTTGATGAGGAACTCTTGTTACTACTATGAGGACCAACAGGGAGATGAGTTTCTAGAAGATTAGTATGTGATGTCTCTATCATATTTGCTCAATATATTAGAATGAGAAAATAAAGAATACAACACTTAGATGGGCAGCAACCTTGAAACCCAGGGAAGATTTTTCTCATATTCAGAGTTCACCAGGTGTAGTTTATGTTTCTTCAGGAAGTAGTGAATATATTACTTCTAGATGTGTTTTAGTAAAGCTTAGCACCTAGTTGGCTTTAATGCTATTGTCTTTTGTTTTGTTTTGTGCTGGTACTCAAGCTTGAGCTTAGAGCCCGCACACCATCCCTTAGCATTTTTGCTCCAGGCTGTCACTCTTAACACCTGAGCGACAGCTTGATTTCTGGCTTTTTCATGGTTAATTGAAGATAAGAGTCTCACTGACTTCTCTGCCCGGCTAGTTTTGAGCCTTGGTCCTCAGATCTCAGCCTCTGAGTGTGTGGCATTACAGATGTGAGCCACTGGCCCTCAGCTGTAATGCTGTGTAATGGATTCAAGTCCATGGCCAAATAAACCCTGAAGTATCTAGCTATTAACGATTCTGTGAATTTTCTAAAAAGGTGTCATTGAATAAAGTGAGTTTTTCAAAAGCATTAGTCTCAGGAATGAGTATAGCTCAATAGAGAAGAGGAAGAGGCTTCATTACTTACGTCTGTTTGAGTCCTAATGTTTAGCCTATTCTGTCACTCGTATCCTGCAGGAAACCTTTATAACTAGCACATTACTTTAACTTGCAATTTTCCCATTATTTTTTTTTTACTTCTTCCAATTATTATTCTTTCCTGAAATTAGGTGTCTAATAAATCCAGATATTTCTATTCAACCATGTATGATATTATGAAGTATGTACTTAGATATTATAATCATTTCCTTAAGCCTTTGAAGACTCTGGAGTGATGAGTGTCTTGATTTTTTGTTTGTTTTTGTTTTTGTTTTTGTCAGTTGTGGGGCTTGAACTCATGGCTGGGGTGTTGTCCCTGAGCTTTTTCACTCAAGGCTAGCTGGCACTCTAGCACTTTGAGCCACAATGCCACTTTCAGTTTTCTTCTGGTTTATTGCAGATAAAAGTGTCACAAACTTTCCTGCCCAGGCTGATCCTCAGATCTCAGCCCCCTGAGTGGCTAGGATAACAGGAACTGTGAGCCACTGATCCCCAGCTCATAAGTGTTTTTTATGCTAATGAATGACTTCTGGGAGGGGTTCAAGTCTTCTAAAGGCTCCCTCTTCCAAATTTAGAAGTCCCAAATTATGTTCGATATGCCAAGTAAAGAGAAATGAAGAAGACCAGAGAAAAGATACTTATTATATAGCAGCCATGAGAAGAAAGCACTTAAGTGTATCATCAGGCATCTTTAGGAGGTAAAGAGGTTGGCTTCAGGTTAAAAAGAGAACTAGTGGCAGGGGTATGCAGAATTAACCCAAGACTTGAGTCACCAGCAAGGTCTCTGGAGAAGTTCTGGAGAATTGTTATCTCATTCTCATTGGGGAATCTTGCTTTTGGGTGTCTTGTGGAGTAGTTTGCCTTCCACACGACACTTAACAGTGAATGTTCTATTTCCTAGATTGCAAGGTGGGCATGGTAAAGTGACTGCAGCAGGGAATAACTCCGATCATAGTGCACAGATACAAAGTTGAGGGAGTTTAGTTAATTCAGATGTTCCAGCAAAGGCATCTTTCAAGTTGCCTATTTCACTTTCAGCTTCATACTTTGAACTCTGGAGGTGGGAGGAGTTGAACATAGAGTCAATTACTAATAGCCTATGACTTAGTGAACCCTGCCTCTTTAATTTACAGAGTGTTTGCTAGGGAGATTCTAGATGGCTGTGTGGATGTTCCTGGATGGGAGCATACTGAAAAATGATATGGAAGCTCCCGACCCTTCTACTATAGCTTGCCTCATGCACTCCATATTAAATTTGGCTGTTCATTTGTCATATCCTTTCTTATAAATATGTAATCATAAGTGAGGTGTATACTCAAGTACTGTGGGTTGCTCTAGCAAAGCAGCCAAACTTGATAAATCAATGAAACCACAATTTATAGTTGTTTGGCTGAAATTAGTTATCATAACCTGAGGATTGCAAATAGCGTTGTGTGTGTGTGTGTGTGTGTGTGTGTGTGTGTGTGTGTGTGTGTGTGTGTGTGTATTGGTGCATATATGTACATGTATATGTATATATATGTATATATATAATATATATAGTTTCTTTTGGGGGGTTGACTAAATCCTCAACCTGGAGATCTGACACTATCTCTAGATCAATATGATCAGCAGTGAAGCCAATGAAAGGACAGCTAGTGGAATTCAGCAGCTGAATTACTTGATTGGTGTCTAGTGACCAAAAATAAATGAACCCACCAGGCATGTAGGGAGGCTATGAATAAAGAGTAGAGAATAGGAACAACAGCATTTTGAGGTTTCTTCTTTTTTTTATTTTGTTTTCATCAGTCATTGGGGCTTGAACTATGGGCATGGGCACTGTCACTGAGTTCTTCAGCTTAAGGCTAGTGCCCTATCACTTAAGCCACAGCGCCACTTCTGGTTTTCTGGTGGTTAATTGGAGATAAGAGCCTGACAACTGCCCTGCCTTATAGGATTGAGGCGGTGCATGAGCTTTTTTTCTTAAGCCTTAAAATGTGAGACTCTATTTAGATTTTTTTAAAAATTTTGGTCCCCAAGACTTGTTTTCAGTTATTTTTCCTTGGAAACATTGGCTATTCTAGCCAATGATTACAGTTTTCTAAAGTAGTTTATTTTCACCTTTGTTCTTTCTCAGTTGATGTGTGTGTGTGAGTGTGTGTGTGTGTGTGTGTGTGTGTGTGTGTGTGTGTGTGTGTGTGTGTGTGTGTGTGTGTGTGTGTGTGTATTGGGGCTCAAAATCATGGACTTCTACTATTGTTTGGCTTTTATTCTTTAGCTTAGATTTTTTTCACTCAAGGCTGGTGCCACATCACTTGAGCTGAATCTCCACTTCTGGTCTTCTGGTGGTTAATTAAACATAAGAGTCTCAGATTTATCTGCCCGGTGAAGCTTTGAACTTCATCCCTCTGATCCTGAGTATCTGGGATTATAGGCATGAGCTACCAGAGATCATCTTCATTTGCTTTTATTAGCTGATTTCTCTAGTTACTATACAAACAAAACAACTGGCCCCACCTTCTTTTTAGTTTCTGTCTATTCTTTTGTTCTCCTAGTATTATTGCATTGCTTTATTTTTCTCACTTCTTTCTGATGTTCTCTGAATGATTTCTATTTTGCCATAAGTAGATTCAATATCTCAGAGTTACTTTTCTTGTCATTTCAGTTTTCTTATGCAATCAGGAATGTATTATTTAATTAAGGAATTTATGGGAGAAACGTAAGTTAAACAGATGCTAAAAGCAAAAAGAATAATGAAAAACTCTCACTAAAATGATGTGTAGAGCATCTTGCCAAAGCGTGTTGATGGAGTATGATTTGGTTAGCACTCAGGTGAAGGTCCTTCCCTGAGCCATGAATCTCCACTTTCGTGCTTTCAGTCACATTCATAGTTTGTCATTGATACATTAGAATATGGAAAATAGAAAACTCATGCCTTATATATATATTTTAAATTTAATTTTATTTTATTTGTGAACATACTGTACTGAGGAGTTACAATTACATGGGCAGGATAATGCGTACATTTCTTACCAAGCATTGCAGCCTCCTCCTTTGTTTACCCTTCACATCCCTTCCCAGCATCCCCCCTCCCCCCCAAATCCCAATCCTAATCCTTCTCCTTCCACCCCTTCCCCCCCCCCCGCACCGACTTTGTAAAGTTCGTTTTGGACATGACAACTTGTACTTCTCATTGTTGCAACAGGTCCACCTGTATCCTTAAACAACTGGTTTTCCCCCATCTCCTCCACAAGTTATACTGACATCAAATATAGTGAAAGCAGGGGTTATACTGTGGGGGATGGACATACAAAACAACAAATAGATAATCTTATAAATGCGTTAGAAACACATGCATAAAATAAAAACAATATTAAAATACATATCTAAAGGTTCATTTTCCTGACATCACATTATCTGACCTTTTCCACTTGACTCATACATCTAATAGATATTACAAATAAGGGAAACCATGGGACCTATGTTTCTTTGGGCCTGGCTTGCTTCACTTAGTATAATTTTTTCCATTTCCTAACAAATGGGGCAATGTCATTCTCTCTGATGGAGGCATAGAATTCCATTGTGTATATATACCACATTTTCTTGATCCATTCATCTACTGAGGGGCATCTGGGTTGGTTCCATATCTTAACTATGGTAAATAATGCTGCAATAAACATAGTTGTGCTGGTAGCTTTAGTGTGGTCTTGTTTGTAAACATTTGGGTAAATCCCAAACGTGGGATTGCTGGGTCATAGGGGAGTTCTATGTGAAGTCTTTTGAGGAACCTCCATACTGCTTTCCAAAGTGGTTGAACAAGTTTACATTCCCACCAACAATGAAGTAAGGTTCCTTTCTGTCCACATCCCCTCCAGCATCTGTTGTTGTTAGAGTTCTTGATTTTTGCCATTCTAACTGGAGTGAGGTGATATCTCAATGTTGTTTTGATTTGCATTTCTTTTATGGCTAGGGATGTTGAACATTTCTTCATGTGTCTATTGACCATCCTTCTTTCTTCTTCAGAGAAGTTTCTCTTTAAGTCTTTCGCCCACTTATTTATTTGGAAGTTGTTTCTTTGAGGATTTGTTGTTGCGGAGTTTAATTTTTTGAGTTCCAAGTATATTTTAGATATGAGACCATGTCTGTTGTATGGCTAGTAAAGATCTTCTCCCAATCCGTGGGCTTTCTATTGATCTTGCTAGCTATGTCCTTTGCCCTGCAGAAGCTCTGCAACTTTATGCAATCCCATTTGTCCAACCTTTCTTTGATTTGTTGTGTTTCCGGGTCTCTATTCAGAAAATTTCAGCCTGAGCCAAGGAGACCTGGGGTTTCTCCTATTCCACAAATCTATAGAATATTTACTTTTGGCAAGATTTTTCGGTTTCAGTTTCTTTAAATGTTATCATCTTACAATAGGCACGTGACAATTCAGAGAAGTGGGGCAAAGCAGGTGTTATTATTTGAATTTATGAGATTCATTCACTGATATTTAAAGAGATGAATGGATCTTATTAAGATCAAAAGATAACATGCTACAATCAGGTCTCAAATTCAGGTTTCCTAGTCTAGAGTTCTGTAACGTTTAAATATCCATTGTTCTTGAGTTAAGGGAGACCTTGTAGGGGGATTTTTGAAATATTTTTTTATTATCTTTAAGTAGTGTACGAAGGACTTGTCAGTTCACAAAACTTGATCACAGTCAGCTCTTTAAACTGGAAAACTCCTTGGCACAAACTATATATGCCAATATGTTAATTTTTTAAAATGTTAGCTGTTCTTGAAAGTTAATTCTTTTTTTGGGGGGGAAGGTCCTGTCGTGTGGCCTGAACTCTGGACCTGGGCACTGTCCCTCATCTCTTCAGCTCAAGGCTAGCACTCTACCACTTGAGCCACAGTACCACTTCCGGCTTTTTCTTTTTGCTTATGTGGTGCTGAGGAATTGACACCAGGGCCTCATGCATGCAAGGCAAGTGCTCTACCACTGAGCCACCTTTCCAGCCCCGAAAGTGAATTGTTTTCTGAACTATATATTCAGATTTATTCTAATGACTTCTAAAAAGAGTACTGTAGTTTTATTCACCTCCAAAGAAGAAGGTAATACATGACAAGAAGCCAATGTGCTGAGTATACAAACCTTGAAGACATTAGCCATCAGAACATAAGAAGTGAGACCATTTTTTTGTGTCATGTTTTAAACCCTGTTTTAGAACTTGCTTCTCCCTCCAACATGTTTTAATAAAAACCATCATTAGTTGCCATTTCTTTATATCTCAAGTGAAAAAAATATCTGAAGACCACTATGTCTGGAGATACTTTATTTGCCTCAAAGCATGGCTAATACTTTCTTTTCTCATAATACCATCATTTGAATTCAGGGCCTGGTACTGACAAGACAGTATCCTTACTGCTGGAGCATACCATTTTTCAATGGTTACCTCAAGTCTAGACTCTCATTTTCCACCCAGGTATGTGTTTGAGCTGAGATTTTACTTTAGGATTCCTATTGTTGCTGGAATTACAAGTATTTTCCACTACAGCCCACTTCCTTAGAAAACTGTTCTGTCAGGCTGGCCTAGAACTGCAATCCTCCCTATTACAGTCTCCTAAAAGATATGGCCACCAAGCCTGACTTTCACACAGATTCATCTTTTTTTGTTGTTGTTGTTAGTCATGGGGCTTGAACTCTGGGCTTGGGTGCTGTCCCTGAGGTCTTCAACTCAAGGCAAGCGCTCTACCACTTGAGCCACAGGAGCACTTCCAGTTTTCCAGTCGTTTATTGGAGATAAGAGTCTCACAGACATTCCTGGCCAGGCAGACTTTGAACTGTGATCCTCAGATCTCAGCCTCCTGAGTAGCTAGGATTACAGGTGTGAGCCACCGGCGCCCAACCATGATTCATCATTTTTTTGTGTCAGAATTGGGGCTTGAACTCAGGGCCAAGGCACTCTCCCTTAGCTTGACCACTCAAGAATAGTACTCTGCCATTTGAGCCTCAGCTCCACTTGTGGGTTTTTGGTGATTATTTGGAGATATAGAGTTTTATGGACTTTCCTGCCTGGCTGGATTTGAACCTAAATCCTCAGATCTCAGTGTCCCTGATTAGCTAGGATTATGGGCATGAGCCACTGGCACCCAACTCTACAAGTACATTTTTATTTTTTTAATTAAATTTATTTATTTTATTTACATGGTGATGTACAGAGGAGTTAGTTACATAAGTAAAGTAATGAGTACATTTCTTTCAAACAGTGTTATTCTCTCTCTTGTTTTCTCCTGCTTTCCCTCCTCCCAAGTTGTAAAGTTCATTTCCAACATAGCATCTAATGTTGCATTGGTTTACCCTTGTCCCACTGTTTCTATGGTTCCCTTCCCTTCACAAAATCAGGTAAACTTATATACAAGACAAAGGGTAATGAAATCAAAGACAGTGACCATATGGAATAAACCAAAGGGGGGGAAAATGAACGAAAAAAGAAATAACTGCAAACCGTACACTAAAATGACAAACAAAACAAAACCCTCATTTCCATATCTTGGAGTTCATTTTGATTAGCATCATTTTTTATAGTCATATGTACATAGCTATTGAGCTATTGCGACCCTCTGCTAGGATTATCCTAGATACACACTAACTATTAAAAATGAGAGAAACCATGGAGCCTATGTTCTTTGGGTCTGACTTAGTTCACTTCATATGATTGCTTCCATGTCTTTCCATTTGGAAATGGAAATGGAGCGATGCCATTTTTTATGATGGAAGCATAGAATTCCATTGTGTATATATACTACATTTTCTTGATCCATGAATCTACTGAGGGGCATCTTGGTTGATTCAGTATCTGAGCAATGGTAAATAATGATGTAGTAAACATAGGTGATGTTTATGGTCTTTTGGGTAAATGTCCAGGAGTGGGATTGCTGGATCATAGGGGAGCTCCATGTTTAGTATTTTAAGAAACCTCCATACTGCTTTCCAGAGTGGTTGAACAAGTTTACATTCCCACCAACAGTGTAGTAGTGTTCTCTTTTGGCCACACCCTCTCCAGGATCTGTTCAAATTAGTTTTCTTGATAATGGTCCATGCTAACTGGGGTGAGGTAGAATCTCAATGTAGTTTTGATTTGCATTTCTTTCATGGCCAGAGATGTTGAACATTTTTTCATGTGTCTATTGCCCATTTTTATTTCCCCTTCAGAGAAGTTCTTCTTAATTCTTTAGTCCACTTATTAATGGGGTGGTTGTTTTTTGAGGATTTGTTTTGGGGGTATGTTTGGATCTCTAAGTATATTTTAGATATGAGGTCCTTTTCTGTTGTATAGCTAGTGAAGATTTTTTTTTAATCCCTGGATTCCAGTGTTTGATTGTGGAATTATGATTACCTGCAATAGGCATTCCTATAGTACAATACTTACCAGGGGTTTTTCAGTCCTTTCCAGGGCAGTTTCAGTGTTTGCTAAATAGATTGGAGGAAGGATACATTTTAACCACATAGGGTATTTAGAAATAGAAAAGGAGAAGCTCCCTCTGGGATGTGGGGATTACAGATGTGCAACACCAAAGCCTGCTAAATTACTTTATAGATAACTCTTATCTGGCATATGGAAATAGATTTGCCCTCTAGGTTAACAATATATATCTGGCTTTCCTAAGCAAAGTTATGAACATTCAAGTACTAAATATTCTATCCACAGACTTCAAGAATTCTACTTATTATTTTTGTAACATCATGTAAACATTTTGAGAAACTAAATGTTACTTTATACCAATAGTCCTCTCAAGTGAGCCTGAGATTTAAATTCTAGGCTGGGGTGAATCCCTCTTGTAGGCCACAAGACCCTGCTGCTTCTGAGACTAGCATCATCTTTCACTGATGCCTGGGCTTTGCCTCCACCACTAGCTGGGGTCTACTCTGTGCATGAAGAACAATCTCCTTTGCCCTGGTGAGCCTTCACCAGACAGTCCCCGACGAGCTGCATGCACTGGCTCTGAAGGATGGCGACACTGCTGCAGGCCTGAGGACCCAGTTTTTCCCCATCCATGTCCTCTGTGCTGGTCACATGGGCACTATAGAGAGCCAAGGCAGCACAGAGCAGCCAGGAGTAGTTGTGGATATATGGCTGGATGAGCCTCTGGTGGCCACTGATCTGGATGGTCACCATGGGATAGGCTGTGATGCTATGGGTAGGAAAATGGCTGCAAAGGCAAGACATTATTATGATTTGTCACTCCAAACAGGAACCCAGGCTTGGCTGCCACTGAACATTAATACCTCTAAGTTGTTGTTATTGAAAATTTAAGGGGAGATATGGATTTGCACCTTGGAAACAAAGAACCAACACTGGCATACCATTTCTGGATTTCATAACCCCATAGAAAACTGCCTGTGGAAATCAGGCTAAGTAAAAACTCCTTATTGTGAATTTTGCAAGATGTGCAAATAGTGTTTTGGTAATATGAGATAATGCTCATAACTTAGAGGTAAATATAAAGTACACAGCACAAAATGATTTAAGATATTAAATTTGTTTAAAATCTTTTAACAAGCTAGGTGTAGCAGCATAAGCCTGTAATCCCAGCACTTGGGAGACTAGGGTGAAAGGAATTATGTTCTTGGAAGGCTCAAGCGGGAGGATTTTGAGTTCAAGGTTGAACTGGGCAACATAATGAGACCTTCTCTTAAAAAAGCAAAGCAAAGGGCTGGGAATGTGGCTCAGTGGTAGAGCACTTGCCTTGCATGCCTGAGGCCCTAGGTTCGATTCCTCAGCACCACATAAGCAAAAAGAAAAAAGCTGGAAGTGGTGCTGTGGTTCAAGTGATAGAGTGCGAGCCTTAAGCTGAAGAGCTGAGGGACAGTGCTCAGGCCCAGAGTTCAGGCCCCACAACCGTACCCCCCCCCCCCAAAAAAAAGCAAAGCAAAACAAAAAAAACTTTATGGAGGAAAAAGACTCAAATAAACTTAAGAACATATAACAAAATCTTCCTAATTGCTGAATCTGGGTATTGGGACAGTGAACTGGTCTCTCTAGTTTTGGCTAGGTTTAAATTTTTTTAAAAACAAAAACTTACTTTAATAAAGGAAGGGCTTAGTGTATAACTAAGTGGTAGAATACATGTGTAGCATGTGAGGCCCTGGGTATGAGTCTTATCATTGGGGGAAAAAAAGAAACCACAGAGCTATATTTTTTAATTATTATTATTTTTTGCAGTATTTGGTATTTGAACCCAGAGCTTCATGCTTGCTGGGCTTTTCCATTTGAGCCATATCCCCAGATCTCTTTTCTTTAGTTTTTCTCACATCTTTTGCTGATGTGATCTTCCTACCTAAAAACCTCTTACATAACTGTGATCACAAATGTGTACCATGATACCAACCTTATTGTTGGAGATGCAATCTCATTAGCTTTTTGCCCGAGTTAGCCTCAAATCATGATCCTCTTTTCCTCTGTCTCCTGATAGACTTTATGTGACCATGCGTGGCCTAATACTAAAGTTCGTATTATTTGTTGATTCTTGGCTCTTGAGAGCAGGGACTTTCTTTTTGGTTCACTGTTCTTTCTTCTAGCTCCTTGTCCCAAGCCTGGTATACAGAAAATATAAGATGAATAGTTGTATGAATGAATGATTCAGGATTTGTATTCCAGGAGTCAATGTCCCTGGCTGTTCTCTAATTTGTGAGACTCTTGTCTGAGGCCTGCTTACCCAAATTACAGGCTTCTGGAAGAAGGATGGGGCAGCTTCGAACATATTTGCATGTTAAACACAATTTTTCACTAGCAACTGGTGCAGTGCGGGTATGTGGATTATAGGAGACCCCAGAAAAAGTGAACTGACAGTGGAGGTCAGAACTTGGCTTTTTTAAAAAAATCTAGTGCATGTGCGTGCATGTGTGTGTGTGTGTGTGTGTGTGTGTGTGTGTGTGTGTGTGTGTGTGTGTGTGTGTATGTGTGTGTGTGTGTGTGTGTGTGTGTGTGTGCACATATGTGTGCTGGTCATGGGGTTTGAATTCAAGACCTGGGCTTTTTTCCTTTCTTTCGTTTTTCTTTTTGTCAGCCATGGGGCTTGAACTATGGGCCTGGGGCACTGTCTCAGTTCCTTTTGCTCAATGCTAGCCCTCTATCACTTGAGCCACAGCACCGCTTCTGGCTTTTTCTTGAAAAATTGAGGTAAGAGTCTCACGGACTTTCCTCCTGGGCTGGCTTTGAACCATGATCTTCAGATCTCATCCTCCTTGAGTAACTAGGATTGTAGATGTGAGCCACCAGCAGCCAGCACAGGCCTGGGCCTTTTTGCTCAAAGCTAGTACTCTACCACTTGAGCCATAGTTCTAGATTTTTTTTGGAATTAAGAGTCTCATGGACTTCCCTGCCAGGTCTGGCTTCCAACCATGATCCTCAGATCTTAGTCTCCAGAGTAGTTAGGATTACAGGCATGAGCCACTGGTGCCTGAACAGCAGGCTTCTTACTAAGCAAAGATATACATCAAGAAGATGTGAAGTGTGTGCAAGTCATCTGAGACATACCCATAGGAATATTTCCTTGCTGCATAGCATCCATATCAAAGATCAAAATCATCACACACATTGCAGTTCATTCTTCGGCCTATGATCAAACCCTGGCAGTGGTCACAGGTAAACTCCATGTTGAACATTTTATGGTCATCTCCATGGCCTTCAGGCTTCACTCCACCTAGACAGAAATGATCAGTGTGAAGTGGATGGAACAGAATGCTTGGAGAAGGGCCACAAAAATCAATCCAAACACTACAGCTGCTCCCATCTATTGTTCAGGAGGGCAGAGTCCACACATATCTTCTGGGGACCAGTTAGCTCTGTCCTGATAACTGAGTGCATAAATGACATTTTCATGAAATGATAACCCCTTAACAACTTAATAATAACAATACAATTATTAAAAAAATTATATTCTCAGCAAAGAGGTGCTGGACAATGTCATACTGCAAAAATCAGTTCCTAGCATGATTGCTGTTTGGCAAACAAAAGCCCCCGGGTAGATTTGTGAGATTTCTCCCATGACTCTCTTTTGACATGAGTTAAGCATCTGTTGGTGCCTCTGCTAGCAAGCACTGCAGAATGATCAGAAGACAATGTGACAAGGGAGTAAGAGGGAATTAAAGGCACGAGACAGGCTGCTCTTGCCTCTTCCTTACTCCATGGCATCTCCAACTTGATTTGGACTCTGCTATATACATCATATTTTATCGCCTCTATTCTCACTACCATGAACCTGGCCCTGACTCCAATGCCTTTGCGACTACTGAGACTGATTCCTAAGTGAGACTGACACAGACATGCTTTCCTCCTTGAGACCTTGTTAATGTCTCCCTCATTCTCTGCAGACTTCAAATGACTAAACCTAGCATCTTGGGATCTCACAACCTGAGCTCTGCTGGTCTTAATCCATCACTTAGTCGGACAGTCACTCAAGTGTGTCTACCTAAATTCCTTCTAGATGCTCACTTCTGTACTTGGCTTGTTCTACCCTCTGTAGCATTTAGTTCATATCACCTGACTGTGACTTTCTCCAAAAACCAGTACTTATCCCATCTCCTCCATGACAGAAATAGTATAGAAGTGCTGCTATACTACCAAATTTTTCTAGAATAAGTCTGCACTACTTATTTATTACTCAACACATCACTCTTATACTAACAGTACATCAGGGCAGGGGCTGTATCTTTTACTATAAGATCAACAGACAAGAAGCCACAATGTTCAACATTGTCAGTGTACTTTGCTTCAGTGCATAAAAGTCAAATGTACTAAAGAATTTTTTTGTGTATATATACCACAGATTCTTTTTATTTATTGTGAAAATACTGTACAGAGGGGTGACAATTACATGGACAAGATAGTGAGTACATTTATTTTATTTTATTTTATTTTATATGTGAACATACTGTACAGAGGGGTTACAATTACATGGGCAGGATAATGCATACATTTATTACCAAGCATTGCAGCCTCCTTCTTTGTTTACAATTAACATCCCTTCCCAGCCTTCCCCTCCCCCACCCAATCCCAATCCTTCTCCTTCCCCCCTATCCCCCCCACCACACCGACGTTGTAAAGCTCGTTTTGGACATGACAACTTGTACTTCTCATTGTTGCAACAGGTCCACCTGTATCCTTAAACAACTGGTTTTTCCCCATCTCCTCCACAAGTTATACTGACATCAAATATAGTGAAAGCAGGGTTTATACTGTGGGGGAGGGACATACAATGCAACAAAGAGATAATCTTATAAATGCATTGGAAACACATGCATGATAGAAAAAAACATTAAAATACATATCTAAAGGTTCATTTTCCTGACATCACATTATCTGACCTTTTCCGCTTGACTCATACATATACTAGATATTGCAAATAAAGGAAACCATGGGACCTATGTTTCTTTGGGCCTGGCTTACTTCACTTAATATAATTTTTTCCAAGTTTTTCCAATTCCTAACAAATGGGGCAATGTCATTCTTTCTGATGGATGCATAAAATACCATTGTGTATATATACCACATTTTCTTGATCCATTCATCTACTGAGGGGCATCTGGGTTGGTTCCATATCTTAGCTATGGTAAATAATGCTGCAATAAACATAGTTGTGCTGGTAGCTTTAGTGTGGTCTTGTTTGTAAACATTTGGGAAAATGACCAAAAGTGGGATTGCTGGGTCGTAGGGGAGCTCTATGTGAAGTCTTTTGAGGAACCTCCATACTGCTTTCCAAAGTGGTTGAACAAGTTTACATTCTCACCAACAATGAAGTAAGGTTCCTTTCTGTCCACATCCCCTCCAGCATCTGTTGTTGTTAGAGTTCTTGATTTTTGCCATTCTAACTGGAGTGAGGAGATATCTCAAAGTTGTTTTGATTTGCATTTCTTTTATGGCTAGGGATGTTGAACATTTCTTCATGTGTCTATTGGCCATGCTTCTTTCTTCTTCAGAGAAGTTTCTCTTTCAGTCTTTCGCCCACATATTTATTGGGCAGTTTTTCCTTTGAGGATTTGTTGTTGGAGGGTTTAATTTTTTGAGTTCCAAGTATATATTAGATATGAGACCCTTGTCCATTGTATGGCCATGCAGAAGCTCTGCCACTTTATGCAATCCCATTTGTCCAACATTTCTTTGATTTGTTGTGTTTCCAGGTCTCTATTCAGAAAATTTCGGCCTGAACCAAGGAGACATGGGGTTTCTCCTATTCCATCCTGTAATGTTTTCAGAGTGTCTGCTTTGAGTTCAAGGTCTTTGATCCATTTGCAGTTGATTCTGGTGCAGGGTGATATATAAGGATCTAGCTTTAGTTTTCTACATGTAGTTAACCAATTTTGCCAGCACCATTTACTGAAGAGGCTGTCTTTCTTCCATTCTATTGTTTTAGCTCCTTTATCGAAGATTAGATGGCTATAGGTCTGTAGGTTCATTTCTGGGTTTTCAATTCTATTCCATTGGTCCTGAAGTCTGTTCTTATGCCAATACCCAGCTGTTTTGATTACTATGGCTTTATAGTAGAGTATGAAATTTGGTACTGATATTCCTCCAGCAGTGTTCTTTCCGTTGAGTAGCATTTTTGCTATTTGGGGTCTTTATTGTTCCATATGAATTTTTGGATTGCCTCTTCTATTTCCTTGAAGAATGAGGTTGGAATTTTGATAGGTATTGCTTTGAATTTGAAGATAGCCTTGGGAAGTATTGCCATTTTCACGATGTTATTCTTTCCAATCCAGGAGAATGGGAAGTTTTGCCATTTTTTAAGTTCTGTGTTGATTTACTTTTCCAAGGTTTTAAAGTTTTCATCATAGAAGTCCTTCACTTCTTTGGTTAAGTTAATTCCTAGGTATTTTATTTTTTGTGGGGCTATTACAAATGGATTTGATTTTCTAATTTCAGCCACACTTTTCTCATTGTTGGCATACAGAAAAGCCATTGATTTTGGGGGGTTAATTTTATAACCTGCTACTATGCCAAAGTTTTGAATCAACTTGAGTAATTTGGGAGTGGAGTCTATGGGATTCTTTAAATACAAGATCATGTCATCTGCAAAGAGGGAGAGTTTTATTTCTTCTTTCCTTCTTTGGATCACATTTATGTCTGCATCTTGTCTTATTGCTGTGGCTAGGCATTCTAATACTAGATTGCAGAGAAGTGGAGAGATTGACATCCTTGTCTTGTTCCTGAGTTAAGAGGAAATGGCTGTAGTTTTTCACCATTGAGTATAATGCTGGCTGTAGGTTTGTCATATACAGCCTTTATTGTATTGAGGAATGTTCCATGGATTCCTAATTTTTCCAAAACCTTCATCATAAAGGGGTGTTGGATCTTGTCGAATGCTTTTTCTGCATCTATTGAGATAACCATGTGGTTCTTATCCTTGCTCTTGTTTATTTGATGAATAGTATTAATTGATTTGCATATATTGAACCAGCTTTGCATCCTTGAAATGAATCCTGTTTGATCGTGGTGTATGATTTATGGATGAATTGTTGAAGTCGATTGGCCAAAATTTTGTTGAGAAGTTTTGCATCAAAGTTCATCAAAGAAATTGGTCTATAGTTCTCTTTCTTTGATGAGTCCCTGCCTGGTTTTGGGATGAGGGTTATGATGGCTTCATAGAATGTGTTCGGTAGTGAGCTTTCTCTTTCAATTTCATTGAAGAGCTGGAGGAGTATTGGTGTGAGCAGGCCTTGTAAAATTCCGCTGTAAAACCATCTGGTCCTGGACTTTTCTTAGCTGGGAGGTCTCTTATTGCTGTTTCTATTTCAATGCTTGATATCGGCCTGTTAAGATAGTTTAACTCATCTTGATTTAGTTTTGTCATATCAATATTTGCTAGGAAAAGCTCCATTTCTTTCAAGTTCTCAAACTTATTAGCATAAAGTTTTGAGAAGTATTCCCTTATAATGTTCTGAATCTTGGTTGTTTCCGTGGTGATGTTTTCATTCTCCTCTCTTAGTTTATTAATTTGTGTGTGTTCTCTTCTTTTTCTTATAAGACTTGCAAAGGGTCTGTCCATTTTGTTAAGTTTTTCGAAGAACCAACTCTTTGTTTTATTGATTCTTTCTATAGCTTTTTTGGATTCTAATTCATTTAATTCTGATTTAATTTTAATCATTTCTTTCCGTCTAATGGATTGGGGTTTATCTTGCTGCTCTTTTTCAAGGAGGTTAAGATGTGTCATTAAATTGTTAGATTCAGATCTCTCCAATTTGTTGATGTAGGAGCTCAGAGCTTTAAACTTGCCTCTGAGTACTGCCTTTGCTGTGTCCCAGAGGAGCTGGTAATTTGTGTGTTCATTTTTGTTGAATAGCAAGAACATTTAAATTTCCTTTCTAATCTCTTCCATGACCCACTCATGATTCAGCAGTATGTTGTTCAGCCTCTATGTGATACCGGACTTTCTTTGGTGGCTTTTGCTGTTGAGTTCTAATTTTATTCCCTTGTGGTCAGAGAGAATGCAAGGTATAACTTCAATGTTTCTGAATTTAGACAAGTTTGCTTTGTTGCCTAAAATGTGTTCTATTTTAGAAAACGTTCCATGTGCTGCTGAAGAAAACGTGTATTCTGATACTGCTGGGTGAAATGTGCAGTAAATGTCTGTTAAGTCTAGTTGATCTATGCAGCTGTTTAGATCTGCGGTTTCTCTGTTGAGTTTTTGCTGAGTTGATCTATCTAGTGGGGAGAGTGGTGTGTTAAAATCCCCAACAATTAATGTCTTTGGATCTATATGGGATTTGAGGGAAAGTAGTGTTTCTTTGATAAATTTGGGTGCTCCCTTGTTTGGCGAATAGATATTTAGAATTGTAATATCCTCCTGAAGGAGAGATCCTTTAATTAGTATGTAGCGACCTTCTTTATCTCTTCCAACGAATTTTAATTTGAAGTCTATTTTATCTGATATTAGGATTGCAACTCCCGCCTGTTTATGGGGGCCGTTTGCTTGGTAGATTTTGTTCCAGCCTTTAACATTGAAAATGTGTTTGTTTTTACGGGCAAGATGTGACTCCTGCAGGCAGCAGATAGAAGGGTCTTGTTTTTTAATCCAAGTAGACAGTCTATGTCGCTTAATTGGAGAGTTCAGTCCGATAACGTTAAAAGATAGGACTGAGAGGTATTTGGGAGTTCCTGCCATGTTATCCACCTTCTTGGGGGCTGCGAAAACTGGGTTCTTCCTATGGTTCTTGGATTCTCAGTTTGGGTGCAGTTTCTTGGCCTTTATTGTGGTCTTGTTGGTTTTCTATGTGTAGGACATCTTTAAGAATCTTTTGTATGGCTGGTTTGGTGGAGATGTATTGTTTCAATTTTTCTTTGCTATGGAAGGTTTTTATTTGGCCTTCAGTTATGAAGGAGAGTTTAGCTGGGTACAGTATTCTTGGTTGATAGTTGTTTGTTATTAGGGCATGGCATACATCATTCCAGGCTCTTCTTGCTTTGATTGTCTCTGCTGAGAAATCTGAGGTGATTCTAATTGATTTCCCTTTATAAGTGGTTAACCGTTTCTCCTTGACAGCTTTAAGGATCTTTTCCTTGGTTTGAGTTGATCCTGTGTGGATTATAATGTGACGGTCAGATGTCCTATCCTGGTCTGGTCTATTTGGGGTTCTAAAAGCTTCTTGTATCTGAAAAGTCCTATCTTTTTGTATGTTTGGGAAGTTCTCTGCTAAGATCCTGTTAAACAAATTTCGTAGACCATTAACTTCTATTTCTAGGTGCTCCTCTACGCCCATTATCCTTAATTTAGGCCTTCTGATGGTGTCTTCCAGGTGTTGGATAGATCTATCATATTTCTTGGACTTGTCTTGGATGGTTGTATGTTCTTTCTCTATAATATCTAGGCTGTCTTCAATCCCTGAGATTCGATCTTCTGCATGGTCTAACCTGCTGTCAATACTCTCTACTTTGTTTTTTTTTTAAATCTCTTTTCCTTCTAATTGGTCAGCTTTGATGGCTTCAAATTCTTTGTTGAAGCTCTGTTTTAGGTCTTGTATGAATTTCTTTACTTCCTTAATTTGGTGTTCAGTGTTTGTTCTCAAATCACTTAGTTGATTGGTTATGGTTTCTTTGGACTCCTATTCCTTCTGTTGGGTTCCATTCAGCATTCCCTTTGTGGTCTCCCTGCCTTCCTTCAGCTCTTTGTTAATGGATTCCATGAATGCCTTTAGTGATCTTTGTGTGTTCTCTACCTGGTCTCTCAATTCCTGTATTACTCTTTGATTAGCTTCCTCGCGTTCGTGGGATTCCTGCAGTTCTCTTTGAGTGTTCTCAGCCTGCTCACGCTATTCATCCCTTTCTCTTTGAGTATTCTCAAGCTGCTCACACAAATCCTCTATCAGTTTTTGAGTAGCTTCCTCACACTTATGATATTCCTGTATAAACTTTTGGGATGCCTCCTCTCTCTCCCTATCATGCTCATACAGAGTCCTTTGTAAGTTGTCAAACTTTTCATTTGTCATGTTTGCCAGCAGTGTTTGTAGAGCTATTTGGGAACTCTCCTCTGGATCATTTATTATCTGTTCTTTCCCCTGATTATCAAGATTGGGAATTAAGATACCAGGATTTGCCATTTTTCTTGTGTTTTTCCGGCTTACTCTGACCATTTGAGATGAAAATAGCACCAGTTTTGTGCTAGAACCCTATCTTAAGACAACCATAAACCAGAGTTTGCATTTGTACAGTCAATAGTCTACAGATACAATCTATTTCAACAGATACATCTATTCAACATCAAACAACTATATGTTAATGGGCTTTGAACCACAGAGAAGTATTTGGAAACCAGAAATTATTAGGGTTAGGGAGAGATGTGGGTAAAAAATAGGAATAGATTGGTGTGGGGAGGCACAGGGAGAGTTAACTATGTCCTAATCTCAATGTAGGAAATAGGTTGGGTAGGATGCATGTAGAGAGAGAGAGAAAAAGAAGAAAGGGAAAGGGAAATGAAAAGAGACCAAAAAAAATAGAAACGTAAAAATTAATATTATTATGGAGAAAAAAAAAGACAAGCTATTTAGAGAGGAATGTGAATATATTGAGAGAAGGGGAGGGACATAGAGGAGTTGTGAAAAAATTAACAAAATGCTTAAAATATTATATAGGTATAAAGAGGTAGTACTGCTATTAAGGAATTTAAGTCTCAGAGGTTTTGAATTGAGTAATAAATTTGTGGATTAAGTGTGTACACAATGGGGGATAGGGTCTACTTGTTAAGTAAGGGTTTATCTGAGGATGTGCAGGACAAGAGTTAAGTCACGTAAAGCAGAACAAAAGAGAGGAAAAGGTGAAAAGAATAAAAAAGGGGAGAAATAAAGATCAGAAGGTCAGTAGAGCTAAACAAAAAACAAAAAGATAATTAAAAAAAGAAAGAAAAAGAGAAAGAAGACAAGAAAAGATAGGAAAACGCACATTCACGTATTCCTAAAATAAAAATTATAAGAGAAAAAAAAGTTTCTGGAAAACAATTTTATTCAAAAAAGGAAAAAATTAAAGATTAATAAAAGTTTTAGAAAAAAACAATTATAAATATATAAGGTACCAAAAAAAGAAGAAGAAGAAGAAAAAAAAAGTTCTTTGATTTTTTTTTTATTTTTTTGGGAGGGGTGGGAAGAATCCTGTATCTCCTTTTTGTCTGTAACCAGCCTCTTGTTGGAGTCTCTGGTCAGCTTGAGGTCCTGTGGCTTTATTGTTTTCTTAAGTCAGTTTGTTCGAACAGGCAGAAAAATGCTCTGTTTTACCCAAGATTTTGAGATCCCCCTCCCTGGTTAGTTTTCTGAGAGGGTGATCTGCTTTGAGAATCACAAAAGAGGGGGATGCAGTGATGAGACTAGGTTCTGGGTAGAGTTGAGGCCTTTCAACAAACAGTTGCTTTTCCCTCGGGCTATTTTGTGAAAAACTCACAGCGCCCAGCCTGGAGCCATTCTCAGGGTTTCTGTATTTCAATTGATTGTGGAGGCTGCTAGAGGGAGGGGCAGCCTCTGGCTCTGGTTATCCAGAGCGGAAAGCCACTCTTATGGCTGGCGCCTGAGCTGGGTGACTTTTCCCTGGATGGAGCTGAGTCTGGCAGGTCACTTTGCCGTTAAGTTCTTGTGACCTGCTCAATGACTCATTTTATTCCAAGGCCTGAGTTGGAGCTAGCAGCTCCTCTGAGCTTTGTAGGTATCCAAGATGGAGATCACTGTTGCTGGGGGGGAAGGGGTGGCCTTCCCTCCTCTGCTCCCTGAGATGGAGTGAGGATGTCAGGCTTGTACTCACGCCGAGTCTTGGATCCTGGGTCGTCTCTGGTCTGCAAACTGCAGGATGAAGATGTCCGCCCCTTTTCAGTTCTTGCTGGTGTTGAGTAGAATCTGCTCCCCCACTGCGTCTGGCTCCTTCGTCCCGGACTCTCTGTGGCTCAGGTATGGGTGCCCTGCAGTTGCCGCCGCGACCCTGCCACCACCGTGGCGGCTGCTGGCAAGCGCTCAGATGTGTCTCCTTGCCTTGGCTTCCCCTCTCTTGCCTAACTCTCTGTCCTGTGATGGCACACTTGGTGTGATTCTCTGGCTTAGGACTGTTCACTGGAACTCTAAAACTGCTTTCTATGCAAGAGCTTGTTCAGATTCCAGCTTCTCCTCTGCCATCTTCCCCCTAAAATTTTTTTAAAGTTTACATATATTCATACATACATACATATATACACATACATATATGTGTGTATGTATATTTTTTATTTGAAGTCAATAAATTTTTATTTAATCATTTTTACATGTTGTAATTCCTTCACTGCCCATCAAACTGATGCTCAAGATTTCTCTTGAAATCTAAGGGAGCCCTTTTTGAAGCAAACAATTTTCAAGCCAGCCATTTCACTGCTCGGGAGGCCAAAATCTAGTGGCTATGTTCAAATGGCCAACCAAAAGCAGAAACTCTGATCAGCCCTGCCACAAATCTTTTATTGGGGCTTCTTTTAGCACTATTACAGAATTACTGATGACACACCTAAATTCTTTGAAATGTCATTTTGCAAGCAAATTTTGGGATCACTTTTTAAGTCCAACAGCTTGATTCAACTGCTGAATGCCTGCCTAGAGAAAGAAAAGCATTTGCTGAAAAGATCAGTTATCCTAAGTATTATCAATATGAATTGTCAAACTGCATATATTGTATCAATAGAAATACCAGGTTTACCATGGACAAAGCCAAGAAAACCAACGATGCCAGATATTGAGTTTCTATTGCACTGTCCTTTGAACATATCAGCAGGAGGTATTGCTGAATGCAAATACCATACAGTGTAATGTAAGTGTGTGTGTGTGTGTGTGTATATATATATATATATGTATATATATATATATATATATGTCGTGGGGTTTGAACTCTGGGCCTGGGCACTCTCCCTGAGCCTCTCTGTGCTCAAAGATAGCCTTCTACAACTTGAGCCACAGCACCACTTCCAGCTTTTTCTGTTTTTCTGAGGAATCGAACCCAGGGCTTCATGCATGAGAGGCAAGCACTCTATCCTTAAGCCACATTCCCAGCCCCAATGTGAAGTTTTTAAGTGGCAAGATCACATAAGATAATAACAATTATTACTATTGAGTATGGCATACTCATTTCTATGAAGTTTACCTAGGAAGCAAGTTTTGCAAAGATCCATGTCACTGCATTAAAGACACCGGTAGCAGTGCTAGGGGAGCAATCTCATGACTTCCATCACAAGAGATGTCCATATTTAGCATGTCACAGTAGCGAGCAATGAACATGGGCATCTGTAAATTCTAGTCCAACCAGACTAGGAAGGGGGACCTGAGCTGATCCTGATCCATCCCTCCCAGCCACCCCTCACCCATTGAAGACTTTAGGAAGAACTATTTCTAGGTGGTGGAGCAAGGCAGAGGCACCATGGTCTTCTACAACCAGAACGTGGATAAAGAGGACAGACCACACACATGATCCCAGTGGCCCATGAGCTCAACCTTTGTTGTGGAAGTAGAGGAATCAGAATGGATTTCTCAGGGACCGTCCCCCAACAGAAATCCATGTTTCTCCTGCAAAAGTTCTGACTCTGTCACGTGCACATTGATTTGTATAACACACCAGATAGGGAGCTGTGTGTCATACACACACATGCACACACACACACACACTCAGCCATCATGGGTTTGTGTCACCTAGCTACCCACCCTGGAAATGATCATCCCACCTAAACTCAGCAGACGAAGGAAAGCCTATTCCCTGTCGGTGGATTGACTACATCTCCCTTTTGAGCTCTCCTAATGAGTGATCCAAGCGGTGAAGACAAATGCAAATTTTCCTGCAGATAAACAGTCATTGAACATTCTGAAATAGAATGGTCTCCAACATGACAACAGTCCTGGGGTTTGAACTCAGGACCCTGAGCGTGCTGTCCCAGAGCTTCTTTTTTGCTCAAGGCTGAGCATTCTACCACTTTAGCCACAGCACCACTCCTGGCTTCTGTGTGTGTGTGTGTGTGTATGTGTTATAATGAGGAATTGAACTCAGGGCTTCATGAATGCTAGGAAAGCACTGTACCACTGTACCACATTCTGTGCCCTAGGGTAATGTTTTGTTTTGTTGTTTTAAATTTTCATTGTAAATGCATTGAACAGGGGAGTTACACTTAATAAGAGAAGTAATGAGAGCCAGTCACCTGTGGCTCATGCCTGTCATTCCAGCTACTCAGGAGGAGGCTGACATCTAGAGGATCATGGGCAAACTGGAAGTCCTGCCATATTTGTGGTTCAGTGTGGTACTGAGCACCAGCCTGGATCTGAAGAAGCTAGGGGACAGTGCCCAGGACCCAGAGTAAAAATGGTAGAATGCTAATCTTGAGCACAAAAAGCCCAGGGCCATAGTGTGTTTTGAACTCAGGGCCCTGGATTACTGTACCTGAGGTTCTTCAGCTCTAGCCTGGACACTACTACATTGAGCCTTAAATATAGCACAACTTTGAATTATGCATCTTCCTGATTTCCTTGTCATGTCCAAAACGAGCTTTACAACATCGGTGTGGGGGGGGAGTGGAGGGGAAGGAGAAGGATTGGGATTGGGGAGGAGGGGGGAGGCTGGGAAGGGACGTGAAGGGTAAACAAAAGGAGGAGGCTGCAATGCTTGGTAAGAAATGTACACATTATCCTGCCCATGTAATTGTAACCCCTCTGTACACTATGTTCACAAATAAAATTAAATTAAAAAAAAAAGAAAAAAAAAAAGAAAAGGGACAGAGTCTGACTGAGGAGAAGCTCGCCCGAGAGGAACCTCTGGTTTCCAGCTTCCAACACATCCTGGAAACAGGCGAGTTTCCAGGATCCTCTTCCCTCCAGAATACCCCCAAATCCTGAAATTGAAATCCTTCCCCTAAGAGCCCTGGCCTTGGTCCAATCAAACCTCTTTCCATAATCCTGTATTTTTTTTGTTTAATTTCTTCTCCCTTGTCCTGTTTTTCTTCTTTTTTTAAATTTCTCCCTACAGATTATTGTCCCCAGGAATAAGGACCCAGCCTGTTGGTGGAAGCCCTTTATTCTGGGTGTATAATGTTCCAGGTTGGAATTAAAAAATCGCTCTCGAAGGAGGCTGTGGTCATAATTCACGTGTCCAAAATGAGTGTTTTTTTTGGGGGGGGTGGGTCACTTGGGGAAGAAGAAAGACAGAATGATGTGGGACAGGAAGCAGTGGGATTTCTTTCTTCTCTGCTCACTTCCTTCCTCACAGGTAGACTTCCCTTCACAGGCAGAAACTTGTCCAGGAATCTGCTTCCCACCCCCATACACCCCATTCCAGCAGAATAGTCCTCTGGGAAGTTGAACAATCCTTGCTTTCCAGAAGTTTTTTGTTTTTTGCTTTTTTTTTTCCTCTCCTACGAGGTCATCTATCTTGACTTCCAGCTTTGCTACTTCCTCCTCCTCATCCTCCTCCTCCCCTTCTCCTGAAATTTGTGCTCCCACAATACTTAACCTAGTGATCCAGTAAACCACATCCTAAACATATCATTCTTACTTGGATGATTGACTCAATGTCCCCTGCCCAGCCCATTCCAATGGAATGATTGGACAAACTGAATTCTAGAAAAGAACCTTAGAGTAGTTATTATTATTATTATTATTATTATTATTATTATTATTATTATTATTCAGAATAACTCCAGGCTCACGACTGCCATCCTAGCTACTCAGGAGGCTGAAATCTGGAGGATCGTGGTTCAAAGCCTGATTTCTCTCCTTACCCAACCATCAGAACCTAGGAATGCAGAGGATTGGGTTAGACTCAAACTACACCCTTTGGTCCATTCGTTGTTCAGTCCAAGGTGGGGATGGAGTAAGAATTATTTCTTATTAGCCCATGAAACAGGAGGAAATCACAGTGTGTGCTTTTCCTGGGTCCATCCCCAGACTCACAGGGATGCCCACCCCAAAAATATTAGCCGTAATTCAACATGGGTCCCCAAGAACTCAGGCTCACTCGACATCAGTGGTAGAGATTTTAACTCTGGTCATGCGAGTGGTGGCACAAGAAACCAATAAAGGCGCTGGAAGGGTTGGGAGAGAGAGCGGGGAAACTTCCACCAGGTCCAGGCACAAGAGGGTTTAGAACCAAACTTCTGGGCTGGGCCAGATGAAGGTGTGTACAGTGAGCACAGGGCAGAGAGAGAGGAAATAGTAGAGGTGAGCAAGGGGGTGTGTGGGTGGAGAGGACTCAGAACTGACCTCAGGGTCTTGGGGGTGGAGAACTTGTCATAGTCTGAGTGAAAGGTGATGGGGCAGAGGAGGAAGTGAGTTCAGAGGAAGAAGTGAGCTCAGTGGGTGAGGAAGTGACTTCAGAGGAAGAGACAGTGGCCTTAGAGGCAGAGGAAGTGAGCTCAGAGGAAGAAGTGAGTGAAGCCCCGGGGGGGCTGGTCAGTCTGAAGGAGGCATGATGGGGCAGAGGAGGAAGTTCCCCAGATGGTTAGGAAGTGAGTGCAGAGGAAGAGGAAGTGGCCTCTGAGGAAAAGGAAGAGGAAATGGCCTCAGAAGAAGAGGAAGTGGCCTCAGAGGGAGAAAGTGACTGTGGGACCTGTGGGGGACCCATCATTGTCTGCAGGAGGCATGATGAGGCAGAAGAGGAAGCTCTTCAAATGCTTAGGAAGTGACCTCAGAGGAAGAGGTAGTACATTCAGAGAAATAGGAAGTGAGCTCTGAGGAAAAGGAAGCACACTAAGAGGAAGAGGAAGTGAGCTCAGAAGAAGAGGAAGTGACCTCAGCAGAAGGGAAAATGATCTCAGAGGAATAAGAAATCACCTCTGATGCTTAGGAAGTCACCTCAGATGCTTAGGAAGTTACCTCAGAGCCTGAGATTCTTTGCCTACTCAATGATTGATGGTGACAGGTGTTTCTTTACTGGTTTGGGGCTGGTGACCTCTGGTAAGGCTACAGTGCTTCCTACTTAGCAATGGAGAACGTTGTGTCCCTCCTGGGGAAAATTCCTGTACATCCTCCCCAGCTGTGTGATTTCAGTCTGTGATCCCCCCTTCAGGGGTCAGTTTTCAAAGATTGTCCATAGGCTGCCCCAGGTGATTGAAGTCCAGACTCGAACTTCCTCCCTGGACACACATCATGATGAACTAATGTGCAGAATTGGAAGACAATGAGAGAGAGAGAGAGAGAGAGAGAGAGAGAGAGAGAGAGAGAGAGAGAGAGAGAGAGAGAGAGAGAGAGAGAGAGAGAGAGAGAGAGAGAGAGAGAGAGAGAGAGAGAGGGAGAGGGAGAGGGAGAGGGAGAGAGGGAGAGAGAGAGGGGGAGGGAGAGAGGGAATAATTTTCTGATGGAGGAAATGACACAGACAGACAGCCAATATTCACTTGGATTCCTTCAAGAAAAACTGTGATCCTCGTATGGACTAGAGTATTTGGGGTGACTTGGTTTGTTTTTTGTTGTTGTTGTTGTTTGTAAATGACATGTGTGGGATTAGAACTCAGGGCCTGGGGGTGCTGTCCATGAATTTTTTGTTTGGTTCCAGACTGGCCTTCAATCACCTGAGCCATACAGCTCCATCTTCCAGTTTGGGGTTATTAATGGTCGGGCATGGAGGGGGGTCAAGTCTCAATAGACATTTCCTGCTAGAGCTGAGTTTGTCCTTCAGCAGCTTCTATTCCCTTCAAGATGGGCAAAAGAGAAAGAGAAAATAGGAATGGTTGCTACTATTACATAAGAAAATGACTTTTTTAAGAAGTCGGCCTGTGTCTTGAAAGTTTGGTGTCTTTCTGTTCTCTATAGGCAGAAAGTTTTGCCCTTCCTTGTGAGGAATGTCAGAGGAATTGAACCTACACACCCAACTTAGTGAATATTTGGGGAAATTGAGACTGTAGCCTCATCAAAATGAGGCCTTAGGAATACCAGGAGCCTTCAACATGGGAAGACTTCCTCCATGTCCCACTACAAATAGCCCTCAACCCACAATGCAGGTGCTAGGCTTCGACTCTGTCAACGGAAGAGGACATTGGGAGGCCTCTTCTTTATTTCATAGGATACACACTGAGTTCTCACACTTATCTTCATTCCTCTAACTTAACTTCACTTGACCCCACCACACCTATTTCAAGTCCCCACTTCCATTTGTTTACTTGGTTGAATTTTTATTCTTTCTAAGGAATTACACTCTTTACTATAAGCCTTGAATCTACAGTACTTCCATAATACATGTGTGCGTTGACTTGCATGCCACCCAGCACATCAAATAATCCATGCACACTCTGTATTATATGGGGTATACTACACCAGAACACCAATGCATTCCCTGCATGGCTCGAAAAGTAAATCATTTTCTCAACACAAACAAGAAGATCTGTAATTGCACAGAGGACAATCTCAAATGCAAATGAGCATACTTCCAGAGATCATCTCTTCAGTCCTTTCTAAATCTGAGAAAGTCTGATCAGCAAAAGCATTGACATACATAATAAGGTCAATAAATAATGTAATATTTGCTTATGTGATACAGTAGTAATGTAACATTTGTAATAAAAGATGCTGAAATCTGGCTGTTTATTTGTATTTGGCTCACAAATACACTGACTGGTGTCAAGTTGAGGTTGACAGGTGAGTGTTACGTGACATCCTTCAGGAATCAATAGGAAACAAGGCCCAAGAGAGACAGTACTTGGTCATTTGTCCTAATGGCCACTTAACAAGGTTTACCTAAGGTCAGATAACAATTAGACTGATCCTAAGAAGATTTTTCTGGAAGGACTCCATTAGAGAAAGTTGGGATGAAATTCACACAGAGGAAAGCCAGGGAAAGAAATATTAAACTGAAATCCCTTCCATGTGAAATTCTAATCCTGTTGCTGGATAGACATCAAAAGTTGGACTATACACTGAAATTTTCCATGGTGTGGATTTCAAAGGTCGGAGAATGTACTGAAAATCTACATGTAGACATGAAATACATTCTGAATGAGAACAGTTTCTTAGTGAAGAGTGTGTTAGTTCTGCCTGCGATGAGAAAGAGTAATTAAGTAATACCACGACCACTACCTTTAGGACAGCATTTGCAAAAGACTTCATCCTAAACGAAGAGGTCACTGAGGATCTGAACTTATTCTGCGGAGCATAATTTGGGTCTATATTGTGTAGCTTATTTTCCATAAGTCCTACTTGAGCTAATGTTTGTACTCTATTGTAACCCAGAAAATCATTTGAAAGCAGATGTCTAATAAAGAACTAGAAATGGCAATAAAAGACATGAAGAAATGCCAAAAAGAAAAACAAAAAACAGACAAGAATCCAATATATATACATATATATACATATATATATATATATATATATATATATATATATATATATATATATCAAATAAAGCATCTGGGTGGGTAGAGGAGGGAGGGGTGAGAATATTCGAAGGGTAACATTGATAAAAATGTATTCTATTCACAAACTGTTTTATAAAAATAATGCATCCTTTGTGCAACTACTTTATGATCATAAATATGTAGAAATACATAAAAAATAAAGCAATATGAAATAAGGAACTCCTTTGTGAGTCTTGATGACTTTACCACAATCCTAGGGTAAGAGAGTTGGTAGGATTTGTGTCTCACCCTTACAGGATTTGAAACTAGGGTGCTCTTCTCTGCTTGCATTAATTGCGTTGGTGCATAAAAAAGTACTGAACAACATGTTAGATGACCGCAAGCCATTGGGAAATGCAATAGTTAATGTAGATACATATATATTTACATTTATTTATATATCGTTATATGTAAATAAATATATAAAGGTTATATATATATATATATATATATATATATATATATATATATATATATATATATATATATATATATAAAACCTTTATTCCAACAAGAACACAGGGAATTTTCATGGAAGGGTCAATCAGAAAATAGGATTAAGCAAGAAGGAAGAAGGAAGTAGTTCAAGGCTGACACTGACCTTATCTTGACTTCAAAAGATGCTGCCTTTTCCAGGTGTAACAAAGGTGTCCCAAAGACACCAGGTGTCTTTAGTGTATCTGGAACACTTTAGGCATCCATCAAAAAGAAAGGAAAATGATTTATTCAGTGCGAATAGCATAGCTAGATTTGCACTGGGTGAAAGATGAATTATTTTTGTGTTCAGAACCAAAGCATCTGAAAAACAAGCATAGGACTAACCTCAGAACAAAGTCATTATCTCATGAACATTTTGAAAAAATGTCCATGTTTCTGTTTCTGAGAAGCTTATGAACATCAAATACTTTTTTTTTGTTTGTTTGTTTTTTGGGTCCGGTCGTGGGGCCTGAACACTGGGCTTGGACACTGTTCCTCAGCTCTTCAGCTCAAGGCTAGCACTCTAACACTTGAGCCACAGCACCACTTCCAGGTTTTTTCCTTTTGCTTATGTGGTGCTGAGGAATGGAATCCAGGGCCTCATGCATGCAAAGCAAGTGCTGTACCACTGAGCCACCTTCCCATCCCCTCAAATACATTTTATCTCCAGGCTACCAGACCTCCAGTGGGACTGATTGATATTTAAAAATATCTATAAATGATAAATGGAGCGGCTGGGAAACTGGCTTAGTGGTAGAATGCTGGCCTAGCATGCATGACGCCCTGGGTTTGATTTCTCAGTATACAACATTCACAGAAAAAGTCAGAAGTGGTGCTGTGACTGAATTGGTAAAGCCTTGAGCAAAAGAAGCTCAAGGACAGTGCCTAGGCTCTGAGTTCAAGCCCCAGGACTGTCAAAAAAAGATAAATACTTTTGTCAATTCGTGGTACAACTATTTTCTTTAGTTTAGATATCAGGGACTGTGAGAAGGTAAAAAATATTGAGATAAATGGGCCATGGGCCACCAGAAATATGTTTGTGTTCCACCCATCTATTGCATGAAGAAATTTGATGCAAAAATAAAAATAAAAAAACAAAAAACTTTTGATCAGTCAAGATGGAGAAATCAGACCACCGAATTCATACAGAAATCTGTCCAGATCCATTGTGTAGCCATAACATGCAACTTTCTGTCTTTTCTGAGAGTGTTTTCTCCTGGTTTCCTTCTGCTCCACATGAACAACCATACTGGATGAATGAATAGCATGGGAAGAACAAATCAATAGGACCATATTCCTGAATCAGGTTAAGAATTGCCATTTGTGCCTTTTTCCTGTGCTTTTCTTTCTTCAGCAAGAAATGTAGTCTGAGAGAAGCATGGTAGGCCTGCAATTTATGTTATACATGATTTGTTGATGATTGGATGTCAACCCATGATTGGATTGAAGTGGGAGGCTGCTATCTTGGATTGCAGAGCAATGTTCTTTGGGTTCCACCAAGGTCATAGAGACAAGCTACACCCTCCTTTCCCCACCCCCCTGCCCTTGCAAGGTAGAAAGGAGACCCATGGATGTAGATAACCAATCTCCTGACCTAACTAGGACAGAAGGAGGAGTAAGAGCCATGCCTGTCCTTGCAACCCCTGCCTCCCATTGTTCTCCTTAAACCACCGTGAAGGTCACTGGGCTCCACTTTATTTTCCTCTAAGCTAATCCAATTAGTCTGAGAATCCCAGTCACTGCCCATCCACCCCCTTTCCGCCAGTGAGGGACAGTCAGAGAACAATTTCAGGAGGACAAATGGTCATTATGAATCAGGCCTGTGGATCAATGGTATAAAAGGAGGGAATCTATTCATATTCTCTCCACCACACCTGTCCTGCTCTGAGCTTCTGTAGGACAAGGACAACCAGCATCAACATGATGAAGGCTCTGCACTTACCCTGCTGTTTGGTGAGGCCTGTGCAGGCCAAAGATCTCAGGTCCAGCCATCAGAGGGATCCCTGAATGGGCATGTTCATCTTGCATGGCCCGTGTGTGTGTGTGTGTGTGTGTGTGTGTGTGTGTGTGTAAAATGTGCCAGTTTTGTGTGTGTATGTGCATTTGTGTGTAAGAGAGAGAGATTCTGTTTGATAACATGTGGATTCAATGTGTCTTCATAATCAGGAAAATGCCTTTGCACCTTTCAACTCCCTGTCGTGTGACAAAGGTGTCCTCTTCAATCCAAAAGCTAAGGCAACAGTATCGTTATTAGACTGGATCACATGTCGTGCCTACATGGAATCCCTAACTCACTCTCCACATGCAATGGTTCCCAAGCATGTCTCTCTCGGTCCTGGTGTCACAGTGTGGGAGACTCCACACAAATTGGCAAGGCCTGGCCTCATTTTCTTCTCTTGCCCAGTCAGGAATGGCTTCTTTGGTGCTGGATAAAGGGAACTGAGCGGAATCAGGAGAGTGCTGGCCTTTTGCCTTTGGGACATGGGTCATTTACGTGACTGGCAAGTGGCACACCCTAGCCATCTTTGTGGACAAGCCAGAGAAGATCCAGGAGGGCAGACCCTTGAGAGGCCTGCTCTGACATATTAAGGCTCCTGAAGGTGGTAAATACATGACCGTGGACTTTTATAACAAGTAAGCAAAACCTTCTCTCTCATTCCCTGCCTCCATGCCTCTCCAGAATTGATTGACAGAGCCTGTGGCTTCTCACATATCTGGGACATTTGATCCTGCATGCAGACAGGGACATATTTAGATAATGACATCATTGCTGGTTTCAATCCATGAATGGATAGTATGAGCTCTGTGGAGACCACACTGTCTGGAAGAGCATTCTAGAAGAATCCTCTTCCCTTGACACTAGCACAAAACTATGCAACTAACAGCCAAAGCCCTGGTGGCTCATGCCTGTAATCCCAGATGCTCAGGAGGTGGGATCTCAGAGAGTGAGGTCTGAAACCAGCCCAGGCAAGCATATCCATTAGGAACATAACTATCAAAAACCAGAATGTAGAGCTGTGGTTCGAGTGCTACACCACCAGCCTTGAGCAAAACACAAGACCTGAGGATGAGTTCTCTGGTTCTGAGTTCAAACCACAAGACTTGCACAAAAATGACAAAGAATGGTGATGAAAAGAATCAGAACAAGTACCATAAGTTATTCAAAGCATTTCCCCCGGTTGATGTCCTCCTTGGCTACTCGAAAGGTCTGGAAGAAGTAGCTGGGATTTGTGGATAGGAAATAAAGACTTGGTTGTTGTTCTGTTGTTGTTTTCTTGTTATCTTACAGGCAAACAGGGGAGTGACAAAAATACACTGTTGTGGGTGAGCTGAGGGAGGATGGGGTCTATGTAGGAGAGTGTGAGTACAACGCGGTATAGACAGAAAACTGGACTCAAAGCAGGGGTGTGCACATGGTTGGGAGATTCATGGAGGTCACTTCAGGTGTTACATCAATAGCTTTGAATTCTAGAAACATCCAAGAGTCGGACATTATCAGAATTAAGAAAATACAATCGACATCCAAGTTGCTCAGTTCTTCCTAGAAAATTTTATTATTTTATTATTTATTTTATTATTATATTTATTTTTAAATATTTTAACCATTCTATTTTATTATTTATTATTTTATTATTCATTTTCAAAAATGGCCTCTGAGTGGTTACACATGGGAGTCACCATTTATGAGAGCGGCAAATACATCAGATCTTGATAGATGTCTCCACATTTGGGTGTATGTGTGGGCAGGGGGTGTGGATAGCTTTGGCAGTGGGACACAATTTTTTAAAGCATGCTGCATGTGTATTTAAAAAAAAAATCTGAAAACTATATAAACAGGTGATACAGATGTGATCAGCCCCAGCTCCTGACTCTTAAGTTATCAGCACATATATTTATTCATTGTAATAGGTTTTTCTTTTGATTGTGTGTTGGTGCAAATCAATTCCCTTTCAACAGAGTGAGAGGGGGAGGAGATGGATGAATTAGCATTGTAAGGAAATGTCCATGAATTAAATTCGGGGGGGGGGGGATATGTTCAACAATTGCTTTAACTAGTTGGTCAGGTATTATTACATCTCATTGGAAAAATGTGATTTGATGTCCATATGTTCAACATTGATCGAGACTCACTGTGTTCATAAAATTGCTTTGTTTTAATTAATTAATTTTAATTAATTTTAATTAAAATATACATCATAATAAAGTCTATTAGAGGTCTGATAGACAAATGATCGAAGGAAAAGTGCTCCAATTTACTGAATCTCTGATATAAAAGTCAGAATGTCAATAGAAGGAGAGCATACCTGCACCTACTGAATTTTTATCAGTTTAACCTGTGACATGTGGGAGCACAGATTCAGGAAGATTCAGCCTTGAATGGTGTTTTGGGGAGCATGGAGAATTCAGAAATTTATCTATGGGGCCCATCACCACCCCAAGAAATCAAGATATTTGAACTTCAAGGAAGTGCATGAGATGGATTGATTAGGTTCAAAGTTATTGATTATTGACCACCAGCTTAATCCAGAAGGAGAGGAGAGAACAGTCTATTCCACACAGGACTAGGGAAAAGTGAAATGAGGTGAGGGAACTCAAGTGGACTCACCCTGGGTTCTTTCTCTTCCATAGTAGACTCTGGTACGAACACCTTCGAGCTTGTGAAGCAAAGCAAAGGCAATAACATCTTCTACAACGTGAATGTGGACAATGAAGGACAGATAACACACATGATCCTGGTGGCAGGTGGGTATAAGTGTGGGGGAGGACACCTATCCACCTGGGCCAGGGGAAGAATGGGGGCTGGACTGGGATAGGGCAGAGTAGCCCATGGTTGATCACCTTAGCCCTGTACTGTTGAGTGGAGGAGTCAGAATGTTTTTCTGTATAGCAGAAACGTCACTTTGGAAACACCTGTATCTGTCACACATTTAGTCCATCCCATTCCCATAGCTCCCTGTGAAATAGCCTGGGCCACCCATGCAGGAATAATTGGGCTGTCAGCTAGGGACCCACATGGCAAATTCTCATTTAATTTGACTGAAGCAGATTTAGTCCTTTCCTGGGGGAAGTGGGCTCATTTCCATGTTGAACTCGCCTAACATGTTCTCAACAGAGTGAACCGTAATGTAAATTTCCCGGCAGGTGTACACCAATGAGCCCCTCAAATATGTTGTCAATCCCCATGATATCTTGATCTCTGACCAAACATTTCAGTTTGATACTGAGGTGTCCATTATACTCAGGGAGAGCATCATATTGAGCATCTGGCTGAATGAATTATAAAGATGTGATTTCTAGTTTTGATTGATTTATTTTTTCAGCTGCTACAGAGCTAACATGGTTAAGTGAAGTTCAAATCATTTGGTCCTCTCCTTTTGTGAGGACAGGGCAAGAACACAGAAAACGTGGATGGTCATGCAGATGGGGATAAAAGGAAACTATAGAGTATGGAGTCCATATAGGAAATCTCAGCTGGACAGGGATTACAGGGGGCTCACGGCATTCACATAGTGACTCAGATGATTGAGATATAAGGATCATGGTTCAAAGCCAACCTGGGGCAGGAGTGACCATGTGACTCTATCTCCAATGAGTCACCAATAAAAGCCAAAACTAGAGCTGTGGCTCAAGTGGCATAAGACTAGCCTTTAACAACAACAACAACAAAGCTCAAACCGCTAGATTAAGCCCTAGGACTAGAACCACGATATAAATATATAATATATAAAATAATTAATAAATAAATAAAAATTAATTAAATTAAAGTAATAATATAAATAAAAATTAATTAAATTAAATAAAAATAAAATAAAAACAACAACCAACAAAGAAAAACAACTCAGTTCCACTATCACTTGATCACTGAGGCAGTGTTGAGAACACAGATGATTAACTGTCCAGGTCCTTGCTCAAAGAGTCACTGTAAAAACCTGAACAGTGGAGGGCTGGCAAAAAGATTAATGTCCATCTACCTTGCCAATGTCACTGCTACAGGAGTGTGGGGAACCAATTTGCTCTTCCTGGTGCTGCTGGGGACAGGGAGGAAATTGGGGGCCAATGAATGGAAACAGCCCAGTGGGAGGCAACATGCCTTTCATGCCTGTCATCCCAGCTAAGCCAAAAGGCTGAGTTCTGAAGTATCCTGGTTCTAATCCAGCCTGGGCAGGAAAAGTTTGTGAGACTCTTATCGCCAATGAACCACTAAAAAATCAGAATTGGCAACATATGTGTGTGTGTGTGTGTGTGTGTGTGTGTGTGTGTGTGTGTGTGTGTGTGTGTGTGTGTGTGTGTGTAAAATTCAAAGTGGTAGAGGGCCAGCCTTGAGCTGAAGAGCTCAGGAACAGCACCCATGCCTAGAGTTCAAACCCCATGACTGACAAAAAAAATTCAGAATATAACCAGACTCCTGCCACTAATCCTAGCTACTCAGTATAGAAGAGTTTGAACTCAGCTCCAAGAGACTGGGATGGCCCATTAATCACCCAAAACCCAGGAGTGGTGCTGTGGTTTACATAGTAGAGTGGTTCTAGCCTTCAACGCAGAGCCTTAGGGAGAATTCCCAGGCCCTGAGTACAAGCTCAGGACTGGAAAAACCCACAATGAAACAAGGACAGAATACTTGAGTGTTTCAGCATTAGGGCAAAAAAAGGTAACCTTCAAAACTGTAAGGATACCTTCATTTCTGTAGATTCCATATGAAATGTGAGGCCAGGTGGCTCTTTTTAAATTTTATTTTTAAATTTTCCTGTAACCACCATGAGATTTCCAGACCCATCAGATCCTACGGAAGTGGAGTATTGGGTGTATGACTTATTTGGTTTAAGCATTTTGGTGAACTCAACCTCCAGCCCAGGGTTGGGCTGGAATAGCAATTATTTCATATTAAAGTATGCCCACTCCTTATGCATATAAACTGAGCTATGTCCTGTTAATTGTGGGTTGGGGGATGTTTAGAGGTAAACAGATGAAGTCTCCCCACTGTGGAGTTGTATGTTCTAGGCATCTGGTGTTCCTAAGGCCTTTTTTTATGTCATTCAAGAGGCTCCAGCCTCTACATTCCTGGACTTACCCATGTCCATCCTTCCTATAGTTACCAGCAGTAGGGGAAAATATTTTTGCTTTTTGTCAGTCATGGGGCTCGAACTCTGGGCCTGTGCACAATCCCTGAGCTCTTCAGCTCAAGGCTAGAGCTCTAGCCACATATATAGCACCATTTCTGGTTTTCTGGTGGTATCACTGGAGATCAAAGCCTCATGGACATTCCTGCCTGGGCTGGCTTTGAACCTTTGAGATCCTCCAGATCTCAGCCTCCTGAGTAGCTAAGATGAGAGGCATGAGCCACTGGTGCCAGGCTGGCATTCTTTATTCTTGACACAGGACAGGGCTCAGTTCTGCTGAAAGGAAACCACCACATGGTTCAGGCAGAAGAGAGTTTATTGGGGGGGGACAATCCAACCACTAGCCTGCACCAGATGTAAGCCATGCTGAGAGGTGGAGCTAATAGAGGAGACAGACTATATCTGGGAAAGAGGAAGAAGAGGTGTGGCCAAAACCAGATGTTGAAGAGATATGAGAAAGGAAGTAACCTCAGAGGAAGTGGAAGTAAGCCTAGAACCTGGAAATCCTTTGCTGATTCAGTCAAGTGATTGATAGCTACTGGTAATTACTGGGCAGGTGAATTCTGGTGAGCCTCCATTCTGTACAAGGACAAGTAGGGGAATAGAGAGGTTCTGTGGGCAGAACTAACAGCACCTTTACTTTGCCTTCCTGTATCACAATCTGTGACCAAAGCTACATTCTTGGGAAATGTGGGGTACAACATCAGTCACGGTCTTCAAGATTATTTTCTTTCCTAATGTTGAAACACTCAAGGACTCTGTAGTTGTCTCTGTGTGTTTTCAGGTCCTGAGTTGGTACCCAGGACATGTGCATCCTCCCTCAGGTTTTGTGTTCAAGGCTAGCACTCTACTACTTCTGGGTTTGGGGATGATTCATTGGAGATGAGAATCTCATGGACTTTCCTGCCCCCAGTCTGACTTCAAACCATGATATTTAGATCTTAGCCTTCTGGGTAGCTAGGACCAGGAGTGTGAGTGAGCCTGGAGTTATTCTAAATAATAGTTATTATTATTATTTTTATAATTAATAGTATAGTTCTCTTATAGATTTAGTTTTCCATGATTCAATTGAAGTGGCTTATTCTGAGCCAGGGGACATTGATTTGAGTCTTCACAGTCAGAATTGGATTCTGGGAAACTGTTATTGAATCACTGAGTTAAGTCACAATAGCACAAATTTCCGAAGAAAAGGAAGAAGGCAATGAAAAACATCGAATCCAGATAACGACTTTCCAGGAAAGAGGAAAAGATGTATCAAAGTTTAGGATGGATTGTTGTCTTAGAGTTGATTCCATTTGAATGAGGAAGATGGATGTGCATGCATTTTTGAAGATGCTACTACCTATTGGGAGGGAGCAGCGGGCAATCAAATGCACCTGAGACCCTGTGAATGGCTTCATAGTGCAGATTACACATGGAAAACAAAGCGCCTACAGAAGGAGAACATGGCCAGGGCAAATTTATTTCTAACAGGACCAAATCTGTGCCTGGGGCCTGGTCTTCCTAGGACAAGGAGATGGTTTCCTCAAACTTCTATCCAAGATGCATTTTTGGGTGGTAATGGCTGATGGGTAGTTTCTACTGGAAATTCCATGTGTATCTTCATGCCCAAATGATTTCTGAGGATCTGCCCTATGGCTAAGAGAGTGTGCCAATATGACATCCTCCACTAACTCTGAAAGTCCCCCGAAGTTCATCATCTTCCATGCTTCAGATCAAACATGACTGACTGTGTCCTTCTCCTCGCAATTATGTGGAGGCCGAAGTCATCAGGGAAGATTTCTGTGATAAATGTTTTTTCTCACTCATGCAATTGTTTCTAATATATTTATAAGATGATTTCTATGCTGCTGTGTATGTCCCTCCCACACGGTATAACCCCTGCTTTCACTTGATGTTGGTATAATTTGTGGAAGGGAAGAGCAAAAACAAATCATTTCACTAAGGATACAGGTGGACCCATTGCAACAATGAGATGTAGAAGTCGTTATTTCAAAAAAAGAATTTTACCACTTTGGTGGGGGGGGGGGAGGAAGGATCGGGTGGGGAGAGGTGGAGGGAGTATGGGAATGGATGAGAAGGGGAAACAAAGAGGAGGCAACAATGCTTGATAAGAAATGTACTCGTTAGAAAGAATGACATTTCCCCATTTGTTAGGAAATGGAAAGGCTTGGAAAAAATTATATTAAGTGAAGTAAGCCAGGCCCAAAGAAACATAGGTCCTATGGTTTTCCTTATTTGCAATATCTAGTATAGGTATGAGTCAAGCGAAAAAGGTCAGATAACGTGATGTTAGGAAAGTGAACCCTTAAATATGTATTTTAATGTTTTCGTTTCTTTCATGCATGTGTTTCTAACGCATTTATAAGATTATTTCTTTGTTGCTTTGTATGTCCCTCCCCCACAGTGTAACCCCCGCTTTCACTATATTTGATGTCAGTATAACATGTGGAGGAGATGGGGACAAACAAGTCGTTTAAGGATTCAGGTGGACCTGTTGCAACAATGAGAAGTACAAAATGTCATGTCAAAACCAGCTTTACAATGTTGGTGTGGGGGGGGAGGGGGGTATGATTGGGTGGGGGGGAGGGGGGAGGCTGGGAAGGGATGTGAAGGGTAAACAAAGGAGGAGGCTGCAATGCTTGGTAAGAAATGTATGCATTATCCTGCCCATGTAATTGTAACCCCTCTGTACAGTATATTCTCAAATAAAATAAAATAAAATAAAATAAAAATAAATAAAAAAGAAATGTACTCGTTATCTTGCCCATGTAATTGTAACTTCTCTGTACCGTATTCTCACAAAAAAAAAAAAAAAACAAAAAAAACAAAAACATAGACTAAGCCAGGCACCAGATGGCTGAGGCCTGTCATCCTAGCTACTCTGGAGGCTGATATCTGAGGATCACATGTTCAAAGTCAGGCCAGGCTTATCTCCAGTGAACCACCAGAAAACCAAAATGGTGCCATGGCTCAAGTGGTAGAGCACCAACCTTGAGTTGACAGTTTCCAGGCCCAGAGTTCAAACCCCACGACCACCACCACCAACAACAACAACAAAAATCAAAACAAAAAAAAGAGACTACGATAGTCTCCTTCAAGAGAGACTCTGTTAACCATGGAACTCCACTTATCCAATGAAAAATATAGTAGAATTAAAGTAGCAAATGGGTTGGGCCAGGTTTGTGTCTACTCACTTCAGGGAAGCTCAGTACTCATCTGTGAAAAAGTGCAAGGAAGGAAAAAACACAACAAGATCAAGGGAGATGTTCAATATGACAAAGTTTATGCACTCACACTTGAGTACAGTGCAACTGTAGACAAAGAACATACTGAGTCAGGATCTTAGATAGTGATTTCATTTCATGTTTTTTTTGGGGGGGTATTCTATAGGAAACAGCCCTGGGCCTCACCTGGAAATGGAATAATTTGGATGCTGGAAAATAGGATGTTGTTCTCCTTGGCGAGCTCCTCCACCTTCTTTAACTACCCTGGTCTCAGGGCCTCTAATCTCCCTGCATGGCATAGAGAGGAAATGAGAAATGGTGTGCACTGGAACGTGGCCTAGATTTCCATGTGTCCCCGAGCCACATGGGGCTGTCTCCCCACCCACTGCATGTCCCCAGCTGGCCCTCTGAGGATCAAGCTGGGTTCCCTATGGAGTGAAGGTGTGGTGACATTGATGGAAGTGAACATTTTGGGGTACACACACTTTTAGGGTCTTTAGGATCACTCATCTGTGGCACCCCAATAAAGTTACTTGTGGGAACTTTGCTCAAGTTCCCCACCAGGTGCCCCCAGGGGGCTCAGAGCGAGGGGGCTCCCGTGCTGCGCCCCCTTGTCCCTGGACCACAGCCACCTCCAGAGTTGCCAACACTGCGGGCATTCATGTGGCCGATTGCTACCAGAGCCCTTGCGGGCTGTCCTAGTCCTCCCCAGAGATTCCCTAGTACTAGATAGGAAATGTACTCATTACCTCACCCATGTAACTTTAACCCCTCTGTACAGTATCTTTACAACAAAAAAAATTAAAAAGAAAAGAGAAAAAGAAATCACAGATACTTTCAGGCCAGGGCATTTACCAATATTTATTAATTAAGCCCATGTCTTTTCCAGTCCTTGTTAGCCTTCTTCTATCTCAATAGAACTTTATAATGCAAAGACATTACCCATATGCCAAGAAAGATTAAAGCATTAAAGAATTAAAGTCACTTATACACAAGATTTGGCCAGTATAGACTTTGAAACAAGAGAACCCAATATCATTTGCTCAACCAGTAAAAATGATTTATTTTTTTTACAAAAAACAGTATTAATAGGAAACTAGCTAAATAAAAGTGTGCATATGCATCATTAAAAATCTACTTTCAAAAGACAAACAAAAAATCATACTACAAATTTAGTAAAAGGAGGAATTTGAAACTGTACAAAATTAATATTGCAACTTTATTTCAAAGTATGTCTGAAATAGATTCATGGCTCAAATGGAAAGGCCTTCTGTTCAAACCTCAGTGCCATAAAACGAAAATAAAACATAAAACAAAAACCAAACACAATGACTTTCTATGAAGATTTCTTTTTAACAAAGAAGAAGTGTATTATCCCATTAGCAGTTATTGATTTCTGGATGATACGACTGTGATTTTTATTTATATAATGTTTTTCAGTATTTCCCTAGCTGTCTAAAACAAGGATAAATGCATTTCATTCTACACTGTTTTAAGAAAATCTCATACACAACAGTTGCTTAATTTTTTAAAAAGTACCCTTCAGGAATTACATGTTACCCAAAAAATAAATAAGTAAGTAAAAATAAAAAAATAAACAAAGAATTTGTTGCTACAAAACTGGATTGAAAGAAGCACTATACTGAGAAGACTCCAAGACAATTTTTGATGTGTGATGGAAAAGGGGAAGAGGATGAGATTACTATCTCAGTAGCAGAGCACAAATACTTGGAACTATAAGCTATGAGGATACATCTACCAGTGTTCCCTTCTCATAATGAAGTGTGAAAAATTAGCCTTATGGAAATTTGTTTGAAAGCTGGTGAACAGGAAATGGACTTAGCACATAAAAACAAGAGGTAAGTAAGAAAAGAGGTTAGTGAAAGAAAACCAACTCCTAATGTTCCAACTCCTAATGCACTCTCAGAATAACTGGAGTTCTGCAACCATCTTGAAATTAACTGAATTGTGATTATTTGCACAGAAAGCTTGAAGACATTAACAAAATGCCAGAATCATGTAAGTAGGGTATTTGTGTACCATATTTATTCAGAACCTTTTGAAATTTGAAATTTTGATTCTGGATTTGTGTTTTGGGAGAGGAAAGAATTGAATAAATGCTTCGAATGTGTTTTTCTTTTGTTATTTCAAAGGATAACATTACAAATGGTTTCACTTTTGTGTAAAGAATCTGCGCAGTACACCTTCTAGGAATAAAGCTAAAAAGTTGACTTTTTTGGCGGGGGGAACAAATTATCAAAAGTTTTTTGTAGTGCTGTGGATATTTGACTTTTTTTAATTGCTTAGATATAAAATGTCTTAGAACTTTAGAAAAAAACGATGCATACAATTCTTAGGCTTCGGTGAGTGACAGGAAACATTTTAGAAGAAAACTGTTTCCACTCATTTTGGAACTTTGTCAAACAAGTCTCCTGAGTACAAAGGAAGTACAAGGGAATAGTCCAGGAAGGAAAATGTCCTTGCAAGCAGTATCATGCCCAAACAGCAGCATCATGAAAGAATTCTGCAATTATCTTAGAAGAAAACCCTGAACTGGATGAGATCACCCTTACATGTGCCTAGGCCAAGAACTGAACAAGGTTGAATGAAAATCTTCAGAAAAGGAAGCGAATCTCATTTGGGAACCTAATGGTAAGAGGGCCTGCCCACTTCCCCTGGTAAGGACACATTGCTATGGAAACCTCTTAACCCTTCAGATTCAGTAACTGACATCAGAAGATTATCCCCTTGTCTGGGGTAAAACTAACAGAGAAGCTGGGAAGGTTAAGGGAGGAGTTGATGGAGGGTTAAAAGGAGAAATTGTTTGGCTTGTATCAAAGTGTTAAAGAAGGAAGGCTAGTAACAGAAATTCAAAACACCATGTCCTGGGAGCTAGTCAAACTTTTTAGCTAAAGTTTAAACCATCAGAGATCCCAGCCTCCCTCCCTGTTGTGAAAGAAACTACCCTTTGTAAGCTCTTGTCTCAGAGAAAAGAACTAGTTTCATCCCATTACTAGCAACAGAATGCTTTTATTTTGTGAATCTAAAGTCCTGACTTTAGCTTTACATATTAAGTCAGCCCTCTCCAAACTGTGCAGCACCATGGAAGTGCTTAATATATTATATACATTATATATTATATAGAGATATAGATATAGTGTCTTCATGGGTCTGGGGTGTGATTTGGCTAAAATAAGTGCTAAAACTCCCGTGTAGCCAAGTTTGGGAATTACTGAACTTCAGCAGTGAGGCGAGGTGGCACGGGATATGTTTAAAAGAAAATGCAATATTACCTCTCTGGACCTTTTTAAAACTAAGAATGAGCTAGTTTGCAACAAGCAAAACTAAGACAATAGGCTGCTGGGTACACAAAAACAGACAGCACGTCCTGACAACACCTTCTTTGAGCTTTATCTCTTTGTTGCTTTGTATGTCCCTCCCCCACAGTATAACCCCTGCTTTCACTATATTTGATGTCAGTATAACTTGTGGAGGAGATGGGGAAAAACCAGTTGTTTAAGGATTCAGGTGGACCTGTTGCAACAATGAGAAGTACAAGTTGTCATCTCCAAAACGAGCTTTACAAGTCGGTGGGGGTGGGAGGGAAGGGGGGGAAGGAGAAGGATTGGGATTGGTGGGGGAGGGGGGAGGCTGGGAAGGGATGTGAAGGGTAAACAAAGGAGGAGGCTGCAATGCTTGGTAAGAAATGTACGCATTATCCTGCCCATGTAATTGTAACCACTCAGTACAGTATGTCCACAATTAAAATTAAATTAAATTAAAAAAAAAAAGAAAGATCGTACCAATGGGAGCCTTTTCTCCTCCAGGGAACAAACATCTTTCTCACCCAAAACGCCAAAACTTCAACATCGATTGTAGGAGAAAAGGAGCCACGAATGCCAGGACTCCCAACTAGGAAGAAAGGAGCCAGCAGCTCCAGAAGGAAACCAATCCTCGCAATCGCCCATCATCCATTTATATGGGGCCGGGGTAGGGGTCGGGGTGGGGGTGGCAACTGGGGTCCCCAGGGCTTTTGTCCGGAAAGCCCACACCTGCTCCTTCTCCGGTCCCAACCCCACACATTGTCTGTGGTGCCCCAACAAAGTTACTTGGGGGAACTTTGCTCAGGTTACCCACCCGGTGCCCCGACAGTCTCAGGGGGAGAGGGGTGAGGCCGCTGCTGCTAGCGAGACGCCCTGGCTCCCAGGCCGTGCCCCTGGGTCCCTGGACCACTGCCACCTCCCAGGTCGCCAACACCTTGGGCGTTTGTGGGGCCAATCCAGACCTGATCCCTGGCGGGCTGCCCTCCTCCTCCTCAGAGGTTCCCCAGGCTTGGGGCCGGCCAGGCTCCCCGCCTTGGCCCCCTGGCGAGCCCCAACTGGATCCCTTTCTGCAATTCAGCCCGCATGGCCAGTGCCGCCCAAGCAGGGTGGTCACGGGAGCCCCTGCCTCCCTGACCCCAAGGCCGACCACCTACCCACCCTATGGGTGCCATGCCCGGTCCCCCAGCGCGCGGCCACTCCGGCCAGCAGCCGGGCACGCGTGCCCTAGCCCAATATGTCTGGCACAGCACAAGCACAGAAGAGCCCTCCCTGCTAGCCCCCGACACCGGCACTCACCGCTTGCGCTCCTTGTCGCTTAGGCGCCGCCTTTGACTAGCCGCCTCAGCCCGGTGCCCTCTCCTCAGACCGAGGCCGGCCGCACTCAAGAAACCTGCGCCTGGTGGGCTTGGAGAGCACCCACACACAGGGCGTGCTTGCGTCCCCGGACCTAACGCCTGCACCTGAGCCGCGGGAGAGGCTGGGCTGCGTGCACAGAGGCAGCCCTGGAGATAGAGCATGTGCAGTGTGTGCCCCTTGCCTGTAGGCCAATCCCCCTACCCTCCTTGAGCAGTGGGCGAGATCCTGCTGGAGGCAGGGAGCTGGATGGAGCTGGGCCAGCGCCAGCCTTCACTGAGAGACACTTTTGTCCAGGTACCACACCTGGAGTTTTCTTCCCTGGTTCCTATGTCAATGAATGTGTTATACTTTTATGGAGTACATTGAAAGGGATACAGAGTATTCTCTGCGAATAGGGGGCCCATTACATTTGGATTTTGGACTTCTTTGGGCACATTTTATCTGCCCTGTGTTCTAATAGGTTAATAGATTACGTATGCATAAACATCATGCAGTACCTAAAACCGTAAACCCTAATAAGGCAAGGAATAATAGATAATATACTTATTTCTAACTCCGCCCATTTTAGATTTCCGTCCAGTACTGTGAGGAAGGAGAAAATACATGCTTACTGGGGAGATCGTGAATACTTTACAAAGGCTGAAGTGGCACAGCATCAAAGAAAATGTCAGCCTCTGAAAGGAGCAAGTCTAACCTGATTATTAATTACAGCAAAGGGTTAAAACGGTGGCTGCAAAGACAGTTAAAGCTCATCTGGAAGTAAACTTTAACACTTATCCCAAGATTTGAGCAATAGTTCATGAATAACTTAAGAGCATTTAAAATGGTGGTCAGAGAAATCGAAAGTGCCTTAATTACAGAAAATAAAAAGACTAGACTTGAATGCGATAGTACATATTTTAGATGAGAAGCAATAGAATCTGAAATTCAAGTGTGGTTATCAGGAATGGATAACAGTACAAAGTTTCTGGAGATAATAAAGCACAAGATGACTTCTAGCTCTTTCTGGGAACTTATTGTGAGAGACACCTACCTCATTAGTTTGATTATTATCCTTGTAAATATTTATCAGTACATTAATGAAACTTACAAAATATATACCACTACCAATTTGAAAGAAATGTATAGGGAAAGATGCCTGGACTGTATTAAACGAACTCCTTTTGTAGAATGCAAATGCTCCATAATAAACTTTCTGTTAGTGTTATCATCAATGTTTCTGACCCTTAATGTGCCCATCTATAACATGGGATCATAATATTTACCTGTACAATGGTTCACTTTACGGTCAACTTTGGCTAGAAATGGCACCCAGATAACGAAATATTATTAATTCTACAGGTTTCAATGAAGACGTATTTAAATAGGTAGCATTGTGAGAATATAGCACATTACCTTCCATAGTGTCAGTGGAAGGAAGGCCTAATATAAGCAAGGTAAGAAGGAACTCTGTCAGTTATAGATTACAGATCTTCCTTAGTTTTCAGGGCCCAGATGTTGGATTTGTTAAGGCTTCACAATCATAATGGATAGTGATGATGTATATTTTTAACATACACATGTATAACATATATCTGTTAAAATTATATTGGATATAATTGTATCACATAACTATATCATATATGCATGTACATATGTGTATGTATATGTGTTTGCATATTGAAAAATATAGCAGATTCAAATTAGAGTCGTTCTTACTGAGGTAACACATCACCAAAGTAAAACCTGAATTATTTACTGAACTTCCAAAAAATATGGATAGAAATAATAGCTAAAGCTGTTTTTTTTGGTCAGCTGGGGGCTTGAACTCTGGGCCTGGGCACTGTGCCTGAGCTCTTCAGCTCAAGGCAAACGTTCCCCACTTGAGCCACAGCACCACTTCTGGTTTTCTGGTAGTTTATTGGAGATAAGAGTCTCATGGGCTTTCTTGCCTTGGCTCACTCTGAACCAAGATCCTCAGATCACAGCCTCCTGAGTAGCTAGGATTACAGGCATGAGCCACTGGTACCTGTCTAATAGCCAAATCTTAAGCCAACAAGATTTGATTATAAAGAGGTAACGTGAAAGAAGTAATTTTTATTTGTTGAATTTGTTCCTTATCCCTCCTTTTCTCTGTCTCTCTCTCTTTGCCTGTTTAGTTCATTGGATGAGCTGGATGCTGCTTAGTTCATGAACCACTAAAAAAAGCCAATCAGATTTCTGAAATCCAAATGAAAGTTTGTTTTTTGACATATATATATATATATATATACATATATATGTATATATATGTATATATATATATATATATATATATATACCCAATATATGTAGTATATTATAATTACGTTGTGTTGTTTCTGTTTCTCTACAGATTTCTGGCTAATATACCTTGGAAGGTTATGAAAATAATATAAATTAATTATCATCTAAAAGCAATTATGATTTTTAACTTGGTAGGTTATAAAAAAATTAAAGTGAGTAAAGAATCTCATATATAATGTGGTCTGGATAAATAGCAGCTATTATTATCCATGAATGAATACCAAAAACAAAAGCTAAAGGAGTAGAAAAGGTGAATAATAGCACTTTAAAATAATTTTCTACGTTTTGTGGGTAATCATAAATATATGTAAAAAGGAGGTTTAAGAGAAGAAAAAATTTGTTTATAGCTCTGATGCACAAAATAGTTGTATATATCATATTTTAATTCCTTGCAAATAAATGTGCTAATGATCCATTAATTACAGAGAGCTGTACTTTTAAAATATAATAGAAAGCAGAGGTTTAAAATCACATCTGAAAATTATATTCCAATTTGCATAACAGTTCATTTCACTCTACTTGCTAATAGAAAGGAGAAATCTAGGGAAAACTTCCTTCTGAACTGATCTCCAATGTCACCAGGTAGTTACATGATATAGCACTTAACTAATATCAATGTTTTCATTCAGTGTCTTCTGGGGAAGCCAATAGCTATGGTGAGTGTGTAAAATTGGTTAAAACATTCTATTTAACCTACATATATTTCAATATGTTTGTTGTATACTAGGCAACATCCTCAATCCTCAGGGATTTGTCAAAAAGCTAAAAATAAGAATAGGAATATAAGCATAATTTAAGGCAGAATGTGTTATCAGGATGATAAACGACTTGGCCAGTCGTGCCACCCTCTGGTAGCTCACACTTGACCTACTTCTCCTAATCATGATTCTACTGTAATTCCCAACTTTGCATAGTTTGGTTTAGTGAAAGCCCAACCAAATGCTTGTACACACCAAAATCCTTTAAAAATATTTCTAATTGGTGAAGTATTTAATAACCTAACATTCTCAGTCCACTGGCTCTTTGGTTCTGAGTTTATATAAGATACTGAAGGACAGAGGGAGCAAGACAGAATTCATACAGATCTAAAACCTGTGCTCTTTTTTTTTTGATTTCTTTGTTGTACTGACTTTTTTGTTTAGAGGGGATTTTACTTAAACTATAAGAATTGAAGGATTGACTCCCAGGTCAAGCACAACACTAGGTGCATGCTCACAAGCTTGTCAGCAGGCAGGTCATTCCCAATTTGGCCTAAATGAAAATCCCCTCACCCCAGGCAGGGCATCTGATCATTTGCATTTTCAGTACTCACCAATGACAAAGCTATGATGGAATTGAGTTGTGTGTGTGTGTGCGTGTGTGTGTTTGTGCATGCGTGCATGCGTGTTGCCAGTACTGCACTGGGTAACTTCCCTGAGCGTTTTTCTTTTTGCCTAAGGTGAGCATTCTACCCACTTGAGCTTCACAGCTCCATTTTTGGCTTTTTGGTGATTCACTGGAGAACAGAGACTCATGCACTTTCTTGCCCTGGGCTGGCTTTGAACCAAAATCTTCATATCTCAGCCTCCTGTTAAGCTGGGATGACAGGCATGAGCCTCCGGTTTCCACCTGAATGTTCTTATTTCCTCCAACCTCTGGGGTATCCTTTACCTTTTGTGCATTTCAGCACACATTTTCTGTGTTTTTTAGCCTCCCTCAAATGAAAGGATGAAATGAAGTGAACTTTTCCTTTACCATGTTATCCCTGGTTACTTATGAGAAAAACCCACATCAAAAAGCTAAATCCCATCTTTGCAAATGGTTCAACCAAGGCTCAATATTCTACCACCCCCCTGTGTATGACAGACACTCCAGTATAAAACTCAGGAGCTTGGTGTTTAGTCAAAGCTCCAGTTATTTTCATGTTGGAGAACTTTACATTTGAGAGGCTCAATTCCCACCAATCTGTGAGGAAATTTAGATTTATTTTCATGCCTTGAGAACGTGGTGGGAGAGTTCAACACAGAAATGAGCTCACTCCACATCATGGAAAGAAGTGTGTATAAATCAAATTTAATAAGAATTTCCAATGTGGGTTCCTATCTGTCAGCCGCAATATCACTGTGTGAGTGGCACAGGCCACTGCCTAGCGAGCTGTAGCAATGGGTGTTTGCCATGGAGCCAGGTATCTTGAAAAAGACCCACGGAGGTGTTTCTGGTCTACAGAAAACTGATTCTGCACCCATTGTGCACCCTGAGGCCTCCTGCATGCACAGAGTTCTGTAAAGTGAGGCACTGTCCGTTCTTCTCCATCCCCAGCACAGCCTCTGATTCACCTGCCACCAGGATTATGAATGTGATATTTCCTTCCTTGTCCACATTCCTGTTGTAGAAGACGATGACATTTGCAGCAGAACTTGGCAATAGTTTTCACCAAAGTCTGCCATGGAAGAAGTAATCATGGTCCGTGCACTAGAGTTCCACCATCTCATTTCATAGTCCCCTGCCCAGTGTGGAGTGAACCATTCTCCACTCCTTCTGGATGAATCCTGGGTTAAGGAACCTGGTTTCTAATCAATCCCATGAACTTTCTTGTAGTTCAATCACTTGGAGTTTGGGTGAAGAATTCCACCCGCTCCATAAAGTGCACAGAAAACCAATTCCTGAATTCTCCCCTATCCCCAAACCATCATAGAAAAGTATTTCCAGGAATCTTCACATTCATTTGTTCTAGGTCTAATTGAGTGCATGTCAATATGTGAACGTTTGCTCTTCTATTGATATTTTGTCTTCTATAGCTAAGGTTTCAGAAAATGAGACCAGTTTCCCTCGAAAGTTGAACTGTTGAGTACAAATGTACTCTTTAAAAAACATACATTTTTATTATTTTTTTTCTTTTTCTTTCCACCCCCCAACAATATAACCCCTGTTTTCACTGTATTTGATTCTGGTGTCCTGTATCTTGTATATACATTTTTGTAATTTGGGAAGGGGAAGGGATATAACTAAATGCTTAAATAAGGATACATGTTGACTCATTATGACAATGAGATATACAAGACACTATACTGAAAACGAACTTTATTATCTTTAAAAAATGTATTTATCTCATTTTAAATGTATTTTTATCTTTTTAGAAAACATATGATCTTTAAAAATATTTTACTATCTTTGAAAATATATTTTCATTATCTTTTTATATATTTTAAATTATCTTTTATCTTTATATTTTATTATCTTTAAATGTATCTTCAATTATTTTTCTACGTTACAATATTTTAATTTATTTTTACTATAGAGTTGAGGGGTAACCATTTCATACATCAGATAATCAGAACTATATTTCTTATCTTTTAATTTTTAAATATATTGTGTTATTTATAAGTGGTTTGATAGAGGAGTGGCCATTCAATAAAGCAATTTGTGAATATAATACAACTGGATCCACATGAAAAATACATGCTCTTTTTTTTGGACTGCCCTGGGTCTTGAATTCAGGGCCTGGGCACTGTCCCTGAACTTCTTCAGCTCAAGACTAGCACACTATCACTTGAGCCACGGTGCCACTTCTGTTTTTTTCTGTGTCTGTAGTATACTGAGGAATCAAACCTTGGGCTTCATGTATGCAAGGAAAGCACCCTACCACTGACCCACATTCCCTCCCTGAAAACATATGCTTTTAATTTTTTTCCAATTATTCCAAAGCACAACAATACCTGACTTCCTAGATTCAGCATGTTGCACAGATTTTATTTTCCAATTCAATCCATATAAATTGCTTTTGGATGTCTATAAAATACTTGTATTCATAAACCGCTTTTGTAGAATAGCAACTGTTTGGTACAACCACTGAATGTTCATAAAATATTATTTTTTAAAAAATTCAGGTATTCCCCAGAGGAATTGGGATTACAGATCGGCCAGACTCTCATCTGTCTGTCCTGTTCAGACAATGTTAGAGTAAATTATTAAAACAAGTATTAGACTGTGATTATAAATTAATTAAGTAATTAGTTAATTAATTAACCCAAGATCGAGTTTGAGTGCTGGGAACTGCTTCTAACCACTAAAGCCATTCCCACCCCACACCCCAATGAAGTGACATTGATCAGGAAAGATCTTTTGTATTGGTCAACTGCGTGGATAAATCCCAACTCTTGTGTGCCACCAACCACTGACAGATCATTTTTTAATGCAATAATAAAAATAAAATACACTGAAGACTTTTTTAATGTGTAATTTCTGAATTTCCTAGGAAGAAGCAAGCACCTACAGAGTGGACATGAATAACCTACATCACTACTGTCCTGACTTGTGGATGATTCTAGATTTCAAAGCCATGTTTTGAAAGATCTGAAGAATCTCCCCCACTGAGTGCATGGCCCGTGTTTTGACTGATGTCCTCTTTGCACACCACAGTGTACTTACAGTTAGCTACGAAGACTCCATTCTCATTCTTCATGTGCATAACAGTGTATTTTTGCCACTCTTTCACTCTCTCTTTTGCCTGAAAATCAATAACACAAAGCAACCAGGAAGTCCTTGTTCCAATCAATACATTCCAGTAACTTTCTCCAATCTTGCTGAGTGGCAGAGGACTTCAACACAGGAGATGCTTTTCTAAAAACTCATGTTCCCATTCTTGTCATTATTATTCTGTTAATACTATAATAATAATAATTATTATTATTATTATTATGTGCATGTCTTGGAGCTTGAACTCAGGGCCTCAGCACTGTCCCTGAGTTTCATTTTGCTCAAGGATGGTGCTCTACCACTTTAGCCACAGCCCCACTTCTGGTCTTTTCTGTCTATGTAGTACTGAGGAATTGAACCCAGGGAATCATGCATGCTAGACGAGCACTCTACCACTGAGCCTCCTTCCCAGTCTATTATTACTATTTTTGTACAGGTCCTGGGACTTGAACTCAAAACCAGAGTGCTGTTTCTTAGGCTTTGATTTGTGCTTAAGACTCATGCTCTACCAATTTGAGCCAAAGCTGCACTTTATGTTTTGTTTTGTTTTAGGGGTTACAGGTAAGAGTCTCATAGACTGTTCCTTCCCCCGGCTGGCTTTGAACCACACGATCCTCCAGATCTCAGCTTCTTGAGTAGCTGGAATGACAGACATGAGCTACCAGGACCTGGTTGTGGGTTGAATATTTTTTATTTTATTTTATTTTATTTTATATGAGAACATACTGTACAGAGGGGTTACAATTACATGGGCAGGATAATGCATACATTTCTTACCAAGCATTGCAGCCTCCTCCTTTGTTTACGCTTCACCTCCCTTCCCAGCCTCCCCCCTCCCCTCCACCCACTCAGACCCCCCTCCCCCCCACACCGATATTGTAAAACTGGTTTTGACATGACATTTTGTACTTCTCATTGTTGCAACAGGTCCACCTGAATCCTTAAACGACTTGTTTGTCCCCATCTCCTCCACATGTTATACTGACATCAAATATAGTGAAAGCGGGGGTTACACTGTGGGGGAGGGACATACAAAGCAACAAAGAAATAATCTTATAAATGCATTAGAAACACATGCATGAAAGAAACGAAAACATTAAAATACATATTTAAGGGTTCATTTTCCTAACATCACATTATCTGACCTTTTTCGCTTGACTCATACCTATACTAGATATTGCAAATAAGGGAAACCATGGGACCTATGTTTCTTTGGGCCTGGCTTACTTCACTTAATATAATTTTTTCCAAGCCTTTCCATTTCCTAACAAATGGGGAAATGTCATTCTTTCTGATGGAGGCATAGAATTCCATTGTGTATATATACCACATTTTCTTGATACATTCATCTACTGAGGGGCATCTGGGTTGGTTCCATATCTTAGCTATGGTAAATAATGCTGCAATAAACATAGTTGTGCTGGTAGCTTTAGTGTGGTCTTGTTTGTAAACATTTGGGTAAATGCCCAAAAGCAAGATTGCTGGGTCATAGGGGAGTTCTATGTGAAGTCTTTTGAGGAACATCCGTACTGCTTTCCAAAGTGGTTGAACAAGTTTACATTCCCACCAACAATGAAGTAAGGTTCCTATCTGTCCACATCCCCTCCAGCATCTGTTGTTGTTAGAGTTCTTGATTTTTGCTGTTCTAACTGGAGTGAGGTGATATCTCAATATTGTTTTGATTTGCATTTCTTTTATGGCTAGGGATGTTGAACTTTTCTTCATGTGTCTATTAGCCATCCTTCTTTCTTCTTCAGAGAAGCTTCTCTTTAAGTCTTTCGCCCACTTATTTATTGGGCAGTTGTTTCTTTGAGGATTTGTTGTTGGGTGGTTTAATTTTTTGAGTTCCAAATATATTTTAGATATGAGACCCTTGTCCGTTGTATGGCTAGTAAAGATCTTCTCCCAAACGGTGGGTTTTCTATTGATCTTGCTAGCTATGTCATTTGCCCTGCAGAAGCTCTGCAACCTTATGCAATCCCATTTGTCAAACCTTTCTTTGATTTGTTGTGTTTCCGGGTCTCTATTGAGAAAATTTCGGCCTGAGCCAAGGAAACCTAGGGTTTCTCCTATTCCATCCTGTAATGTTTTCAGAGTGTCTGCTTTGAGTTCAAGGTCTTTGATCCATTTGGAGTTGATTCTGGTGCAGGGTGAAATATAAGGATCTAGCGTTAGTTTTCTACATGTAGTTAACCAATATTGCCAGCACCATTTACTGAAGAGGCTGTCTTTCTTCCATTCTATTGTTTTAGCTTCCTTATCGAAGATTAGATGGCTATAGGTCTGTAGGTTCATTTCTGGGTTTTCAATTCTATTCCATTGGTCCTGAAGTCTGTTCTTATGCCAATACCAAGCTGTTTTGATTACTATGGCTTTATAGGAGAGTTTGAAATTTGGTATTGATATTCCTCCAGCAGTGTTCTTTCCGTTGAGGAGCGTTTTTGCTATTCGGGTCTTTTATTGTTCCATATGAATTTTTGGATTGCCTCTTCTATTTCCTTGAAGAATGAGGGTGGAATTTTGATAGGTATCGCGTTGAATTTGTAGATAACCTTGGGAAGTATTGCCATTTTCACGATGTTAATCTTCTAAATCCAGGAGAATGGGAGGTTTTGCCATTTTTTAAGTTCTGTGTTGATTTCCTTTTTCAAGATTTTAAAGTTTTCATCGTAGAGGTCCTTCACTTCTTTAGTTAAGTTAATTCCTAGGTATTTTATTTTTTGTGGGGCTATTACAAATGGAGTTGCTTTCCTAATTTCAGCCACACTTTTCTCATTGTTGGCATACAGAAAAGCCATTGATTTTTGGAGGTTAATTTTGTAACCTGCTACTTTGCCAAAGTTTTGAATCAGCTTGAGTAATTTGGGAGTGGAGTCTATGGGATTCTTTAAATACAAGATCATGTCATCTGCAAAGAGGGAGTGTTTTATTTGTTCTTTCCCTATTTGGATCCCCTTTATGTCTGCATCTTGTCTTATTGCTGTAGCTAGGCATTCTAATACTAGATTGAAGAGAAGTGGAGAGAGTGGGCATCCTTGTCTTGTTCCTGAGTTAAGAGGAAATGGCTTTAGTTTTTCACCATTGAGTATAATGCTGGCTGTAGGTTTGTCATATACAGCCTTTATTGTATTGAGGAATGTTCCATGGATTCCTAATTTTTCCAAAACCTTCATTATAAAGGGGTGTAGGATCTTGTCGAATGCTTTTTCTGCGTCTACTGAGATAACAATGTGGTTCTTGTTCTTGCTCCTGTTGATGTGATGAATAATATTAATTGATTTGCATATATTGACCCAGCTTTGCATCCCTGAAATGAATCCTGTTTGATCATGGTGTATGATTTTTTGGATGAATTGTTGAAGTCGGTTGGCCAAAATTTTGTTAAGAAGTTTTGCATCAATGTTCATCAAAGAAATGGGTCTATAGTTCTTTCTCTATGATGAGTCCCTGTCTGGTTTTGGGATGAGGGTTATGATGGCTTCATAGAATGTGTTCGGTAGTGAGCTTTCTCTTTCAATTTCATTGAAGAGTTGGAGGAGAATTGGTGTGCGCTCTGCTTTGTAGGCCTTGTAAAATTCCGCTGTAAAACCATTTGGTCCTGGACTTTTATTAGCTGGGAGGTCTCTTATTGCTGTTTCTATTTCAATGCTTGATATGGGCCTGTTAAGATAGTTTAACTCATCTTGGTTTATTTTTGGCATGTCAATATTTGCTAGGAAGAGGTCTATTTCTGTGAAGTTGTCAAACTTATTAGCATAAAGTTTTGAGAAGTCTTCCCTTACAATGTTCTGAATCTTGGTTGATTCCGTGGTGATGTTTCCATTCTCATCTCTGAGTTTATTAATTTGGGTGTGTTCTCTTCTTTTTCTTATAAGATTTGCTAAGGGTCTGTCAATTTTGTTAAGTTTTTCAAAGAACCAACTCTTTGTTTTGTTGATTCTTTCTATAGTTTTTTTGGATTCTAATTCATTTAATTCTGATTTAATTTTGATTATTTATTTCCGTCTACTGGATTGGGGTTTATCTTGCTGCTCTTTTTCAAGGAGGTTTAGATGTGTCATTAACTTGTTAGTTTCAGATCTCTCCAATTTGTTGATGTAGGAGCTCAGAGCTATAAACTTGCCTCTGAGTACTGCCTTTGCTGTGTCCCAGAGGATCTGGTAATTTGTGTGTTCATTTTTGTTGAATAGCATGAACATTTGAATTTCCTTTCTAACCTCTTCCATGACCCACTCATGATTCAGCAGTGTGTTGTTCAGCCTCCATGTGATACTGGACTTTCTTTAGTGGCTCTTGGTGTTGAGTTCTAATTTTATTCCCTTGTGGTCAGAGAGAATGCAAGGTATAACTTCAATGTTTCTGAATTTAGACAAGTTTGCTTTGTGGCCTAAAATGTGGTCTATTTTAGAAAACGTTCCATGTGCTGATGAGAAGAACGTGTATTCTGATGCTGCTGGGTGAAATGTGCAGTAAATGTCTGTTAAGTCTAGTTGATCTATGCAGCTGTTTAGATCTGCGGTTTCTCTGTTGAGTTTTGCCGAGTTGATCTATCTAGTGGGGAGAGTGGTGTGTTAAAATTCCCAACAATTAATGTCTTTGGATCTATATGGGATTTGAGGGAAAGTAGTGTTTCTTTGATAAATTTGGGTGCTCCCTTGTTTGGCGAATAGATATTTAGAATTGTAATATCCTCCTGAAGGAGAGATCCTTTAATTAGTATGTAGCGACCTTCTTTATCTCTTCTCACGAATTTTAATTTGAAGTCTATTTTATCTGATATTAGGATTGCAACTCCCGCCTGTTTATGGGGGCCGTTTGCTTGGTAGATTTTGTTCCAGCCTTTAACATTGAAAATGTGTTTGTTTTTACGGGCAAGATGTGACTCCTGCAGGCAGCAGATAGAAGGGTCTTGTTTTTTAATCCAAGTAGACAGTCTATGTCGCTTAATTGGAGAGTTCAGTCCGATAACGTTAAGAGATAGGACTGAGAGGTATTTGGGAGTTCCTGCCATGTTATCCACCTTCTTGGGGGCTGCAAAAACTGGGTTCTTCCTATGGTTCTTGGATTCTCAGTTTGGGTGCAGTTTCTTGGCCTTTATTGTGGTCTTGTTGGTTTTCTATGTGTAGGACATCTTTAAGAATCTTTTGTATGGCTGGTTTGGTGGAGATGTATTGTTTCAATTTTTCTTTGCTATGGAAGGTTTTTATTTGGCCTTCAGTTATGAAGGAGAGTTTAGCTGGGTACAGTATTCTTGGTTGATAGTTGTTTGTTATTAGGGCATGGCATACATCATTCCAGGCTCTTCTTGCTTTGATTGTCTCTGCTGAGAAATCTGAGGTGATTCTAATTGATTTCCCTTTATAAGTGGTTAACCGTTTCTCCTTGACAGCTTTAAGGATCTTTTCCTTGGTCTGAGTTGATCCTGTGTGGATTATAATGTGACGGTGGGATGTCCTATTCTGGTCTGGTCTATTTGGGGTTCTAAAGGCATCTGGTTTCTGAATAGGCCTATCTTTTTGCATGTTTGGGAAGTTCTCTGCTAAGATCCTGTTAAACAAATTTCCTAGACCATTAACTTCTGTTTCTAGGTGCTCCTCTACACCCATTATCCTTAAGTTAGGCCTTCTGATGGTGTCTTCCAGGTGTTGAATAGATCTATCATATTTCTTGGACTTGTCTTGGATGGTTGTATGTTCTTTCTCTATAATATTTAGGCTGTCTTCAATCCCTGAGATTCGATCTTCTGCATGGTCTAACCTGCTGTCAATACTCTCTACTTTGTTTTTTATCTCTTTTCCTTCTAATTGGTCAGCTTTGATGGCTTCAAGTTCTTTGTTGAAGCTCTGTTTTAGGTCTTGTATGAATCTCTTTACTTCCTTAATTTGGTGTTCAGTGTTTGTCCTCAAATCACTTAGTTGATTGGATATGGTTTCTTTGGACTCCCATTCCTTCTGTTGGGTTCCATTCAGCTTTCCCTTTGTGGTCTCCCTGACTTCCTTCAGCTCTTTGTTAATGGATTCTCTGGATGCCTTTAGTGATCTTTGTGTGTTCTCTACCTGGTTTCTCAATTCCTGTATTACTCTTTGATTAGCTTCCTCGCGTTCGTGGGATTCCTGCAGTTCTCTTTGAGTGTTCCCAGTCTGCTCACGCCATTCCTCCCTTTCTCTTTGAGTATTCTCAAGTTGTTCACACAAATCCACTATTAGTTTTTGAGTAGCTTCATCACGCTTATGATATTCCTGTATAAACTTCCGGGATGCCTCCTCTCTCTCCCTATCACGCTCATACAGAGTCCTTTGTACATTGTCAAACTTCTCATTTATCATTTTTGCTAGTAGTGTTTGTAGAGCTATTTGGGAACTCTCCTCTGGATTACTCATTATCTGTTCTGTCCCCTGATTATCAGGATTGGGAATTGAGGTACCCGAATTTGCCATCTTTCTTGTGTTTTTCTGGCTTACTCTGCCCAATTGAGATGAAGATAGCACCAGTTTTGTGCTGGAACACTATCTTAAGGCAACCATCAACCAAAGTTTGCATTTGTACAGTCAATAGTCTACAGACACTTCAACAGATACATCTATTCAACATCAAACAACTATATGTTAAAGGACTTCGAACTGCAGAAAATAATTTGGAAAACCAGAAATTATTAAGATTAGGGAGAGATGTGGGTAAAAAATAGGAATAGATTGGTGTGGGGAGGCACAGGGAGAGTTAACTATGTCCTAGTCACAATTCAGGAAATGGGTTGGGTAGGATGCAAGTAGAGAGAAAGAGAAAAAGAAGAGAGGGAAAGGGGAATGAAAAGAGACCAGAAAAAAATAGAAACATAAAGATTAATGTTATTATAGAGATTAAAATACCGTCTATTTAGAGAGGAATGTGAATATGTTGAGAGAAAGGGAGGGACATAGAGGAGATGTGAAAAACTTTAAGGATGGGAAAGGGAGAAGAAAAGATCAGAAGTTCAGTAGAGCTAGACAAAAAACAAAAAGATAATTAAGAAAGAAAGAAAAAGAGGAAGAAGACAAAAAAAGAAAGGAAATCGCTCATTCACATATTCGTAAAATAAAAATTATAAGAGGAGAAAAAAAAGTTACTGGAAAACAATTATTTTTTCAGAAGAGGCAAAAATTAAAGATTAATTATAGTTTTAGAAGAGAAAAAAATTTTTTATACATATATAAGGTAACAAAAAACAAAAAACAAACAAAAAAGAAAAGAAGAAGAAGAAAAAAAAATCTTTTGATTTTTTTTGGGGGGGGAGGGTTTGGAAGAATCCTGTATCGCCCTTTTGTCTGTAACCAGTCTCTTGTTGGAGTCTCTGGTCAGCTTGAGGTCCTGTGGCTTGATTGGTTTCTTAAGTCTGTTTGTTGGAAGAGGCAGAAAATGCTCTGCTTTACCCCTCCCAGGTTAGTTTTCTGGGAGGGTGATCTGCTTTGAGAATCACAAAAGAGGGGGATGCGGTGATGAGGCTAGGTTCTGGGTAGAGTTGAGGCCTTTCAACAAACAGTAACTTTTCCCTGGGGCTATTTTGTGATAAATTTCACAGCGTCCAGCCTGGAGCCATTCTCAGCGTTTCTGTTTTTCAATTGATTGTGGTGGCTGCTAGAGGGAGGGGCAGCCTCTGGATCTGGTTACCCAGTGAGTCAAGCCACTCCAATGGCTGGCCCCTGAGCTGGGTGACTTTTCCCTCATGGAGCTGAGTCTGGCAGGTCACTTCGCCGTTAAGTTCTTGTGACCTGCTAAATGACTCGTTTTATTCCAAGGCCTGAGCTGGAGCTAGCAGCTCCTCCGAGCTTTGTCGGTATCCAAGATGGAGATCACCGGTGCTGGGGGGGGAGGGGTGGCCTTTCCTCCTCTGCTCCCTGAGAAGGAGTGAGGACATCGGGCTTGTACTCACACCGAGTCTTGGATCCTGGGTCGTCTTTGGTCTGCAAACTGCAGCATGAAGATGTCCGCTCCTTGTCGGTTCTTGTTGGTGTTGAGTAGAATCCGCTCGTCCACTGCGTCTGGCTCCTTCGTCCCAGACTCTCTGTTTCTCAGGTATGACCCCACGGCGGTGGTCGCCGCCGTGACCCTGCCGCCAGCGGCAGCTCCTGGCAGGCGCTCAGATGTGTCTCCTTGGCTTCCCCTCTCTTAACTAACTCTCTGTCCTGTGATGGCACACTTGGTGTGATTCTTTGGCTTAGGACTGTTCACTGGAACTCTAAAACTGCTTTCTATGCGAGAGCTTGTTCAGATTCCAGCTTCTCCTCCGCCATCTTCCCGGAACCGCCCGTGGCTTGAATATTTTTATGTTCATGTCGAGACAAGAGGATTCATCCAGAGGGCTTTCCTTGGAAGCTGTTTGTCAATCTAACTAAGTCAAATTCATTTGCCACACACATGAAGCTAGCGAAGGATCAAACTAGATGCTGGCATTAAAAACACCATAGGCACACAGTTTCCCGGTGGATGGAGGGTCTGTGATCATGGTCCACTCCATGATGAGCTATGTATTCAGTGGAGGAATGATCACAGGAGGGCTTGTGTAGAATTTCTGGTTCTGTGATCTCAACATAGCCAGTAATCATCAATCGATGAATGGAAACCATTCATCATATTCTTTTATAAACATTTAGATGGGTGCTTCCAGTCCAGGTCTCCATGGCTGTGAGAAGCCCATGGTTCTGTGTTATCTTGAGGGTCAGAGGTAGGGGAGGGAGTTTTTCTTACATGATATAAAAGGTATTAGGACTTGACCATCTTCATAGCTATGAGATGTCACATGAGGAGTCTCAGGGTCCTTCTTTCTGGATCTTCACCAGTTTGTCTGTGAGAAGGACCAGGGTGTGCCACTCCTCATCCACCTAAAGGACTATTGCACGCCTCAGCAACTTTCTCATCTTTTGCGTGAAAACTATTGCATCTTCAGACTTAGTAGGAAGGAAATGCAGTGCTGATATGACCCATGATGCAGTTAGTTGCCTTTAGCTTTTGCGCTGAAGAGGAAACAATCAGGACCTGACAGGGAGTTCAAAGGTGCAAGGGTATTTTCCTGTTTAACAAGGCATGCAAATCTACATTTTATTAAAAATAAACACACATGCACACACCCGACTCTGTCTCTCTCTCTGTTTTGTCTGTCTGTCTGTCTGTCTGTCTGTCTGTCTGTCTGTCTCTCTGTCTGTCTGTCTGTCTGTCTGTCTGTCTGTCTCTCTCTCTCTCTCTCTCTCGCTCTCTCTCTCTCTCTCACACACACACACACACATACACAAACACACACACACATACACCCACAAGTCATGCAAGAGGAACATGCCAGCAAAACTTGTTCATGGTACCTCAGCCTGCTGCACCTTGGGGCCAACATAGACCATGCAGAATAGCAGGACAATAAACAGAGCCTTCATCCGGCATGTGCCGCTGCTGCTGCTTCTCCCTGTACTGCAGATGCTCGGAGCAAGGACAGCTGTGGTGAGTAGGATCCAAGTGGATCCTTCCTTTTATGTTATGTCTAGGTGGCCTGGTGCGTAATGCAGCCACTGTTGCAAGTCTGAAGTCCTTTTGTCATCTGAGTGTCTTCAGACATCTTGGGTTGTGGGTGATGGGTGGTGTCTGATATCTGGTACATTTGACAAGGGGATTAGTTATGCAGGGGAAATTAGGTGGATCTGAGTGACCTTCCTACTGGCATTGCAAGCACAAAGGTGGAATTCTGGGCCAAAGCCTGCAGTAGCTCTGTCCCTTCCATCTCCAGTCACTGCAGGAGGAGATGGGTGCCAAATCCATATTTCCAGAATTCCACCTCAGTGGGGGCTATGACAAATCACAGATTTCAGGACTTCTGTCAGATGCAGTTCTGTTTAAGAAATTATTATTAAAAAATACACAAAATCACTTCTTACCTGATATATAAACTATATTTACTAGATAAATATATATACATGTATGCATATTTAGAAAATCTAACATATATATACACGTGCACACACACACAAACACACATATATATATATATATAAATATATATATATACATATATATATATATATATATTATTGTTGATTCAAATGCTCATTCTCCCAGGCAATCCATTGTGCATCTGCAGGTCATTTCACAGGAGAAATGACACCAGAATTCCAAATAGAAAACAAAACAAAATACATGAAAGAAAACAATGTGTTGTTGGTAGTTTTGTTTTGGGGAGGGGTTAGAGGTATTCGTGTTTTTGTTTTATTTTGTATGGTTTGTTTTGTTTTCTATTTGGAATCCTGGTGTCATTACCCCTGTGAAATGACAGAGAGTGGATTGCCAGAGAGAATGAGGATGTCAATGAATATATACATATGCATATGAATATATATGCATATACATATATGAATATATAAATACATATTCATATATATAATTGATTTACTAGATATACATATGTGTATACATATATGTATATCTAGTTAATATGAAGTATATTTATATTAGATAGATAGATAGATAGATTGATAGATGGATAGATAAATAGACAGACAAACAGACAGAGAGATCTTTAGGTGTAGCCACAGGCCACCATTTTCTTTAATTTAATTTAATTTTTTTTGTGAACATACTATACAGAGGGGTTACATTACATGGGCAGGATAATGCGTACATTTCTTATCAAGCATTGCAGCCTCCTCCTTTGTTTACCCTTCACATCCCTTCTCAGCCTCCCCCCCACCCACCCAATCCACCCCCGCCCCCAGCACCAACGTTGTAAAGGTCTTTTTGAACATGACAACTTGTACTTCTCATTGCTGCAACAGGTCCAACTGTATCCTTAAACGACTTGTTTTTCCCCATCTCCCCCACAAGTTATACTGACATCAAATATAGTGAAAACAGGGTTTATACTGCGGGAAGGGACATACAAAGGAACAAAGAGATAATCTTATAAATGCGTTAGAAACAAATGCATTAAAGAAAAAACATTATAATACATATCTAAGGGTTCATTTTCTTAACATCACATAATCGGACTTTTTCCGCTTGACTCATACATATACTAGATATTGCAAATAAGGGAAACCATGGGACCTATGTTTCTTTGGGCCTGGCTTACTTCACTTAATATAATTTTTTCCAAAAATTTCCATTTCCTAACAAATGGGGAAATGTAATTAAGTAGGCTAAAGACTTAAAGAGAAACTTCTCTGAAGAAGAAAGAAGGATGGCCTATAGACGCATGAAGAAATGCTCAACATCCCTAGCCATAAAAGAAATGCAAATCAAAACAACATTGAGTTAATACCTCAATCCAGTTAGAATGGCAAAAATCAAGAACTCTAACAACAACAGATGCTGAAGGGGATGTGGACAGAAGGGAACCTTACTTCATTGTTGGTGGGAATGTAAACTTGTTCAACCACTTTGGAAAGCGGTATGGAGGTTCCTCAAAAGACTTCACATATAGCTCCCCAATGACCCAGCAATCCCACTTTTGGGCATTTACCCAAATGTTAACAAACAAGACCACACTAAAGCTGCCAGGACAACTATGTTTATTTCAGGCCACCATTTTTGATTACAGAATAAGAGACCACACAGACACCTACATACCCTTCCTATATAAAGAAATTCTCAGATATGGAAACAAGAGAACTCTCTTCTTTTTTCTTTTATTTTTAAAGATTTATGTTTTTATTTTTGAGTGATTCTGCGTCCTTTTCCTCATTTATTGTGTATCCACGTGGATATCCTTGGGTTGGTAGCGGGAGAGCACAGAACTTAAGGGAAAAAGGGTGACTAAGTGCAGTAGTGGAGCTCAAGAGCACACGTATAGCTGAAGTCTGCAACTCTCTGGTGGAGACAGGAGGGAGGGACAGGGAGAGAGTGAGGGAAGAGAAAACACTGTGCCAAAGGAAATGCATGCTTTTATTTTATTTTAATTTTTATTTATTTTTTATTGTGGAAATACTGTACAGAGGGTTTAAAATTACATGGGTAAGATAATGAGTATATTTCTTCTCAAGCATTGTAGCCTCCTCCTTTGTTTCCCTTTCCCATCCCTTCCCATCCTACCCACGACCCCCCACCCAATCCTCCCCACCCCTCCCACCAAAGTTGTAAAATTCATTTTCGACATAACGACTTGTACATCTCATTGAAACGGGTCCACCTGTATCCTTATTTAAACGACTTGTTTTTCCCCTTCCCCTCCAAAAATTATACCGACATCAAATACAGTGAAAGTAGGGGTTATACTATGGGGGAGGGACATATAAAGCAAAAAAGAAATAATCTTATATATGCGTTAGAAACAATCGCATGAAAGAAAAAAATTTGAATACATATCTTAGGGTTCATTTCCCTAACATCACCTTATCTGACCTTTCCTGCTTAACAAAGAGATATACTAGATATTGCAAATAAGGGAAACCATGGGACCTATGTTTCTTTGGGATTGGCTTGCTTCAATTAATATAATTTTTTCCAAGCTTTTGCATTTCCTAACAAAGGAGACAATGTCATTCTTTCTGATGGAGGCATAGAATTCCATTGTGTATATATACCACATTTTCTTGATCCATTCATCTACTGAGGGGCATCTGGGTTGGTTCCATATCTTAGGTATAGTAAATAATGCAGCAATAAACATAGTTGTGCTGGTACCTTTAGTGTGGCCTTGTTTATAAACATTTGGGTAAATGCCCAAAAGTGGGATTGCTGGGTCATAGGGGAGCTCTATGTGAAGTCTTTTCAGGAACCTCCATACTGCTTTACAATATGGTTGAACAAGTTTACACTCCTGCCAACAATGCAGTAAGGTTCCCTTCTGTCAACATCCCCTGTAGCATCTGTTGTTATTAGAGTTCTTGATTTTTGCCATTCTAACTGGGGTGAGGTGGTATCTAAATGTTGTTTTGATTTGCATTTCTTTAATGACTAGGGATGTTGAACTTTTCTTCATGTGTCTATTGGCCATCCTTCTTTCTCCTTCAGAGAAGTTTCTCTTTAAGTCTTTAGCCCACTTATTTATTGGGCAGTTGTTTCTTTGAGGATTTGTTTTTAGGGGATTTAATTTTTTGATTTCCAAGTATATTTTAGATATGAGACCCCTGTCCATTGTATGGCTAGTGAAGATCATCTCCCAATCCGTGGGCTTTCTATTGATCTTGCTAGCTATGTTCTTTGCCATGCAGAAGCTCTGCAACTTCATGCAATCCCATTTGTCCAACCTTTCTTTGATTCGTTGTGTTTCTGGGTCTCTATTAAGAAAATTTCGGCCTGTGCCAAGGAGACCCAGGGTTTCTCCTATTCCATCCTTTAATGTTTTCAGAGTGTCTGCTTTGACCCCGAGGTCTTTGAACCATTTGGAGTTGATTCTGGTGCAGGGTGAAATATAAGGATCTAGCTTTGTTTTTCTACAATTTGTTAACCAATTTTGGCAGCACCATTTACTGAAGAGGCTGTCTTTCTTCCACTCTATTTTTTTAGCTCCCTTATCGAAGATTAGTTGGCTATAGGTCTGTAGGTTCATTTCTGGGTTTTCAATTCTATTCCATTGGTCCTGAGGTCTGTTCTTGTGCCAGTACCAAGCTCTTGTGATTTCTATTGCTTTATATTAGAGTTTGAAATTTGGTATTGATATTCCACCATCAGTGTTCTTTCTGTTGAGGAGCGTTTTTGCTATTTGGGGTCTTTTATTGTTCCATCTGAATTTTTGGATTGCCTCTTCTATTTCCTTAAAGAATGAGGTTGGAATTTTGATAGGTATCATATTGAATTTTTAGATAGCCTTGGGATGTATTGCCATTTTCATGATGTTGATCTTTCCAATACAGGAGCATGGGATTTTTTTTTTTTTTTGCCATTTTCTAAGTTCTGTTTTGATATCCTTTTTCAAGTTTTTCAAGTTTTCATCATAGAGGTCCTTCACTTCTTTGGTTAAGTTAGGAAATGTATTCTTACCTGACTCAGGTCATGGGAATTGCTCTGGGCATCACCTCCATAATGACAATGGAATAAATTAATGTAAACAAGAGATATAGCTAGCCCTACTTTGTTAGGAAAGATCAAGGAGACAAAAGGAAAGAAGAAGGCAGATACCTCCTATAGATGGGGTTAGGAGTTAATCATTGCTGGAGAGGAGCATCAGCCTGGAGGCACAGGCGGATCAGGGTTTAAATACAGTAGGGTATGAGACATGGGGATTTGTAATTTTGAATCAGAAGCGTCTGTATAAGCAGGTGAAATGAAGATACTGGATCTACCTGGCACTATCTTGCCTTCTTGTTGGATGAAGTTAGAGGCCACCTCCAGGTGATGGCTCTGCTTGAATCCCCAGAGGAAAGGAAATCTCACCCCCAGATGATGTGCATGCCTGAGTTCCTAGAAGAAGGAAGTCCCACCCCCATGTGATGTGTGTGCCTGAGTTCCTAGAGGAACTTGGACAATAGTTTCATCCCAGTCCTGTGTCTTGAACTTGAATCTTGAGCTTCCTGTGACCCTTATCTTGACCCTATTTAGGCCCCAACAATTACACGCACCATTTTTCACCATGCTTCATGTTTCCTGCGTCTCCTCAGATCACCATGGCATCTCACTTGGGCTTTTCACTGGAGTTGGACATTGCTTTTCTGTTCTTCATTATCCTCATGGCTCAGTTTCCTGATGGTACAAAGTGCATTCAAGGCTGCAAGTTTTCTGAGGACATGTATCTGCCTGCAGTTACTGACTAATAATGAACACTCTAATAAAGACTCCTAATCTGACCTCTCAAAATATGTCCAATCTGGATCTTACAAATGAATTTCAATATAACACAGATGAGGCTGGAGGGCAGAGGGCATCTGGCTGAGAACAACTCAAGAATGGAGATACGGATAAGATTCTGATGAGATTCTCTGGGTGGAGATAGCTGGGCAGAGACCCTGGGCGGCAGCATGGCCAATGGGCCAAGAGAGCTGTGAGACCTATGCAGATGCCCCTCAGCCATAATTGTTGAAAGAATGAAAGAAGGAATATAATAGATAATAGATGTATAGATATATCTATTAGATAGATAGATAATATAATAATAATAGAATTCTTACTCAAAGTGGTCATGGATTTCCTTGGACCATCTTTGGTCACAGAGGAAGCCATGAGTTGTCAACCTCTCAGATGGGACTGGAAGGACAGATCTGAAATTATCCAGGAGACATCTGTGAGCAGGAGGGATGGATGGGCAGAATTCATACACAGATCTCCCCCCACCCTCGCCCCGTGCAAGACATGAAGTTGAGGATCGTGGGCAAATGGACCAACTAAGGTTCCTGAGACTGATTCCTTCCAGAAAATTCTTTCTTTTCCTAAGCACTCCTGAAAAATAAAATTATGCTCCTGGAGGATAAGACTGAGACTGAGACAAAAAAATATTACCATGAGTTGAACAATGATAAAACAAAATCATTTCCATCCCTGAGGAATCCAGTATTTGACATTTCCTATTCGGGGCTTGGGGTTTACTCATTTGTAGAGATTCTGTGTCCTCACCTTTAGATGTCAAAAACCTTTCTTTGGGGATTAGTCGTTATGATGTCATAGTATTTTGAATTTTCCAGAGTTATGTACTGTGGATTTCCTTTCCCCAGTCAATTGAGAGGAAAAGGGATATGTGGAGTGGATTCCTATTTTCCTGCATTTACCACTTCAAACCACAGCCCTATTTTTCCACACAGTAGGAGTTGACACCAAGACTGGCTGGAGATTTCACTCTATTCTACCCTTTGACTAGCTGACTGTTCTCAAGTTGCTAAAGAATATAATTATGAGACGAGGTATTGGTGGCTCCAGGTTATTATCAGGAGGAGGGGATCTCATGATCTCATTTTGAATTAAACTACCCCCACCCCAGCCAAATCATCATCTCTCCACTCCTCATCCAACAAATAAACATACGATGAAAGTGAAGGTCAGGAAGTAGAGCTTCCAATAGGATTGGAAAACCTGAACATGAGTGTTGGGGTTTGTCATTTTCTGTGAGGCTGAAAACATTTATTTCATGTTTAAGTGCTTCGTGTTTGGGGACTATATATTAACCTATGTGATTGTTTCTTCATTGATCACTCCCTTTATCTCTAATGATCTTGTCTGTTCTAATTGGTTTTAATCAGAACTCTGTTTTATCAGATGACAGGGTGGATACTCCTGCCTTCTCAGAGGATGAATTTTCCTGGAAGATTCATTTCCATCCCTTTGCTCAGACTTGTGTTGATCTGTGACTATGATTTGAGTGTATTATAGAAAACACATGAGTGGATCTTGGTTTTTTTTTTGCTCCAATCTGGTCCGCTAATCTTTTACAGGACCAGACTTGGCCCCATTGACTTGTTTCTGTGAATCAATCCAGCAGTCCAATTATCTATATCTCTATTCCATCCCCACGTCCCAATTATTTTTTTGACCAGTCGTGGGACTTGAACTTAGGCCTGGACTGCATCACTGAGTCTCTTTGTGCTCCAGGCGGGTGCTCCATCCCTTGAGACAGAACACCACTTCTGGCTTTTTCTGAGTAGTTGATGGATTCCTCCTGGAAAGGAAGAGGAGTTGCCCTTCTGTGACTTAGATCTGAAAACTCCACTCTATTACTTCCCATCATATCACTGTGAAGCTCTTCAGTCAGAAAATCATGTGCAAAGGTCATCAGTGCATGCTGTTCTTCCTGTTGTGTCAAAAGCACACATCCACTCTGCCAGTGCCTCTGCTTCTGCCCATATAATCCATATATGGACTACAGACTCTGCTACCTGGGGTTGACTGTGAACTTCATCCCATGGTTAGAAATTTAATGTCACCAGGTGCATTTCCCTTCAACTGTAATTTGAGGAATGTGGTAAGTTCATAGGAATGTCTAATAAAGAATATCCTGTGAGACATTTATAGAAATCACTGTTTCTCTAAAGGACATAGAAAGACATTGAGTTCATGGTTTCCTTTAATTTAGGACATGTCCTGGGACATGGACTCAGGGCTGGGATACTGTGTCTTAGATATTATTTTTCTCCCTGCTAACACCCTACTACTTGAGCCACATATGTACCTGTGTCCTTTGGGTGGTCAGCTGGAGGAAAGAGTCCAGAACTTTCACATGGCCTGGGCTGGTTTGGAACGTTCCATCTGATTCTGATGCTATCTGCCCCCAGGACTTCACTTCTTCCACCTGATAGCTAAATCAACCTCAGTTGCAAGGAAGCTTTGCCATTTCACCTTCAGCCAGAATGGAGACTTGGTTTCCCTTCCATCCATTTCACTAAGTGCCAAGTTGAAGAAAATAAATACTTGTGTACATGGAATTGATTATCAGTTCACTGCTCCCAGTGAACACAAGTGTACTCAGCTCACCATGTTCTTGCTGCTCATCTGCTTAGAGAGCTGGAATTCCCTCCAGACCACCTGTCCCAAGCAGGACTTTTTTTTTGGCATGGGGTGTGGAGGGGGGAGAGTTAACACCTCTGGATGGTGAGCACTGATTGGTTCATCCAGGAGATTGACCCACAGGAGACTCTCATAAAAACCAAGGAGCCACCATCCTCCAAAACCATGAAGCTGAAGACAGAAAGCCCCACAGCATGAGAGTCCTGCTGCTGGCTCTTCTGCTCGCATGGACTCACATGCCCAACAGAAATCTTAGAAGTCTTCCAGGTAACCTGAATATGGTGATGTGTCTCTGTGGGGAAATTGGTTTTCTGACAGTCAGTGTGTCTATCTCACATTGCGTCTGTGCATCGATCACAATTTATTAATAAGTTGCGCTGATTGTCCATAGTCATCCAAATCATCTTCCATTTTGAATTCTTCCTTTGCCATTCTGCAGTAAATATAAAAGATTATTAAGAACATGTGGACAGGGGCTGGGAAGGTGGCTCAGTGGTAGAGTGCTTGCTTTGCATGCATGAGGCCCTGGGTTTGATTTCTCTGCACCGTATAAGCAGATAAAGCTGGAAGTGATGCTATGTCTCAAGTGGTAGGGCGCTAGCTTGAACTGAAGAGCTGAGGTACAGCACGTGGCCCAGAGTTCAAGCCCCATGAGTGACAAAAGAAAAAGAAAAAGAACATGTGGACAGCATGATCTGTGATTTTTGCAGTGTTATTTCATATAGGCTTAGGTATTGAATTTTTATAATTTTGTGCATGTGTTACTTTCACTCACGGGTCTCCTTGTGATCATGCCAAAGAGGCCTAGAATCTCTCCCTGAAAATCCTCATCCTGTCTAGCTCTCTTTCTCTCTTCCAATTTATTAATGCCATGCAGCAAGAATCAGAGACTCTGAATACTTCCAGTAAATTCTCTTTTGAAAGAAGCAAAGTCTGGTAGCTCAGAGTCTGGAGAGAGAACTCTCCAGGTCATTGCAAGCAGGTTACTTGAACACCTGAGTGTTTTGGGAGCAAAACTGAAGATTCATGCTTTAACATGCCTGATGGGGTGTTTCTTATTCAGCCAGAATATTGGTACACATAGACCCTCACAGCTGATAATGAAGAGCAAATCCTGGAGGGTGTACAACTGAGATACTTAATGCTCTATGTCTGCACTAGTAGAGAACTTGATGTCATATGCACAATTGCTTATATCAAGGAAGCTGGGCTTCCCCCACAAAATATACACTCATACCCTCCCTGGTCCCCGTAACTGATCCATCCCCCCAGCAAATTTACATTTTAAATTTAATAAAATAGTTAATAAATATGAAATTGACTCATTTGCTATTGACCATTCTCTTTAAATTCTAACATTTAAACAATCACAAACAAGGCCACACTAAAGCTAACAGTACATCCATTTTCATGGCAGCATTGTTTACCATAGCTAAGATATGGAAACAACCCAGATGCTTCTCAGTAGATGAGTAGACCAAGAAAATGTGATATATATATATATATATATATATATATATATATATATATATATATATATATATATATATGTGCGTGCACGCGCGTGCACGGGCGTGCACGCACGCACGCACGCACGCACACACACACACATACACAATGGAATTCAATGGTTCCATCAGAAAGAATGACACATGCCCTTTTGTAAAAAAAAAAAATGGAAAGACTTGGGAAAAAATCACATTAAGTGAAGTAAGCCATACCCAAAGAATAGGTCCCATGGTTTCCGTCATTTGTTAGTCCTATAGTTAAATAGCTATGAATAAGATTGAAATGAACTCCAAGGTATGAGAACAAGAGGGTTTTGTTGTTTTAAATGTACTGTATGAAGTTATTTCTTTTTTCTTTTACTTTTTTTCCTTCGGTTTATTCCTCAATCTCTCTCTCTCTCTATTTCTCTCTCTCTCTCTCTCTCTCTCTCTCTCTCTCTCTCTCTCTCTCTCTCTCTCTCTCTCTCTCTCTCTCTCTCTCTCTCTCTCTCATTGTGTGTGTTCTGGAACTGGGGCTTGAACTCAGGGCTTAAAAGTCTACCTTGCCACCTTTCTCCCAAAGCTGGCAATTGACCCATACCTCTGATTTTTGCTGGATAAATAAATGGTGATAAGAGCCTCACAAACTTTTCTGCCCTGGCTTTCCTTCCATTGTGATTTTTAGATCTCCGTCCCCTGAATAGCTAGGAACACAGTCATGAGCCACCAATGGCCCAGTTCTACTTTCCATTAATTGGCAGTTAGTTATGATATACATAGTTCAGATTCATACTTAAATTTTTTTAATTGTTACTATAAAGATACGGGTTACAGTTTCATAAGTCGGGTAAAGAGTACATTTCTTTTTGGTCAATGTCACCCCTCCCTCTTTCTGTTGGGCTTATTTATAGTGAGTCTATTGTAACCTTCATTCTTAAAGACTAGTTTATCTTTACTGCTGAGCCCTAATTTTTCGGAATTCACTCTTAGCCCTCAGGTGTTCAATGAAGTCTGTTCACTTTGGTTGCCTAGAAACCTGATGTTTCAGCATAGCTTGAGCTTTGGGGATTGTGTCACTTACTACTCAGGTAGTTCCTCTTCCAGCTTTGTGGAATTACCTAGTGCTTGAACAGGGTATTATTCAGATAAAGTCACATGGGCACATCTGTAGATTCTTGGAACATTTTACTTACATAGCTGCATCTTCTGAAGTTTTCTGACTTTCATGTGGTAGCTGCTTCAGCCTTCCCTGACTCCAGACATTATCCCTGACTTATTTTGCCTGTGAGAGTTCTGTTGGCTTTAGGTTCTCCTCTGTGTGTTGTGGTTTGGAACTTTTCTCTAGGCAGAAAGCACAACTGTAGGGTTCACTTTGTTTTTCTTTTCTCCTGGACCAAAGTCTTGTTCTGTCTTTTCTCCAGTCTGAAAATAGTTCTTTCTTCTATTTTGTCTGGTTTTCCAGTTGCTGTGTAGGAAGGCAAGTGTAATACAAGCTTATTTACTTTACTGGAAAGCAAAAGTTCTCTCCATAATACAGTATTTGATATAATATAGTTAAATTACTTGATGTACTTGTTGATCTAGCAAGAGATGTCTAAAGGCAAAACAGAACAATTATTTTTGAAACATATTCATTTTTGTAATGTATATTGATTCCCTTACTAAGAATCAGGATAGTCTTCTAGGACAAAGTTGAGCTACAATTTGTATACTGTTTCTTTTGCAATATGACACTGTATTGAGAAATAATATTTATGTTTATACTATAGAATCATAGTTATATTTATACTACATAATCACAGTATATTGTAATACACAAATAAAGAATAGTTCCTGGGCTGGGAAGGTGTCTCAGTGGTAGAGCGCTTGCCTTGCATGCATGAGGGCCTGGGTTCAATTCCTCAGCACCACATAAGCAAAAAGAAAAAAGCCAGAAGTGGTGCTGTGGCTCAAGTGTTAGAGCGCTAGCCTTGGGCTGAAGATCTGAGGGACAGTGCCCAGGCCCAGTGTTCAGGCCCCACGACCGGACCCCCCCGCAAAAAAAGAATAGTTTCTGTATGTATGAGGCTTACCTGAGGGTGTTCCTTCATGCCAGTTTGTAGCCACACCTTTGTGTCTGTTCTCAGCCCTTGCCAGCAATTGATCTGTTTCTGACTATAGTTTCCTCTTGTTTAGAAGGTCATGTCACTGAAACTTTTTACTCTACTCTTGTGTAGATCCATACTTTTTATTTTGCTAGTTCTGTGGCTTGAACTCAGGACCTGGCACCATCCATGACCCTTTTTGTACTCAAGGCTAGAGCTCTTCCACTTAAGCCACTGTACCACTTCCAGCTTTTTCTGAGTAGTTTATTCGAGACAGGAGTCTCATGGACTTTTCTGCCTGGTCTGGCTTTCGAACTGCAAATCTCCAATGTCAGCCTTTTGATTAACTATGATTACAGGCTTAAGCCACCAGTGCCCAGCTAGATCTATCTATCTATCTATCTATCTATCTATCTATCTATCTATCTATCTATCTATCTATCTATCTATCTATCTAGTAATGGGGCTTGTACTCTGGACCTCGACACTGTCCCTCAGCTCTTCAGCTTAAGGCGAGTGCTCTACCACTTGATCCACAGCACCACTTCCAGTTTTCTGGTCGATTATTGGAGATAAGAGTCTCATGGAGTTTCCTGCCTGGGCTGGCTTTGAATCTAGATCATCAGATCTCAGTCTCCTGAGCAGCTTGGATTACAAGCGTGAGCCACCAGCACCTGACTAGATCAATACTTTTATATTTGAAATGAAATGAAAATTTAAGACTGCTTATCTTATTAGCCTTCATCCTAAAGTATTTTGTGTTTGTAGGCAAAAATGGCTCAATTTTTAAAAAAATAAATCACATAATAATAAAGCAAAAATGTCAATGAACCTTTCTTTTGTGCTTATACATCTCCCTTTTGTAGGAGAAACCACTGCCAAAGCGAATGAAAACTCCTTACCAGTATCTGTGCCATTTGATATCCTCTCCACCTTCTCCCCTGCTGTTGAGAGCACAGTGAGTAAGAAGTGCAAACTGCCTTACTCCCTTTCATTCCTGTCATGGGTTTCCATCTCTTTCCATTCTTTTCCTGCAAAGTCATGGGACTGCATATTCAAGGGTGCTAGATATTTGAGCATAAATCTCTTCTGAGTAGTACAGTAAAAGCTATATATAAACTTCCCCTAAAAATATAGGAATATACATTGGAGAGTTACAGAAAGACCATGCACATAACATTTTATGGACCAGAAATTCTGAAGGTTTTTTTGGCCTTAGAAAATATCTGCTTTACAAAAATATTTTTTCTGATAATTTTTCTTTTTATTTTTTTTGGTCATGGGGCTTAAACTCTGGGCCTGGGTGCTGTCCCTGAGCTCTTCAGTCCAGGCGAGTGCTCTACCACTTGAGCTATAGCACACTTCTGATTTTCTGGTGGTTTATTGGAGATAAGAGGCTCACGGGCTTTTGTGCCTGGGCTGGCAATGACCTGTGATTCTCAGATCTCAGCCTCCTGAATAGCTAGGATTACAAGTGTGAGCCATGGATACCAGGCTCTCATAATTTCATTTTTAAACAGAAGGGAAGAATGATCATTTAAAATGAGAGATACTTACACAACTGTACATGATTAGAAACATTTTAAGAGAGCACAGAACCTAAGTATCTTTCGTACATAAAGGTAGGTAGCTTGTGTGTGTGTGTGTGTGTGTGTGTGTGTGTGTGTGTGTGTGTATGTGTGTGTCCCAGTCTTGGGGCTTGAAACCAAGTCCTGGGTGCTGTATCTGGGCTTACTTCCTCAAGGCTACTCTCTACCGCATAAGCAGAAAAAAACCAGAAATGGCACTGTGGCTCAAGTGGTAGAGTGCTAGCTAGTCTTGAACTGAAGAGTTCAGAGACAGTGCCCAGGCCCAGAATTCAGGCCCCATGATGGACAAAAAAATACAAAAAATAAATTAAAAGGCCATACGAAAAGATGAAGTCACAAAACAAACCCTGAAAATAAAAGCAACTTGAAACCTGTGACTGAGGCACAGGAAGTACTGCTAAGAAGGATACATTGTTGCAAATATGGCCAAGTAAGATTCAACCATGGAGGTGAAGGGGGAATCAGGAGGTAAAGCCAGGTACAGGATGCTTTTCTCTTCCTTTTGTGAATTTACCACATTTGTATGCACAATTCTTTCCTTTTATTCAGGATTCCCTGCACTAGGATCACTGGGTCACAGGGCATCTCTCCATTCTCTTTCACTTAACTTGGTGGTGAAAATAGGAGCAACTCATGGTCAAAATCCACTTCTGGTAGGAGTTACCAGTAGTCACTACCATCGATGAGGTAAAAGAAAACATCAACATTTCCTATTAGGTCCTCATCAATTGCTTTGTAATCAAAAGTGATGAAGGGTAGGGGCTAGGGGAGTCAGCTCAAGTACAAGATCCCCTGCAGAGGAAGAGGGATCTAGTTAGTAGCTAGAGGCTCTCAGTTTGAACTCTAGTACTTCTGTTTAAAAACCTTTAACTAGGGGCTAGGAATGGGGCTTAGTGTTAGAGTGCTTGCCTAGCAGGCATGAAGCCTTGTGTTCAGTTTTTCAGTACCACCTAAAAAGAAAAAGCCAGAATTGGGGCTGTGGCTCAAGTGGTAGAGTGCTAGCCGTGAGTTAGAGATGCTCAGGGACAGTGTCCAGGGCCTGAGTTCAAGCCCCAAGATTGTTTTCTCTCTGTCTCGCACTCTCTATGTAGACAGATAGCCAGATAGATAGATAGATAGATAGATAGATAGATAGATAGATAGATAGATAGAGAGAGAGAGAGAGAGAGAGAGAGAGAGAGAGAGAGATAAAATTTCTACAGATAATCTGTTACAGATATAGATAGATCTGTTATCTTTAGCAGATAGATAATCTATAGAGTTTATCTATCTATATCTATATCAATTGGTATCTAGTTGTCATTTATATTCATGATTTCAGGACATCAAAGATTTACTCAACATAACCTCATTACTGCTTGTATTTCAATCTTGGGGTGTGTGTGTGTGTGTGTGTGTGTGTGTGTGTGTGTACCTACACATGCATGCTGGGGCTTGAAGTTATAGATCTGTGCTCTTGTGTGGCTTTCTGTTTTGTTTTTGTTTTCTTTCTCTCCTTTTCTCTTTCTTTCTTTAGGTGCTAGTTCTAGGCTTGATATCATGGCCTAGTTCCAGTCCCTGAGACTTTTACCCAAGGTAAAGCCACAGCTCTACTTTGGCTTTTATTCTTTGGTGTTGTGGTTAATAGGCAAGAAGAGTCTCATAGATTTCCCTGCCCAAGGTGGCTTTGAATTGTGATCCTCAGATCTCAGGCTTCTGACTATCTAGAATAGCAGGAATGAGCCACCAACGAATACCTAGCTTTGTTTGGCTTTCTGGGTTTCCATAGTACTCTGTCACTTGAAGCAAACCTCCAGCTCGGCATTTTGCTGCTTACTGGAGATAAGACCTCATTCATTTCTCTGTGTAGTCTAGCTTTTAGCATTGTAAATTTGCTGCACTTGTTGTGCGTTGACATCCTTGATTTCTTACGTGGAATTGTTCATAATCTCATTGAAGAAGTCTTGTGTGTGATGAATTGTGTGATTTTGGAGGTTCTCTATCTTTGATGGTTTAATTACAATGTGTTAAGTGATCACAGTTTGTTCTACTTGAAGTCTATTGGGCTGCTAAATGCTTGAATATATAGGCTCATGCTAGAAATCAAAATTGGAAAAGTTTTGATCATTACTCCTTCCTTTTTGTGTCGTGGGCCTTGAACTCAGAGCCTAGCTCTGTGCATGAGTCTCTCTGTGCTCCCCCCCACCACTTGTCAGAGTTGATCATTTCCATTTTGCTCTGTTCACATGTGTTCTGCTTGCCAAAATTTGCTGCTGAACACCTCTAGTCATTTATTTATTTCAGTTATTTCTTACAAGTTTTCACTTTTGTGAATTCCTGGTTTTACTGAAGATCAAAGGTTGGGCCTACATATAACCAGGAAATGATACCTGGAATTTGTGTGAGTGGCTCAGACCCCTTTAATTCTATTCTTACTGCCTTATCCTCTTTCCTGCAATCCACACCAGTGGCCAGTTGGGGCTTTCTTACAACTAGTTGACCAAAGCACAGCATTGGATCTAGTTTACTCCCAGTTCTGCAGGCTTTCTCTGAAAGATGGCCTCTGAAATCTTAGATTTAGAACTCTCTTGGCTTTCCATGCTTTCTCCTCTCTCTGTACCACACACACACACACAGACACACACACACAGACACAGACACACACACACACACACACACACACACACACACACACACACACACACACACACACACACACACCAGACATTTAAGCCATGATTTCTTAAGTAGAACTATCTTTTGATACTTTAAATAGTCCAAAATACTTGATGTGGCACAAAGTAAATAGTTCATATTTTCTTTTTGTTGCCAGTCCTAGTGCTCCATCTCTTTCTTGGGTGCTATCCCTGAGCTTTTGTGCTCTACCACTTGAGCCTCAGTTCTACTTCCAGAATTTAATGCTTATGAAGGCCCAGGTTTGATTCCTCAGTACCACATAAACAGAAAAAGCTGGAAGTGGTGCTGTGGTTCAAGTGGTAGGGTGCTAACCTTGAGCAAAAAATGCTCAGGGACATTGCCCAGGCCCAGAGTTCAAGCCCCAGGACTGGAAAGAAAAAAAGGAGGTAAAAATCTCACAGACTTTCCTGCCCAGGCTGGATTTGTACCATAAACCTCCTATGTAGCTAGGATTTCAGGTATGAGTCTTAGGTGCCCAGTTTAGGCATCCTACTTCAATAAAGCTTCCTCAGCCATTACTTGTGCAGAGCTCCTATCCCTTGTTTTTCAAGAACTTATTAAAGGCTTTGCCACATTCTTTAGATTTGTTGTCATTACATTTCTATTATTATTACTTCCCCCCATCACTGCCTCACTCTCTCTACCTTTCTCTCTCTCTCTGCCCTCTTCTTTTTTTCTTTCTCTCTCTTTCTCTCTCTCTCTCTCCTTCCTGGTGGGTTTTGAACTCAGGGTCAGGATGGGGTATCATTGGCTTAGTTCTTTTTTTTCTCAAATATGATGGCCTATCATTTGAACAACAACTTCAATTCTGGCTTTTTGATAGTTAACCAGAGATAAGAGTCTCATGGATTTTCCTATCTAGGCTGGCTTTGAACCACACTCCTCAGATCTCAGCTTCCTGTGTCACTAGGATTAGAGGTATGAGCCATTAGTACCCAGTTTCAAATAATATCATTTTTAGTTTTTTTTTCCTGAAGTCATTCATAGCTAAGAAACAATGATGCTAATTTTCATTAAGGAATTAAGCCTCTTCAAAGCCCCTTAAATTCCAAATGTTTTTGAGTTTTCATGCTTTCTCTGAAACCTATGGACTCGGCAAAGTATATATGTGTAAATTCACATTACCCCATCTGCCTAGCCCAGCTTGGCTACTGCCAACTTGCTTATTCTCCCTAACATTTGGGAACGGTGCTTTCTGTGGAGCTAAGATGTGCAAACCAAAGGATTCAAGCATACTCGGTAAGGATAAATCAGCCTTCATGAGGCCTCCTGTCCATGGAAGACCCATGCTGCAGGGAAGAGTTTGTTCCCAAGAAGAAGGGATGCAGATTGGAAAGAATGACCTGGTGTGCTGTAATTTGCACTGTGAATTTTATTGCTCTTTTGAAAACCACAACCACACAGATAATTGTTCATGAGGCCACTGCATTCACAGCCCATCTCCACTGATATTTTTTGCCAGTTGTGGGGCTTGAACTCAGCCTGGGAACTGCCACTAAGCTTTTTTGCTCAAAGGTAGAATTCTGCAACTTAAACCCATCACTACTTCTGGCTTTTTCTGTTTATGTCACACTTCATGCATGCTAGGAAAGCACTCTACCACTAAGCCACATTCCCAGCCTTCACTGATCTTTTTATGCATTCCATTTTTCACATGTTAAGTAGAAACCTTGTATATCACCAGGAGCAGAGAGGGACTTATAGCCTGTAACAGACCAATGCAATCAAAATAGTTACCTAGAGGGTGAAATGTGTTTCAAACTTAAATTTTAAAAACCCTAATTTAATTAGAGTTGGGAAAAGGATTTCCTAAAAAGATGACCTCTAAAACAACAGGCCTTGCTTCAGGGCTTATTAATGTTCAATGTCCTATGGTGTAGGGTGGGGCCATGGTTTTAAGTCACAGATTTTGCCCCAAAGGATTTCATAGATCCATAGAATAAAAGAAATTCTCAGAGAATGATGAGAGACTGAATCATTAAATGCCAGTGGTTTAGTACTAAGTGTTATAAATAAAATAAAGAAGGAATTACTCAGAAAAATGAATCTATGCACAGAAAATGGGCAAAGCAGTCTTAACTGGGTAATGAGATGAGAACTTGGGGGTGTGCCCTGCTTGGGATGTGAGATGATTGGGAGAGACAAAGGTATGCAGTCTTGACTAGAACATGTATTGAAACATGTATTCTAAAATCTAACAAACCTGGTCCAACAGTGATGCCTAAGCCACCTTAGAGTGGCTTCATCAGTACATCCAAACCATGCCCAGCCACAACCATCCACTTTAGCATTGGTTCATCAACTTATGCATTTGTGGTTCCTTTGCTATGGACCAGGGATGGAGCGTGCAGACCCAGGGCAAAGTCAGCAGATCCTAGATGGCTGCTTCTGAACATACCCTGTGGTTTGTTGATAACTGGCTTACACTTACATCCAAGACAAGCTCCTTGGCTGTAAGCCATGGAAAGATGACTGAGGCAGGAAAGTCAGAAGGAAAACAGTAAGTCTGATCATGGAAGTCAGGAATCTTCCATGTAGGCACAGTACCTAGGCCCTGGGTTCAAGCCTCAGGAATGGCACACCTAAAAAAAAATAATACAATAGTTGTAGCTAGTTTCAGTGACTGTAGTATTTGACCACACCTAGTGATTAATGTGGAGACTAAGAACAAAGTTTGGGCAGTATGCTTGCCTCTTTTTCCTCCTTTGGTGATATTCCACACTTTCCAGGCTTTAAATGATCCCTTCCCCCTGGTAATCACCAAATGCAATTTCTAACTCAAAATGCTCTTTCCCAGGCTTGGGGACTTAAAGGCCTGTCTACTAGACAGCTCCAGTTAGCCAGGCTATCTCTCAATGGTGAAGCAAAATTATTTGCCTAAAATAGAATTTGAGATTCCTTTCCCTGCTTGCTAGAACATTTCTCTTCCTACCATCTTCTCATTGTAATAGTTCTACCATCTATCTTATTATTTGCTTCAGCCAAAAGCCTACATCATCTTTGGAGCAAGTTCTAATGTCTCATTTTACAAAACCATTTCCACAAGCTGGGCACTAGTGGCTCACACGTGTAACCTTAGATACTTGGAAGGCTGAAATCTTAAGGTCACAGTTCAAAGCCAACCCCTACAGCATAGTCAGTGAAACTCTTATCTCCACTTAACCACCAAAATGGCCAAGAGTCCAGCTGTCACTCACATGTTCAGCATTACTAGAGTGAAAAACTAAGTGAGATTGCTAGGCTTTGAATTCAAGCCCCAGTACCAGCAAAAAGAAAAAGAAAAACAATAAACAACAAACACTACTTCATCTACTACTTTTACTCTATTGTTGACATTCTAATCTACACTGACCTGTACTAAACAATGGCCACACAGGGCTCCTGGCTTTCACTCATCATTTATTCTCCACATTGCCACCATGGTGAACCTTGAAAAGCACATATCACATAGTGATACCTCCTGCTATTATCCACAGTGGAAAGTTCTAGAAGAAACCCACATTGATTGCCCTTGCTTATATGACCCTATGTGACCAGACTCTTCTCTGGGTCATATGCATCTGCCACCATCCCTCTTCACTCATTTCATTCCAGTGACACGCAACCTTGATGTTCCTCAAAAACACCAAGTCTCCCACCTCACAACCTTTGCTCCAAGTGTTCCCCTCTGCCCAAAATCATCTTTCCCCAACTCTTTCCTTCATGACTTGTTTGCGGAACTCACACCTTAATTCATTAGTCACCATTTCCAGGAAGCCTCTTTTATATAGTTTTTTTTTTGTCGGTCGTGGGGCTTGAACTCTGGGCCTGGGCATTGTCCCTCAGCTCTTCAACTCAAGGCGAGCACTCTACCACTTGAGCTACAGCGCCACTTCCTCCAGGAAGCCTCTTTTGATCATCTTAAGGTAGCTGCACCCAAGGTTGTGGTTGAGGCAGAACTTAAATAACTCCATTTCTCCATTTTCTTTTGTTTCATAGTGTTTGCCACTGTTTGGATTGGGGGGGGTCATGGGGCACGAAATATGGGCCTGAGCACTCTCCCTCAGCTCTTCAGCTCAAGGCTAGCACTCTACCACTTGAGCCACAGTGCCACTTCCCACTTTTTCTCCTGATGTGATGCTGAGGAATCGAACCCAGGGTCTCAAGCACTCTACCACTGAGCCACCTTCCAAGCCTGTTTGGATTTTTTAACTGTTTCTTTGTCAGTTAGTATCCTCATCTAGAACATCAGCTCTATGAAAATGAAGTTTTTATACATTTTAATTCCAGGCCATTCCTAGACATTAAAACAGAGCTTGGCTCCAAGTTTTCCTTCATTAAATAGTTGATGCAGGGCTGGGAAGGTGGCTCAGTGTTAGAGCACTTGCCTTGCATGATTGAGGCCCTGGGTTTGATTCCTCAGCACCACATAAGCAAAAAGCAAAAAGCCGGAAGTGGCGCTGTGGCTCAAGTGGTAGAGTGCTAGCCTTGAGCTGAAGAGCTGAGGGATAGCGCCCAGGCACAGAGTTCAGGCACCACGACTGGACCATAAAATCAATCAATCAATCAATAAATAAATATTTGATGCATCACTGCCAAAGATGGTGGATACCGATGGCATGAACTTTCATAAAATCGTTGAGCATGCTGGCATCAATTTACCTCTCTGTCTGAAGATGAAGTTAATATACTATCTCTTTCAGAATGTAATGGGAGTCATTATAATCAACGGAGAGGCTCAAGTCTTTACCAATCATTGTGACACAAATATTAGAATCTATGGGCAGGGAGCCATTTGAAAGTGGTAATCACAAAATAATGGAGAAAGAAATTTGTTTTATTTATGAACCTCCTGAGATCTGAGAAAGTGGGCAGAAATAAAATACTCCCATTTGCAATCTAAACATTCATAAACACAGTTCACACCAAATAAAATTGCACTAACATTTTAACTGACATCAATAGACATTTTGTTAAGTGTTTTGTTTTTTGAGCTCATTTATATATCTATGGTAAGAAGACTCCCTTCCATTTGAATATTTTAGTGGATATACTTTTCAAATGAATGTCAGTGCTACCTTCTGTGATATCACCCTGGACAGAAGCCTTTTGTTGATAACATTGGGGTATCATTATAAGCTTACACTATTATATCTGAGTAGGAAATAGCAATGCACTGTGAAATTATAAAGGCAAACTTTCATGTGCATCATACTGCTTTTTTTCCTCCTCTCTCCTCTGTTATGAATCCCTATGTAGGACACCCGGCTGGTTCCACTTTGGCTCCTAAGGATTTGACAGGACCCGCAAAAATAAGGGAATGGTTGGGGAAGCAGGGGGAAGATATTGAAGGGATGACACAGATCAAGATGCACTGTAGACATGAATTGCTTGGTTTTTGGTTTTGATTTTTTTGTTTTGTTTTGTTTTGGTCATGGGCCTTGAACTCTGGGCCTGGGTGCTGTCCCTCAGCTCCTCAGCTCAAGGCTAGTGCCCTCCCACTTAAGCCAAAGCACCACTCCTGGCTTTTTTCTGCTTATATGGTGCTGAGGAATTGAACCCAGGGCCTCATGTGAGTGAGGCAAGCAGTCTTCCAATGAGCCACCTTCCCAGCCCCGAATTGCTTGTTCTGAATTCCAAACATTCACTACATAATCTAAAGATTAAGAAAACTGAGGTCAGGGGTGGTGAGAATTGTGAAATGGGAGACATGGTTCAAAAGGCACTGCACCCAGGAACTGCTCTGCTGCATGGCCGCATCTCTGTACAACTACCTAACTAAAACACACATAGACACAGACACAGACACACAGACACACAGACACACAGACACACAGACACACACAGACACACGCACACACACACACACACACACACACACACACACTCTAATAGTGAAAACGAGAATGAAAAACTTAAACCTGGGAAAAAGGGGTACAGTCACTTCGGGCTCCTGATCAGAGTAGAGGTTGATTTTAAGGGGTGCCCCTAAATTTCTGAACTGGGTGATTGTCCACCTTGAAAGAATGAACTTGTGTCTCTGGGGGTTTGGGTTTTTAATGCAGGACATGCAGTACACAGAAAGGATCCCCCAGTTAACTAGGAACCACCTTCTCTTCCGCTGCCCTGTTCACCTGCTGCCAGCACCAATAAGCTGGGGAAGAAGAGGACCAGCTAGCCTGGAGGGGCCCAGGGCACTGACCTGGAAGCTAAGACTGTGTTTGTGAGCTGGAGCCAGTGGCTCACCCCTGTAATTGAAGCTACTCAGGAGGCTGAGATCTGAGGATCTCAGTTCAAAACTAGCCGGGGCAGGAAAGTCCATGACATTAATCTTAAGCTAACCACCAGAAAACTGGAGTGGTGCTGTGGCTTACAGTGGTAGAACATGAGACTTGAGCAGAAGAGCTCCAGGACAGTGCCTAGGCCTTGACTTCAAGCCCCAGGACTGACTAGAAAAAAAATCATCTTTGATGTTTGTGGAACTCAAATTCAAGGTCCCAGTTGATTGAGTGTGTCTGGTTTTACAGGGCTCCAGCAGGTAGAAGAATTACTATATTGTTCTTTTTTTGACAGTCCTAGGGTTTGAACCCAGGGCTTGGGCACTGTCTCTGAGCTTGTCTCTGCTCAAGATTAGCATTCTATTACTTAAGACACAGCGTCACATCCTGCTTTTGCTGTTTACTGAGGAACCAAACCCAGGTCTTCATGTATGCCAGGCAAACACGCTACCACTAAGCCACATTGTGATTCCTGAAGAATAATTAGTATAATAATAAGTATATTTATAATATTTTTATACTTACATCATTATATTTCATTTACTATTGTAGCATGTATATTTTATCTATTATATATAACATTTATATTTATTTGTATATTTACTAGATATTATATAATATATAATGTATGTATGTTATAGAATATAATATGTAACATATTAATACATTTTATAAAAATGTTTTATATCATTGCACTTATAGCATTAATATAGTAATTATATTTATAATTCTAATATTTTGTAATAATAATTATTATGCTGGAAGAAAAACTGGGGGGTCTCCAGAGGACAAGAGGGCCCTGAGAATTGAGAGGGGACCCACTGGGCTCCTGTGCTTCCTTCCCATGAGTGACCATCACTGCTTGTGTTGGTGTTTGTGTGTGTGTATATGTTCTTATGTTTTTGTCAGTGTCAGTACTGGGGCTTGAACTCAAGGCCCTGCATAATGTGGCTGAGCTTTTGCTCAAGGCTGGTGCTCTACTATTTGAGCCATAGCCCCACTTCTAGCTGTTTCCAGTGGGTATTTGGAGATTAGATCTCATGGATTTTCCTGCCAGGGCTAGTTTCAAACTACCATCCTCAGAACACACCCACCAGAGTCAGTAGGATTACAGGTGTGAGCCACCATTGCCTGGCCTGTGTGTTTTGTGCTGGTACTTGGGCTTGAACTTAGAGCCAGGGCTTTGAATTTGTTGAGCTTGTTTTCTCAAAACCAACACTTTGCCCCTTGAGCCATATCTCCACTTCAAGTTAAGTGTCTCAGACATTCTTGTCCAGAATAGCTTTGTACCAGGATTCTCAGACCTCAACCTCATGAGTATCTAGGAATAGAGGTATGAGCCACTGGCACCCACTTTGTATATTTCTTAAATTAAATCCTGTACTCTCTCACTCCCAACCTTCAAGAGCTTCTGTTTCAGAATAAAATCCAAAGTCTCTACCATAGTCTAAGGGAACTTATCTTGGCTAGTGGTTCTCAAATACATCTAGAGGGCTTCTTTGAAGCAGGCAACACTGGACCCTAGCCCCTGACTAAACAGGTCTGGGCTGGACCTGCTAAAGTTCCTGGATGAGATCACTGCTTCTGGGTGGAGACCACACTTGTAACTCATTGCTCTGCACAAGCTGCCCACTGCCTGTCCTACAGCAAGCATATCCTCTACTCCACACACTGATTGTGATGTAGCCACACTGGTTTACTGACTCTAAGACAGGCCAGACACCCTCAACTTTGAGCTCATGACCCTACCTGATTCTGGGGCCTGGGTGAGTTGCCTTGATCTCCTAAGTCACTTTACCACATGACGCTTTTCTGAAATCATACCTCACTGTAAATTGCCAACACTCCTCCCTAGCACATCTCTCAATCTATTTTTCCATCATATATTCAAACATATTTATACATTCTCCACCCTCCCCCACCCCCACACACTAAAGCATAGAACTTCAAAACAAAGTTTTTCTTTTCTACTTGCTACAGTGTCTAGAACCTAATAAACTCAATAGATAAAAAAGAGTGAGATGGGTACTAGTGTCACACCTGGAATGTTAGCTATTCAGGAAATTGAGATCTAGAATCACTTTTTCCATTTATTTCCCATTTTGATTAAAAATTAACCATTAAAGAACTTTTAAAAAGAATCAAAACTTCCTTATTTTCTGCAGGTTTCCTTCACTCCCTTTCACCTAGTCTACCTCAACCTGTGTCCCCATGGGAGCTTTGGCATCTCAGAAAATGTTCAGTGCCCCAGACCCTAGTTAATTTCAGACAGAATCCAGCATTACCTTTAGTCATGTGGTGGGCAGAGCAGAAGGCATCTACCATGTGTGCTACCCAACACCTCTCATCCACACCTGTGCTACTTCCATACTCCCAGCCACACGAGCACCACTGTGTCACCATTGCTTACACTGGCCTAGGCATGGGCTTCCATGGTCATCAGGACAAATGTCCTGAGAGCTATTTTACCTGCAACAGGTGACATTTCCTGATCTGGGTAATCACTGGCACTGGAGCAAACCAGGGCCATGGCACTGCAGGATGCATCTCTCTGCAGCAAAACTTGGGGCCCTTCCTTCCCAGACACAATGGAGATCCTGGACAAGTCCCCTAGATGATTCCATGAATGTGTCTCACAGCCCTCCTCTGTCAGAAATGAACAAAGAGGACAGAATTGTTCAAGTTATTTTCTTTCTTCATAGAAGGGTGCACTATCATCCTGCCCCCCAGAGCAAGGCAGCACACCAAATGGCGGGATCCACTTGGTTTTCATCCCAACCCAGGAATGATATTGTGCCTTTTCCTGTTGCTCAGGAGTCAGGATCACATCTTTGTAAACAATCTGTTACCAGGGCAATAGGTCACAGAAGGAAGACAGAAGGCATTATAACCATCAGTTCACCATCCCTAGCCAGGAGGCAGTGTATTTTGGGAGGCCATTGCTCAAAAACAAACACCCTTTTTACCTGCTAATGAAACTGCAACTCCACTGCACCCCATCTTTCTCATTATAACAAAAACTTAGAAGAAAAAGGAAAGAGTGTTTTGGACTTCTTGCCAGGACTGGCTTGAAACCACAATCCTCAGATTTCAACCTCTTGAGTAGTGCCAAGCTTTTCCATGAGACAATTCTCTCAAATTAACCACCAAGAAAGAAGCAAAAAGAAATAGACAAAATTCCAGACCTTGAGCTGAAGATCATGGACAGCACAGCACACATGCCCTGATTTCAAGCCCATGACCTGCACATCATCATCATCATCATCATCATCATCATCATCATCATCATCATCATCATCATCATCATCATCATCATCATCGACATCATCATTATAATGTGAATTAAAAAAGTATAAGACCCTATTAAGAATATTAAAATTGAGTGAGTCAGGCATTTTTTGGTGGCTGACATGTAATCCCAGTTAGAAGCATGAAATCTCAGGATGGTGGTTAAAAGCCCACCTGGGCAGGAAATTCCATGAAGCTCTGATCTCCAACTAACCAGCAAAAAGCCAGAAGTAGAGCTGTGGCTCAAGTGGTAAAGCAACAGCCTTGAGCAAAAAAGCAAAATAAGTGACCAGGCCCAGATACATAGGGTAGGACAACTAATAATTAATTAATTAAATACAAATACATAAATAAAATCAGAATGGAAGATGAGCACAAAGCGCCAATTCCAAATCTTAAAATGAGCAGAGAATTGGTGGCTTACACCTGGAGCTCAAGCTACACAAAAGACAGAACTTGAAGATCTCGGTTCCAAGGCAAACTAGGCAGAAAAGTCCATTAGGGATTTGTGAATGTGTATGAGTCCTGGGTCTTGAAGCCAGAGCTTGAAATAGAAATATGTTTCTTAAAGGTAGCACTCTACCACTTTTTCTCTTTAGGGGATTAAATGGAGATATATCTTACGGACTTACCTGCCTGGGCTTTCAACCTCAATCCTCAGATTTCAGGTGCTGATATAGTACCCTCAGCTTCTTATCTTCTATGAGAATTTTATCTTCCATGAACTGCCAAAAAGTAAAAGAAGCGAGAAGTTGATCTGTGTGGCTCAAGCCACAGAGACTGCTTCCTTTTAGGGAAAACAAACAACAAAAACCCTCATACACAGTGGCCCTGCCCTGCTTTCAAACCCAGGAAGTTATCAGGCCCTATGTTCAAGCCCTAGGACCATCACCAACAACAACAAAAGAATGACTCAGGGACAGGGACTAGGCCCAGAATTCAAGCCCTAGGAACAGCATCAAAAATAAAAGAAAAACAAATTCAGAGACTGTGGCTAGGCTCCAGAGTTCAAGCTCTAGAACCAACACCAGGACACACACACACACACACACACACACACACACACACACACACGAGAAATGAACAAAATAATGAGAAGATGGCAAAAAAAGAGAAAAGTCAATGAAATATTTTTAAGTAGTAGCTCATGCCTATAATCCTAGCTACTGTAGAAGCTGAAATCTTAGGATTGTAGTTCATAGTCAGCCTGGGCATGTGTGCCAGTACTGGTGCCTGAACTTGTGCTGTTTTGCACAAGACTAGAACTATACTACTTCCAAACACTTGGTGATTAATTGGAGATGAGAGTCTCAACAACTTTCCTGCCCAGGCTGCCTTTGAACCACTATCCTCTGATTTTAGAGCCTGGGTAATGTCCCTGTCTTCCCATGAGAATCTATTTTTTTGGTTGGTCATGGGGCGTGAACTCGGCCTACACACTGTCCCTCAGCTCTTCAACTCAAGTCTAGTGCTTTACCTCTTGAGCCACAGTACCACTTCTGGTTTTTTGGTGGTTTATTGGAGATAATTGTCTCACGGACTTTCCTTCCCAGGCTGGCTTTGAACTGCAATCCTCAGATCTCAGCCTCCTGAGTAGCTTGGATTACAGGCGTAAGCCACTGGCACCCAGCTTTCTTTTTATTTTTTCTTTTTTGTGGGTGATGGGGCCCGCTCTAGCTCTGGATGCTGTCACTTAGCTCTTCAGCTCAAGGTAAGCATTTTACCACTGAGCCACCTTCCCAGCTCCCCCATGAGACACTTATCAGCTATGAATTACCAAATTTGTTTTACAAAGCCAGATGTTGAGATGCATCTCAAGGTTCAGAGCCTGTCAGCCTTGCTCAGGACAGGGGAGAGACTCCTGCACAGTGATCTTGCCCTGATTTCAGGTCTAGGAAACAGTCACCACTCCCTGTGTCCCAGCCCTAGGACCGGAACCAAAAAATAAATAACTCCCCCGTTTTCACTGTATTTGATGTTGGTATAATTTGTGAAGGGGAAGGGGAAGGGGAAAAACAAATTTTTTAAATAGGGATACAGGTGGACCTATTGCAACAATGAGATGTACAAGATATTATGTCGAAAAATGAATTTTACAGCTTTTGCCTGTGTGTGTGGGGGGGAACGGGGGGGGGAGGGTGGAGAACATTATATAAACAAAGCCATCAATGAAGCTGTGGCTCAAGCTGTCACAGTCTGCTAGTCTTGAGAAAAACAATACAAAAAATGCTTCATTCATAGTGGCTCTGCTCTGACTTCAAGCAGGAGAGTGGCCATGTCATGAGTTTAAGCCCTAGCACCAAAAATGAATGAATGAATAAATAAATAAATAAATAGAGCCAGAACTTTATCTGTGGCTCAAGCCATGGAGACTGCTAGTCTTGAGAAAGAAAGGGAAAAACCTCAGACACAGTGGCTCTGCCCTGATTTTATGACTAGCAAAAGTTAAGGCCCTATATTCAAGCCCTAGGACTAGCAATAAAGAAAAAACAAAACAAAACAAAAACAACAACAACAAAAACTTGGCAAAAACTCTGCAAAAAAGCCCAAGTCCTAAGTTCAAGCCAGAGGATCAGCACCTAAAATAAATGCAGAAAGAAAGACAAATGCGTAAAGAGCCAAAATTTGAACTGTGTCTTGAGGTGGGAAGCCTACTACCCTTGAGAAAAAATTAGGAACAATGACCAGCCCTTGAGTTCAAGTACTATAACAAGCTCCAAAACAACCAATAAAACTCAAAACAAAAACCTCAGAAAGAATGGCCAGGCCTAAATAATAAGCTAGATGACATGAACTTACAAAAAAGAGAAAAGGAATAAAAAATTAAGTGAAAAGGAGGGCAAAAATATTAGAGGCAATTCAAGATTTTAAAAAATATGGTTCATACCTATAATCCTACCTGCTCAGAGGGCTGAAATCTGAGCATTTGTGTTTTGAATCCAGCTTGGGCAGAAAAGTCCATGAGAATTCTTTTCATTTGTGCTATTCCTGGGCTTGAACTTGGGGAGTTTTGCTCAAGGGTAGAGCTCTACTGCTTCCTACCTATTGCTGCTTAATTGGTGAAAAACATCTCATGGATTTTCATGCCTAGGATGGCTTTGAACCTTGGCTCTCAACTTTCAAGACTCTGTATCGTCATCTTGGCTTCTTGTAGTACTCTTTTCCTTTCTGTATTTTTTGTCAGTTGTGGGGTTTGAACTCAGGACCTGTGTGCTGTCCCTGAGGCTCTTGTACTCAAGGCTTGTGCTCTACCACTTGTGCTATAGCATCACTTCTGGGTTTTGAGTGGTTAATTGGACATAAGAATCTCACAAGGGAACTGGAAAAGTGTCTCAGTGGTAAAGCGCTTGCCTTGCATGCTTGAGGCCCTGGGTTCAATTCCTCAGCACCACATAAGTAGGAAAAAAAGCCAGAAGTGATGCTGTGGCTCAAGTGGTAGAGTGCAAGCCTTGAGCTGAAGAGCTGAAGGAAAGCACACAGGCCCAGAGTTCAGGCCCAAGACCGGATCCCCCCCCCCCCAAAAAAAAGAAGCTCAGGGACAGTGACCAGGCAGAAGAGTTCAAGCCCCAAGACCGGCAAAAAGAAACAAAGAAAAAAGAAAGTGAGTAATTAAGCTGTGGCTCAAGGTATGAAACCTGTTAGCCTGGAGAAAAAAGGTAAAAAACGTAAAGAAAAATTTAAAAATAAATTATTCCCAGTACCACACCTTCCAGTGCACTTTTCCCTACATCCTTAGTGTGCAGACAACCAGGCCAATGCCTCTGCTATATCCTATGTCTCAATGACAAAAATTTCAATTATTTGAAAACTGCCTTCCAAGAATTGCCACATGGGACCACATGGGGAATTATTGACCACATGCAATTATTGACCTCAAAAATATTTATTAACATGATTTCTTTGATTCTTGTGATTTTTCTATGTCCTTCTCATCATTACTTCCCTAGCACCTAGCAAATTACCTGGAATAAAAATAGAGAAACATGTCTGCTTACTGAACATCTGCATGTATATTTAGAATACTAAGCTAGTTTCAATGGGGTCATCAACACTGAAGATTTTTTACTATGAGCCTCATACTTTGGAAAAAACAAAACAAAACACATTTTACCCTCAAGAACTCTACATTTGCCAGTTGCCAGTCACTGATACTGTCATCCTAGTTACTAAAGGGAAGGAGGTGCTTGTGTTGTTCAAAAATATTGATGTTATAAAGATAAGGAAAAGCTGATAAATTATTATAGACTAAAAGAGATCAAGTATACACAACTACATATAATTCATGATCATGTATTTGTTTTTAGAGAAAAAAATTGATAAGGACAGAATTGAGCCAATTGGCAAAACTGGAATATAGACAAAAGATTAAGCAAAAATATGGCATTGTGATTAATTTACTGAAGTTGATAACTATACTGTGGCTATGTAATAATGGGACATTTTTGTCCTGAGATCAAGATTAAAATATGTAGGAATAGAGAACTACGAAATATACAATTTAATCTCAAATGTATGTCCACAAAGAGAACATACATGCAAGCATAAGTGATTAAGCAAATGAAGGAAAATATTAACCAACTGAATTTGCATAAAAATCACAGAAATAGTTTATATTCTTTTTGTGACTTTTCCTAAATTTGACTATTTTTAAACAATACTAGATTGAATAGTGAAGAGATGCACTTGAACTGCAGAAGATAAGTTCCTGAGGATTGTTCTGAGAAGGCTTATTGGAGAATGCATGCATTGGGGGATAAGAATAAAAGATCAAGTGGTACCATATGAAAATTATGGAAATCCAAACATTCAGACTACAACAATAAAGTACCAAGAGTAAGAAAATTCACAGATACAGAAAATAACTCAGGGCTACTGTGGATTGAGGGCTGAATGGTTTAATGGCCCCAAATTTTTGTTGAGGGTGATGGATATGTTTTGGATACGATAAAGGTGATGGTTCTACAATACTGGAAATGTACTGAATGTCAATGAATTGTGGTTATAATAATAAATGTTATTACTATTTCCCTATAAAGAATAAAAAATCATCCCAGCTTAGAGGCTACTGTTTGCAGGAAACTCCCTGACATTATATATTCACAGGAAACTGTACTCTTTATTTCTTACATTCAGTAGATTTTAAACATGTATTTCTTTATGTGTTTTTTTCTTCTTTTAAGGTAGAAATTTGCTAGCACAGGCCGGCCAGGAATGTGCAATTCTGCTACTTTGTTCCTTGAGGAATGTCTTTCTTCTACACAAGACATTCCATAATAAAATTTATTATCTAATAACAAAAGCAACAAGATCAAGTGTTACGTTCCTTACCCTAGGACTTAGGAGCAAACAGGACATCCTGACTTATATCAGCTCCCTCTGTCCAGAAAGCATTGTGTGCCTGGTGCTTACTGGTTTATAGAATGTCTCCTGAGCCTGGGAAAGATAGGCATAAAAGGAAAAAGCATCCCTTGTCCTGTGCATGAGCAGGCAACCGAATATATGTTGTATTAAATATTTCTCTGGATATAGAACCTCCCTACCCCTCTCTGACCTTAGATATGCATATAGCTCCCAAGTCACCAACAAAGAGCAAGGCTTTGCCCAAGGCTATTACTTCCATATGGTAAATAGTTACTATCTCAGTTTTTAATTCACTGAAGTGTCACAAATAAATGAATCAAAATCACCAAGAAGTAATAACTTACCCTGGCAAGTTTGTCTGGTTTGCAGGAGATGTACAGCTGGGAAAACAGCTCTGTTATCCCTTCAGAAAAATCTTCATCTCCTGAAAAAAACAAAGTCTCACATGAAAAATATTCCAGCAAAACTGCTGAGGTTCACAAGAAAGGTAAGAAGGAAGAGGAGTGAAGGCAGCAGAAGTATTCATAACAATTTAATGAGCATGGAATATGAGTGCTTATACAATTTTTTTCCTTTCCTTCTGAGGGTTTTCTGATGCATTGTTATCATTATCCAGTCTTTCAGTTAATGTCCAATTAAGACAAACATTTCTGACACTTTTCTTCCACCACTGGTTAAGCTGAAGCTACAGGTGCTACGGATAATAATATTCACTCGGCCTTCTGAGCTTTCTTGGCAGACTTGGTGACCTTGCCAGCTCCAGCAGACTTCTTGTCCACAGCTTTGATGCCACACACAGCAACTATCTCCTATTACAAACAGCAAGATGATCCAGAGGAGAATAGTCAAAGAAGCTCTCCACATACACAGGCTTGCTGGAATCATATGAAGCATGACAGCATCACTACACTTCAGGAATTTAGGACTAGCTTCCAGCTTCTTACCAGATCTGCGTTCAAGCATCTCTTTCCACTCAGTAAACTTACAAGCAATTTAAGCTGAGTGCCAATCCAGGACAGAGGCATAGGAAGCACTAGTTTGGCCTGGATGGTTCAGGAAGGTCACCCAAGCTGTGAACCTAAATGCTTCCTTGGGTGGATCATTCTTGTTGTCACCACCAATGTTGTCATGGCAAACATCTTTGGCTGACTTGCTTATAGAATTTTTTTGTGCACAGTATGTCAATGGATGTTCTTAATGGGCTTATAAGAGAAGTGGGTATTATCACACTTGTGTGATAAAGATAATGCAGGCTGGAAGAGGTCAAGAATTTTTACAAGATCTCCTAGCAAAGATAAGAAGTTAAACCTTGGCCTCCACTCTCAATGTTCTTTGCACCACATTACAGAAGAATGAATGGAGAGTATGAAGCAGATATTATATAAAGAAAATGGAATTCAGGGCTGGGAATGTGGCTTAGTAGTAGAGTGTTTACCTTGCATGCATGAAGCCCTGGGTTTGATTCCTCAGTACCACACAAACAGAAAGAGCTGGAGGTAGCACTGTGGCACAAGTGGTAGAGCATTAGACTTCAGCAAAAAGAGGCTCAGGGACAGAGCCCAGGCTCTGAGTTCAAGCCCCAGGACCAGAAAAAAAGAAAAAGAATAAAAGAAAATGGAATTCAAGTTGGGACAGTAAGACTCCAGGAGAATCCAGGTTATCCAAGAAAATGGGAAGAGTTTCAGGCAGAGGAAATGAGTGCCAAGATTAGGGGGATGAAAGCATAGCAGGAAGTTTAGAATAAGCAAAGGAAAAAACAACAAAATAGGATCCAGCTAAGACTGAGCCTTTATACCCTCTTAATATCTCAAAGTTTCTACCAAAGAGATGAGGAACTACTGATGATTTTTAAAACAGAGACAGGTAAGATCAAATTTAAATCCAAGAAAGATCACTTTAGTGGCTGAGTACAGAACTTATCAGCACTAATCTAGGAATAAACAAGAAAGTAAAATTGAGTCAATAATCCATGATCCAAGTAAGAGACGGTGATGTGTAAATCAGGGGGAGAAAGGATTCTTAAATGTTGGAAGGGTGCTAAGGAAAATGTTGAAATTATCATGAAGATGGGAACACAGAACACCTTAGTAGAGAAACATGCAAACATAAGGATAAGTCAAGAGCAAACTATAATCAAGACAGACAAACAAATTGTCAGGAAATATTCTTTTCCTCTTTACACACCTAAATCCTATCCATTCACCCACTTTGAAACCAGCCTAATGTTTTAGACTTTAGAATCTATATATTTATTAATCACCAGTCTATAGCTTCAAAGGGCAAATTATTACTTCTTTATACCTGCCATTGTCTCCA